>NW_009953964.1:6202941-6244112 GCF_000747805.2 Chaetura pelagica
GAGGGGAGGCGGGTGGGGGGGAAGGGAATTGTCCACTTAGGTCTCTGGTTGAGTGACATAGCTTAAAAAAATAAATGTTATGAGAATCCACTGCATTGTTTTAAAAGGCTCCAAGTTCAGCAGCCAGCAAAGTTACAGAAACCATAAGGTTGGCTCTGCCACTGAACAAGTTCACATGTCTAAGGAAATGAATACATGGAAGACTTTAAATAGCAATATTTTTAATTCGGCAAGGTTTCCACCCCCTGCTAGACTTGGAGAGAGTGCAACAGATGGTAACAGGAATCTGTAAATTCATCATTGTTGTTTTTAAGAAGTTGGATCTCTGGAGCACAAACATTTAATAATGGATATAATTAAATTCTTTGCTAGTTAGTTTGACTCAAGAGCCAATTGGCACCATAATGTCATTTAATTTACATAAAATATATAACAATTCTGATTCAGAGAACTATGATTTTACAAAGCTGGAACTACAGATGAAATAAAGATATAAGAAATCAGAATCAGGAACACCCTTCTGATAACCTGTCTCAGGTTTGGAGTTTAGATATTCAAACTCTAATCTTGATAATGAGACTGTGGTCCAAATCAGCTAAAAGCACAATAATTTCCACTATGGCTAACGACTTTGGGTGCTCCAGTTTCTAGATGATTAAATGAAGATGTCTTCAAGTGACCTGATTTTGATAGACAAAATTAAACCAACTCTGAAAATCAGACTCCCCTAGTGGTAGAAAACCCATGGGATCAACTAACTTTATGAGATTTCTGCTGTCTTGATGATGAACTGTTCTACAAACTGCTGACTGCATTTTTAGTGAATATGAAACTATATTTGAAAACTTTACCCAAAGTTGATCCAGATGTTTAATCTGAAAATCATCTAGTTGACCCATTTCTACACAAGAACAAATTCTCATCTTGGTGGAAAGTTAAACTGTAGCCAATCCCTATTTTGTTTAAAACAAAAATATTAAATTATTTTAAGTCAGTAACATTGTGGAAAGCTTGTTAGAATTGCTGATTGTTGGGAATATTCATTTTGAAACAGGCTTCATGCTTTTATAGGCTGATTCTCAATGTCCCTTGAAGTAGTTGCATCTGAAGGTCGACAAATATAAAATGGATTAAAATCACAGCCAGGTTTATTGGGAATGTTCAGAGCACCAGTCCCCATTAAGGCTTCTCAGGTCATGTATTTGCAAAAAACAGACTGAATGGGAGTCCTGATTTAAGACACCATTTCTTCTCACTGTCTGCCTTTAGTCACTCAACCCTTTGCCTTGCTGCTTCCTCAGTTATGTTTCTCAAGTAACTGAAAATATTTGACTGAAACAAATAAACAGACACTTTTTTTTTTTTTCAGTTGTTTGTTGTTTAGTTTTTTGCAGTTTTTCCCTAAGCAAGTAAATTGCCTGGTCTGGTTCCATGACCAGGTCCAGAAGTATCTGTGCTGACACAAGTGAGGAAGGTGATACCTACAGAATGGAAAGAGGAATAGGACAGAAGAGGTAGGATAGGAGGTAAGACCTGAACTGCCAAAGTGCAGTCCCATGGTGCAAATGCCACGTTGCTCTGAGATGGGGGAATACTCAGAATTCTGTCCAACACTTCCAGTCAATGCCATCAGCTGTGGCCAGAAATATCTCAGGCTTTCAGTAGTTCAGGGTCTTTCTGAGGCTGTGCAATCTTGTATTCATCTATAAATGAAATAACTGTTCCCCTGAAGGGCTTGGAAGCACTTCAAGAGATCGTATCATCCTTCTCCCACTCAATGGAAGGATCTGCTATGTGAATGTCCACACTTCCATCTCTATCTACCTGTATACAAGAGTGCATGTGAGTAAGGATTTGGGTATCCAGAGTCTGTGCCATTCTGCAAAGATACCAAGTAGACACAAGCTGGTCAGAACAACATGGACCTGGGAGTACCCTTTACACTGATTTTGTGATTACAGAGCTCGAGATTGTGCCCTTTCCACAATAAGTCTTTGATTGCTCATGAAAGCTTTTGGATGTTTGTCACAATGGATTGATGACTTAGCCTCTCATTGTCTGCATGCCAGTGGGGTCTGTATGTCATTTCCTCATTCTCCTGGAGAAAATTAAATTCCAGCTATGTCCATTCAAATTGAACTGTAAATGCAAGGCAAGCAGCTATTGTGTAGGCTCTAACCCATCCCTGGTTAGTTGTCAAAGAAAGAACAGCTCCCTGATGTCTTTTTTACCTGAAGAAACTAAAAGTACATGGTGCCCTTTTAATCTGGAAACAAAAGAGAACAAAGGCAAACAAATGGAGGCCAAATTATCTAGCCTTGAGATCTGAGTTTTCTCCGTATTGAACTTCTGGTACCTACTTAATAAGCCCATGTTGTTGCTCACTAGTGAGTGAGAACAAAGAAAAGTGACTCACGCTGCCTTGTTATTGTTACATAATCTATACAAGTAATTTATTTTTATGGTTAATTACTGGATTAGTTAGGTATATTGGAAATGTAAAGAGATGTGGCAGAAGTCGTTACGAGAGATTCAAACATGTGTCTGTGAAATGGTGCAAAATGTCTGTATATATGTATATAATCTGGAGGGAAATCAGCATAAAGCACAATTTCTCACAGGGCTGATCATCCATGTTAACACTTCTGAGTGCAGCTGGGTTCCCTTCAGCCTCAGTAGAGCTTTGTCCTTACATTGGTTAGGAGCTTTTTTTTAGTGACAACCCCCCCTTTCTTCTGCCTCTGAATAATTCCTGCTCTTACCTTTTGGAGGAACCTAGAGTCAATATGTAGTTCCTTCTCACATCAGTACACAGAGCTATTTGTACGTCCCCCAAAATCACTGACTGTATTAATCACCAGAGAGCTGTGAGAATAT
Source organism: Chaetura pelagica (assembly GCF_000747805.2). Taxonomy (NCBI): domain Eukaryota; kingdom Metazoa; phylum Chordata; class Aves; order Apodiformes; family Apodidae; genus Chaetura; species Chaetura pelagica. The sequence goes on from NW_009953964.1 coordinate 6,205,819, forward strand.
GGACTATAAGTCTTTCCAACCACACTCAACTGCTAGAGGTTGGTTTGTGTTATTTATTAAAAGGTAGCAGCAATAATTATTCTGAAATGACTGGATGCATCTAACTATGTAGTAGACAAGCAAGTATGCATTTGAAGCTTCAAAAATCCATTGGTAATGAAGTGACCTAAATTGGGATTACATGCTGAGACATCAGTCTAATATGAAATTACTCCTATGTTTTTATTGTAATGGCCAATTAAGGATCAGCACCTCAGAAACCTCAGGTGGCTGGTTTACATGATATAAACATCGACCTTGAAAATCTGCCCTTTTTGAAATCCTAATGCTGATGTGTTCTGAAAGGGTCAGCCTGTCACCATGGTGTTGGCAGGGCTGAGTTGTGTTTGGCTGCCAAGTACTGATACAACCTCCGTGCCAAAGACTAGCTGGGAGCAGGGGAGTTGCTAGGAGCTTGTGGTAAACACGAATGCTCCCTGCTTTCCATGCTGATCCACTTCAAAGTCACGCAGCACACTCATGAAAGTACCCAATGCTCCTCTTTGCTCCCTTAACAACATGTGGTGCACGGGGCAAGGAGTCATATTGTGTTCTTTTGGGTCTTTTTAAAACAAAATTTTTATTTAACCTCTGCTTTGACCCAGCACATAAGTGTGTTGCCCAGATATGCTCCATTTCAGTTTATTTAACCAGAATGTTTGCTTACTCAGTGACCACTGGAGGGGAACTACTGTTCTTATTAATTCCACAATGGGTATTTGTTGCTTCTTGTTTTCTGACATTTTCTTTATGACCGTAATTGCCGAGTTCTTGTTTTCAGATAATAAATGCACGTGTCTATTTGCTCAGGTATTATGCAATTGATCTCCAGCTATTAATTAAAGAACTAGACTCAATGTCTCTGAACCTGCCTCCGGATATTTGTCCTTATTGTGTCATACCTTGGATGCACAAACAGGGAAACCACATACAGCTTTGCATGTACACTGCTTGTTCCCTTTAATAAAGAAGTCTAAATTCAGAAGTTGCAAAGAAGGATTATGCAGAGCAAAGAAAATTTTTCTGATGGGATTTTTATTCTTCCTTCTTTCCCTGGGCTGCCAGCATTTCTCTCAAGATGCTGACACACAAGCATAATGAGCTGTTTGCTCTGCACTGCCCTCAAAAAGCCTTACAGACTAAAAGGAGTTTATTTTTCCTTTATTGCTGTTGCTCTTAATAGCAGGACAGACTATAGTTGGCACTGGGAGCAGGATGAAGATTTCATGGGTGAGAAGAGAAATTAGAGATTGCAAGTTTGTTGCAGAGAGAAGGCGGATTGGCTGCTCTCACTCCCAAGAGCCTATTTGGGCAAATATGTTATATGATCCTGTGAACAAATTGTTACTTTTCCAGGCTAGACTGTTTTCTGTGTAAACACTTTACTGTAGCGATGTACAAGAACAACACTTTCAATCCAAAACTCAACGAAAATAGGCACTCCAGAACATTTGGAACTTGTTAGACTCCAGAGGGAGAAAAAGGAGAGACTGCAGAAAAGGCTTTTCACCTTCTAAGGGTCCTCATTTCTGTATTTCTTTAATGTTCTAAAAATCCTGCCAGAGACTTCTGAAGCTTTTAGGAGCTCAGAACAGGATGTGTCTCCATATATAGCAAAGGTACAGCTTAGAAAGGCAGAAATTGTTTTCCGTAGACATAGTAAGAAGTCATCATATTTGAAGAGCAACGTTAATGAGCTTGGGAAGCCAGGATTCAGTTCCTACTCCTTTCATACACTTCCTGTTCCCCTTGGGAAAAATCACCTAGCCCCTTTGTGACTCAGTTTCCTCACCACCAAAAGAGAACAGCATTTTCTGACCTCACAGAGAGTGTGTTTGAGAAATAGGTGAGTACTTAGAGGGCTAGAGCTGTAGAAATACATGTTTTTATCACAAGAAGATGCAAGTGGTGTATTTCAATGCAGTCAAGTAATTTTCAGGTGCAGTCTTCCACTGGAAAATGCTGATTCTATGGAACAAAAATTTTCAGGGGAAAATATATTTTTTGTTGTGTTATATGTGAAAAATTAGCTAAAGATTATGCTTTGAGACTCTTCAAGATTGTATCTATGCAGTTAACTATGTTATTAATCAGTTAGAGAAGTCAGAAGGGCAGTGTTGATCTTATCAAAGATCAAAGAGCAAAGTCCTTCAACTTTTTAAACCTCATGTAGATCAATGGCTTTCCTTAATGTTTCTAAAACTTCGTGTTTTAAGTACTGTTTCTCTAGAAAAAGGAAAACTTAACATTATTTCTTTCTGTCCCTGCAAAAGGACCATCTCTGGCCCCCGAAACAGAACAAAGGTTTGGTCCTTATCCTTCTGAGTGGTCATAGCCACCCAAAGACATTTGGGAGCATTATCTGACCACAAGCTAAAATCACTAACTTTATTTCTTGCCTGGTAATGCTGTCAGCCATCCACAGTGAACACATGTTAAAATAAGAAATTAGGATTTCTGGCCTGATCACAAGCTGGAAACACTGAGTGTTTTATTTGTTTTTCCGTTCCCTGGACAAATTAAGTATTCTGCTTCTAGATCTCTTACAGCCATCATGTCTTTCACCATTTGGGTTACAAAGTGAGTTGTGGACATCTCTGCTCGAGTTAGAATTGGCTGCTGAAACCTCATATTCTGTACAGAGATGATGCATACAACTTCTGATACAGTATCATAACATTTTGGCGTAATTTCATCCCACATAACAAAATGAAAACCATGAGAACATTGGCATAATCTTTTGGCTTCATGGGCTTGGCTGCTGTGGGCTGAGCTTCTGAAGGTTTAAGAACTTTTATCCCAGTTCAGATAATATTGCCAAAACTCAGGTTGTCGTCTATAGAAAATAATTGCTGTCCAAGTCTTTACAGTCTCGACACTAGTTTAATAACAAGTAATTAGTTGAATAAGTCCAATTAATGCCTTTGTACTGATCTGAGATTGGAGTAGGATTGTAGGTCAAGTTTAATTTTAAAATTCATTAGAGTTTCTATCACTCTCTACACACCCACGGCAATGCTATTATGGGCTTTCCCATTAATACATTAATGATTCATTATTTGGACTCAGAGCCCAGATCTAACAATGCCTGTACTTAAATCTCTAAAGCCTATCTAGAATGGTAACATTCACTGTGAATGGGGGTTCTATTTTTTTCCCTGTCTCCAATAAATGTGCTAGAGCCACTGTTCCCTGTGAAAGAGGGTGGAAAGGTAGCTATTGCACAGTGGTGTAAGTGGAACGGTGCTTTGAAACCCTAACCATGAATTTTGAAGTAGATAGCACTTTATGGAGGTCCATGAGTCTCCAAACAGCAAACCCTCTGCTAGATCCATACCTGACCAATGCTGGTTTTCCGAACATTACTGTGGTTTCAGGGGCTATTGAGATTCATGCATTTCAGTGGTGACTCTGTTGCTCCTTGCTTCAGGGCTCTGACAAACTTTGCTTCAGCTCTTGGCTCATGCTGGGATGATGCACATGGGGAGAGAGTCAGTTTGTGCAGCTTTCTCACTCATTTGCTTTTGAGATTAATGGGCTGGGCTAGGGAAATTTCACAGCCCACTAGACAAAATGTTGTCAAGTCATTGTAAATACAAAAGGACGTGCAGTTGTTTTGCAAGCCAGCTCATTCAGAATGTCATTTAAAGCTCATATACCTCCCTGCTGTGATGTTCTCATTGTTAGAAGATAGACAAAATCATAGTTATTGGAGATGTGTGCTTCAAGTGTTATTTCTATCCTCTATCACTCCTCTTGGTGGTCAGAGCTATCTATTCTTGTCATGCACTGACAAATTTCCTCCAAAGTAGCTTTTATGTGAATGGTTACATTAATTATTGTCTATCTTGAACCACTATCAGGTTTATTTTGATACTAAAATTAAGTTTTTAATTTATTCTTTTTATTTCATTGACATTGTGCACTGAATTGGAGTCAGGATCCCAAATAGATTATTTGTTACTATGGCAGATTCAGAATCTGAATTTTGTGAGATAATAAGAATAGGAATGGTAATAATAAATCACATTTCTAACTACAGATACTCAAAAATAAAAAATAATAATACCTGTAATTTGAATGTAATAAGAATTATTTCAATTACTTCCAGGGCAACCTGAAACAGAAATATTATGCAAAGTAATGCAAGGAAATATAAGTTCAGAAAATCAGCTGTAACTGGCAGACCAAAGTTCATCTACCCCAAATTTGTGTGATGCAAACAAAGGTCCAGAGACATCCTTCTCTTTGTACATCCTCCCAGCTTCCAGGACTAGATGACATAGGGACATTCTGATCCAGAAAAAGCAACTAGACTGTTAAGAGCAGCTAATGGCCTCAGCCTACCAAAAACACAACTGTCTTTTATGGTTCAGGCCCCACTTTCACAACAGTGGTGTCCAGAGCCTGTTGACACGTTTTGTGAGCGAACACTTTCATTGCTGATTTTAAGTTTGCTCCCTGCTAACCTGTGTCCCTTGATTCTTATGCTTGACAAAGAGAAACACAGTTTAGGTAAAGTAAACTGACAGCAGTCATCTCAGTGGGTTATTATTGTTTATGATGTGTAATTTGAAAGGCAGATTTTCTAACAATTTATGCATGCAATTATGCACCTAATTTGCACTGTTATTTTAGACTTAGGTGTAATATTGGCTAACTGCATGTTCAACTGGGCTGATGCAGGGCTGGAACAGCACCAAATGTTCCCTGGTATATTTTTCCAGGGGATGATGCCACATTCAACATAATCTCTTCTAACTGCAGTGAACAGTAAGTCAACTCACTAATAGTTTCACACCAGGTACAAGCCACATGACTTTTCAAGGAGATAGCAGCCATTATTATCAATAGATGCTGTGTTAGAGAAGAAATGTTCTGACTTTGGAGCTTAGCAGTAACATGGACTGGTTAGACAAAAATTTAACAACACAGTATGAACATGTTCTTTCTAAAGTGTAGGTCACAGAATCAGGACAACTTCTGATTTCTTCCTTTGAATTTTCAAGTTGATTCCCTCTAATACATGGAATTCATATATAGAATACATATACATATATGTACTGCATCAAGTCAACAAGCTTCTATATAGCAAGGGCTTTGGCAAGTTGCTTTAGAGACCACAGCCTCTCAAGTATGCAAAAGGGCCCTGTTTTGGACAGGCTTGTAAATCCTTACTGGTCACGCAAAACACAGCAAAAAACTGCAGCAATTTCTGCTGTAATCCCACCCAAGCCAGCAATGAGGCTAAAAGTTTCTGATTAAAATGTCCACAAAAACTAAGCTATTGAATCATTTTCAGCAAGCTGCTTCAGTAATTCAAGGTAAAATGAACTGAGTGTTTAGCTTTCCCCAGAGTGGTCTGTGGAGTAGAAAGCAAAGGGTTTCAGAGGGGAAGGGTCTCTCTATTGCTATAAAGCCCAGAGTTAAGCAACAAACCTCAATGGCAACAACATAAAAAAGACATAAATAGAAAAGAGCAATTATAACAGTATAATGACTCATCTTGGTGGTTAGACAAAGTACTTCACACCGCTCAGCTGAACTGTCCATATGAAGCTGTGTCACACTGATTTACAGGGACAACCATATGACATTGACAAAGTTCTTGTCTAGCTACATCATGGCAGTGGAATGATCACATCTCCTAGTAAGATATAAACGAGTTGTTTAATTTCATGGCAAGAGAAGTCCTGGAAGATACTGAAGCTTTAGAAACTCAAGCCATTCATAAGCATTCACTTTGGCTCACAGTTCTTGAAACTTCTGAAATAACTTTGAAGTGAGCTTATTTATAAAGAAAAATTACAAACAACTGAAGTTAAATTTACAAGGTAATACACAATGGACATACAAATATCTGGCCTGAATGAATGTTTGACAAATATAATTCAAGTAACAAATAAACAGCACAGCACAAAAGGACATCATCATGATTATGGAGCTTAAAAATACAACTATTTTTTCCAAGCTTGTCTGCCTTCAAAGATATTTAAAATCTGATTCTCCTCCAGCATATATTAGTGTCAATCAAAAATAACTCTGCTCAGGTCAATGGATTTACACAATTGCAAAATTAGTATAAGTGAGAGGACAATCAGAGCTTTTGTATACTACAAAAATCTTTCTTAATAGCAACAGCAATAGAGAAGGAGGTAGGAGGTCCCTTTCCAGGACAGGCTGGGTGGATAAACAAGAAAAACCTGCTGAGCTTGTAAGTGAGGATTTGTAGGAGAAGCTGTAGCATTAATTTAGCCGTTAATGTACTCCTTTACATTTACCCTTTCCTGTCTTTTACTTCATCTGACATGTTTACCTATAGTTGGGCTATAGATTTAGCATTAGACTTCAGAGGTATGATCTTCACCACACAGCATCCATAAAGAAGTATGTAAGTGTAAAATTAAATACTTGAATGGGAGCAATGCCTTTGGTTTGTTGTCAGTGAAGATGTGACAAAGGGACACCCTTGGGCCCATCCATAGGCTAGAAAAGCCTATAGGCTGCCTTCTGCAGAGTGCAGCTACAACTCCACCACCAGAGACCTTGAATGGTTGCTGTATCTGTGCTATGGTTCCAGGGAAAGGTGCCCTCAGGAGACACATTCCCAGCTGCAGATTCTTGTTACAGGATCACCCCCACCTCACATGCAGGCACATTTATGTCATAGGACACCTCTGTTCTGTGACCAAACAAGAGTGTCATCAGGATTTCACCAACCTGTAGGGGCAATTCCAACAAGCCGTTTGTCTCCTCCAGCATTCTCCAATCTGGATAGGCAGTGAGGGCTGGTTCTGTGCATGGAAAACAGTGGCCAAAAGGGAAGAAGAAGACATAATACAGAAAACCTTTCTGTTGCGTGACTCCAGATTGCAGATGTGTGACAAGTGGATTTGTTTGACTCCTGTAGCAGGTCAGATTCCCAGATCCCAGAAGCCACTAAAAATTGCCCCAACCATGTATTTGTTGGAAGACCTAATAGCATTAAAGGCAGAACTAAGTGGAAATCTGTGAGAATAAGCTCAGACTTCTTGTAGATGAACTTCCTCTGGCTACAGAGGATCAGTGTTCGAACAAGGAACATGAGTTGAGAAATGCTTCACTGACTTCAAACTACTACCATTCCATAGAAAGGAGATTGCAATTATATTAATAGATATTTAAAACCTTTTCAGCTAAAGAGGAAAATCTACTTATTCAGGACAAAACTTTTGTTCATGTAACTTCCTCAAAACCACTGGGACAGATTAAGCCACAAATAATTTGCCAAGAGCAAATCACTTGGGGACTTTATTCTCCCTTTTGGGCTCACATTGCAAGACCTGTACCATTACCTACTTTAGAGGTATTAGTGGAGCAGACCATTTCTGTCTGATGTGAAAGCTGCTTTCCAGCTAATGAGAAAAACAAAACACTTTTCTCATAGGAGATAGAGGGCATGTGCTCAGAGGACATACAATAGCTGATAGTCGTGCCTAAGGGAGTCCCTATTTGCTCTGCCAGGATGTCTTTGACAGCCCAGGACTGCCCTGGAGACACATTTCTTCAGAGCTTCTCTCTGTAGCTCTGCAGAGCCTTCGCATGCTACCTCATAGCTTGTACTGTTTTTACATTTGGCTCTAGGGAAAGACTGGAGTTACAGAAGAGATAACCACCCACCTGGGTGATGGCACTGCCATTGCTCTCAGCAAGGCTTCCTCTTTCCTCTCCCCCATGCACTTGTCTGATCATGAACTGACCTAGCATGAGTGCAATCAGATCAAGTCATGTTGTGATTCTCAGTAACTAGCAACATTAAAACATTTCTGAACTTTTGTCTAACTGCAGTAGGTGGTTGTTTTTTCTCTTCCCCTCCAAATAATAATAAAAAATAATATATATATTTATATATATATATATACAAAAGTCTGAGGTTTTTTGACATTGTTATTCAAATTTATTTTCGTTCAAGGCTCTCCCAGGCAGTCTATCTTAGTTCAATAGAGTACTGACATCTTTTACCTTCTCTCCTGGTCTTGCTGACAAACAACAAGAGGTAAACTTGGAAACATCATCTCAGCTGTAAGGTGGCTTCTCATTTAATTTCTTAGCTTCGTGGGGCTTTAGAAGAGAATCCCACCTCCAGATGGCTCATAAAGTCATTTGTGACACAGGATGTCCCAGTTACTATGTAGGAATGTTGAAAGCATTTTCTTTTCTCCCCTTTGATTTTTATTGGTTGAGCTCCCTGTCTTTTGTGAGTAATTATACCATTTGCTTTATGTCTTGCTTTTATAATGACTAATACAATAATATATGTACAGCAAATGGAAGCGTATTACTGAGTGATTAACAATGAACAATTAGGATTAATTAAGGCAATTATTTTAATAAATAAGAATTAGTAAAATATCTCCAAAAACAAAGCTATGGCACATATTAAGCCTGGCTGATGCAGGCTTAAGAAGCAGAATTGTGACAATTTGGAACCGAGGCAAGGAGGAGACAGAGATGATTAAAGAGAAATACTTGTGTACATAAAAAATGTAATTAGGTGTAGGACAGGATGGGCATATCCAGACTGCTCTGTCACTTGTAAGGATGTTTCATTTCATCTATTACCGCTAGAAATGGGATTCACACACAGTCATCCATGTCTGACCATGGCCTTCAACTTTCATTTCTTTCATAGTGACACAAAGAATTCAGAAAGGCAAAAGGCTGCCCTAAGAAACAACCATCAAAATCATTCTTTTCCATCATTTTTAGCAACTCAGTTCTGAAAGCTGGGCATAGCAACAGATGAGAACTTGTTCTGGAGATTCAGAGTTAAGAATGACATTTTCACTGGTCTAACCAGGTTTTGCACCAGCACCACTGAAATCAGAGGACAGTACAATAGCCCTTGTAAAGTTTCTGCACCTATTATTGACATTCTTCAACATTTATATTTTAATTGATTTTTGATGAGCTAAAGCAACTTGCCTTGTGCTATTTTACAGTCCCTCAGATTTCCACAGCTTCCTTGTCACCAATGGAAAAGACAATGGGGTTGACACACTGAATGGTGATTCTACTCCTGTGGCACTACAAGTGAGAGTTTTCCAAGGGCTAATCTGTCCAATTAAATAGATGTGGTCATATGGACATTATTAACTTTTGGCACAATCATTTCAACAGAAAGATGCCAGTAAAGCAGTAAAGGCAAAGAAGTAAACCTCAAGATTCGGGATGCTAGACAGGTGACAATAGCTTTTCTTTCTACAACAGAGTGTTTCAGTAGATTGGGGTGCTCAAATTATAATCAAATCTCAGTAAACTGTTGCTAGAGTATTTAAAACAAGAGAGGTAAGAAAATATAAATAAACTCAGAGCGTCATGGTGTAGAGAATCAAAGCAGGAATTTAGGGAAGACTTTGCAGTATCAAGAATATTGTCCTTCCAGTCACGTGGTATTATTCAGTAAATAGTCTTTATTCTGTGGTAAAATACAGTCAGTTCTTGTTTGATTAGATATTTTAGGAGTATAAAACTGTTGGCCCCATGGTCACACTCTACCCTCCTGTGGGAGAGTCCAGCTGCTGACTCAGCACTTGTTTGTCATTGGGAAGAACTTCAGTCTCAGCTAAGTCTCATAAAACAACTTTGCTCCAGTAAATCATACTGCCTTTTTGTAGCTGTTGAAGGTCAAGAGAATGACAGAAGCACACACACAGTTAAGAAACCAAAACCCCCGGAAGAGACCTTCTCAGTCTATGTCTTGTTCTACTTGAGTTCTTTGTGTGTTCTTTTGGCTGGGATTAAGCAACAAGTTTAAGCTAATGGCTAAGAATTTTCCTGAACCGGTGCCTAAATTTGCTATTATGCAGCTAAGATTTTGGTTATCATCAAGGTCTTCTCCAGTCTGTAATCAGGAGTGTGTCATCAAGGGTAAAGGACCGAACAAGACAGACACCAGAACTTTGCATCCCAGTGTCCCAAGCCCAAGCTGGATGCCTCCAGATATTTTACTAACTGGAAAACGACATGCTTTGAAGAGTAAAGTAATTAATTACATTTGAGATAAAAAGCAAAGCTTTGGGGAGAAAAAAAATTTTAAAAATTGCTTCAGTCCATTCTCAGGGACAAAAAAAGCACAAGACCTCTTTTTTTTTTTTTTTTTTTTTTTTTTTTTTTTTTTTTTTTTTTTTTTAAGCAGAGAAAACATCAAATTTATGTTTATTTCCCTTGGAAGAGATGGAATTAAAAGCATTTTAATTCATAAATATCTGGCTTCTTTCTCTTCAAAAGCTTCCAGAGAATCCAGAGAGGAAAGGGAGGTTTCATTTTATCACTACTTTGGCAATTCCAGGTAGCACAGTTCACTTGAAAACATCAAATTTATGTTTATTTCCCTTGGAAGAGATGGAATTAAAAGCATTTTAATTCATAAATATCTGGCTTCTTTCTCTTCAAAAGCTTCCAGAGAATCCAGAGAGGAAAGGGAGGTTTCATTTTATCACTACTTTGGCAATTCCAGGTAGCACAGTTCACTTGCAGCCATGGATGTTCTTGTGGACAAAGATACACACAGTGTTGACAGGCTCTTTTCCTCACTGCTGCTGGAACACAGCCCTTCCAGTCTGTTTTTGAGCATGTTACAACCATTTGATTGAGCCATCATTTTATCATGCGCCGCTGGCTTTTGTAACCAGGCTCTTGCCTCACTTACATGCCACTAATAAATTGCAATGTTACTCTCTGCCCTGTGCAGTTTTGGAGGGAAGAGAGTCTAAAGAGAAGAAGGAGGTCTTGAGGTTTGCTGTTTGGAGTCAGCTCTGCATTATATTTCTCTATGTAAGCAAACATATGCACAGTTTTCTTTAAAGGTTTTCAGCAGAGTAGTTCAACAGGCAATTTCCTGTACTAAGTAGTGTTATAATTAGGATTGCCACTGGAATGAAACACTGTGTGCCCATATTATTGTATTACACCATGTTAGCATTTAATTGTTACATCTGAGAGACTTACACACACCCACATTTTGAGTGGGTAACTTCTCATACACTGCTTTTTATATCATGGCTTTACATTTTCTCTATTATTCCTCAATAATAAGTGTGTTTAGAGACTCCAGCAGTTATTTGTGTCAGTGCAAAGGCCCATAAGCAGACATCAGCATCTTGGTTCAAGTGAAGTAGGAATGACAAGAGAAAATGTTTGGATTTGGTGACCAAGGCACACTTCAGAATATCTCAAACCCAGCTATGCCAACCCAGGAATCCTCCTGAGTTTTGTTCATAAATGTAAATCAGCTGGCCCCATCCAAAGAGCAACACCAGGTTTAAGGGATCTGACTTTCTGTTTCCACTCTGGTGCAGAGACACTTTTGACATCAGTGGCAGCATTCTCGGGCACTTTATTATTCATGTTTTACATGATTGGTGTTTGAGCTTTCAGCATAACGAGGGGATGCTGGAAAGAATAAAAGTAATAACAGACTGCAAGCTGCAGGAATGACACGTGTCCTAGGAGCTGTTTGTCTGCATATCATTTCTGGTTATAGGCAAGAGCCACTCAAGTTCATTAAGAGCGAACGGAAGTCCTTCAGCCCCAGATTCCTGTCATTTCATTTGAAGAGGAGGCCTCTGGCATGTAACCAGATATCTTCCGGGTTTTAAGGCTTGCTGATCTTTGCCTTTAGACTTCTGGACAGTATTAATTTACATAGGCTTGAAAACAAGCGTGGCACTATCCGTCTTCTTGAGTTACATGCGAGGAACACCAATAAACTTCCTGATGTAACTAATAAAGGAAATTGGGAAGGAAGGAACAGTCTATCAATTATCAATAGGATAAAAGTTACAGGAATTAGGCAAATTAAAGTATGCAAACCAAGTAGTTAAGTAGTAAGAACTGAGATTCCAAAGGAAACTCTGAGCTTCTTCTCACTTTAACATACTGAGCATAAATCCGTTTACAAACTGGGAGCAGAAGCAAAAAGGAAGGATAGAGGCAGGAAGAGTAATGGCAAAATAAAGCACATTTTGAAAAGCAAAAAGAAAGGGATGATTTATTCCTAGGTGGGAGAGATGGAGATCTACCACTTTTCACAGGACGTGGAAAAACACCTAGTTCTTTTTGTGAGACACATTTCTTGGGTCATTTGTTTCCATCATTTCTTTTAGTGCAAACTGATGCCAATTTGGCTCTGAACGCTAAAGAAATGAAAATTCAAAAATAATTTTATGTAGTTTGTTTTTTTTAATTCCAGTGAGAACAGTGCCTCCATATTTCAGTGCTGAATCAGACTCAGGGAATCTAAGAAACTGGAACATCATGGATGAATACAGAATCATATTCTTCTGGGGATTTGCATTGACTGATTCCCCATCACCACCCTCCAGTTAATGCTTCTTTTCCCAGTGCCTAAATCTGCTCTGTTTCCAAAGATACCACACCATATCTCAAGCAAAGCAATATATTTCTGTCTTGGATCTGTTTTCCTCCAAAATATTTTTATTATCCTTTTGCAACCCATTTTTACTTGTTTCCTAATCAGGGATAATGGTAACTGGAATGACGATGTTGATGATGATATCAATATTTTCTTAAAAAAATACACTATTATTATTTCTTAATGGGTAAATCAATTCTCTTTTCATGGTCAGATTTCACATCAATCCACAATAAAGAGAGAAGGGAAAAAAAGATTCAGAAGAGAAAAAGCACATTTTTCCTAAAAGACAATCCTGCAGAATGTTTCCATGAGGTCATGGGTCAGAAAAAAACACGAATAGAAACCCTAAAAATGTGACACACCCGTACTCAGGCCTTCTTTAGGTTCTTGCCTAAGACTGAGCACACTATTAAGTCCTTTTTTGGCAGATGGGCTGAGCAAAGGGATTTCCTTTGCCAATGAGCTACTTAGGATTTGTTCTTTTCAGAAGTAGAAGTCAGAATCAGGAAAGTTGTTTATTATTCAACCATCTCTCCCAAAGCAAGGAAAACACTGTTTATAAGAAACTTCAAAAGCCTCTGTCACAGATATCAAGTCTATATACTATATGCCTTTGCCAAGTCAAATTAGGTTATTTTACTTGATATTAAGTTTGACAAGCAAAGAGCCTGTGAAAACCAGAATCCCAACTGGGTGTGCCTCCCACAACTCACTCAGTGTTTTAGTGCTGAAATTCCTACAGTAGCCCTATTCTTCACTCTCAGTTTTTATTTCCATCTGTATTTATCTTGTCTGGAAATTTACCTCATTGTGTCCTAGACATCTTCTCCTTCAAGAATGTGAACAACACAAGTAGACTTTGCTTTGGCTAGCAAACTGGTCTTACCACATGTGGATGTCTCTGTGGGCTTTGGTTTCTATTTACTTCAACAGATTATAAATTCTATTATCATGCTAATTTGCAGGTCCACTGAGTGTATCAGACCTGTGGGCTCCTCAGTCCTATAAAAGTACACTTCTGTTACATTGTTTCTTGGCAGGAACAATGACAAGTCAATTTGTGTATTAACAGCTGTCGATAATTATGGAAAATATTAATAATATGTTGCATTTTTTAAAAGAAGAACAATCTCTTTGAGGACAGAGTGAGCGTGAAGAATTTCACTCAACACTGCCTACCCAGGAAGAGCTTCCACTACTTGCTGTGCATACTGAAAGCAGAATCAGGCCTTTTAGACCTGCAGTGGTCCAAATTTCAGTGAAATATTCAGGTAGAAATCATACTAGCACTTTACTAAATAAACATACTTTAATTACAGAATGTAGCTTCCCTGAATTTTTAGTGGTTTGCACATAACCTTTGCAAAATATTCAACATATAAAACAAGTACCCACAAAGGATAATAATTTAAACATCATCTAGTTCAATTTTACTTTGTGGTTTTTAAAAGGAATATTTTTACAAATGGTTGCCTTCAACTTGGATGTAATATTGCATAAATATACATGAAAATACTTGAGCTTCTCTTTCTTTTATGATACTAAGTCTCATCTCTTACCAAAAGTGCATTTGTAGCCTAGTTAAAATAAAGGTCTAGCTTATTCTAACCTAGATTTCTATTTAGCCTAGGCACATAGAGATATGTGATAACAACTATTGAGGATGCTGCTCGTCAAGGACCACCCCCTCAATTCTGTACTATCCAACCTCCTGACACCAGCATCTTTAAGCACATAAAAACCATTAGAGTACTCTCAAAATCTTTGAAAGTATGAAGAGGAAGCTCTCAGCAGCTCCCTGGCTATCCATAGAGCACATCCCTTCTCTAGCATGCTCAGAAGGCACTTACCCAGCCCCCTGCCTCTCAGTTACCATTGGCTGCATCTAGACCAAGGTCTTCCTGGCCCAAAGCTGAAACTGGCCTGCCTTGCATTCTGATGGTCCCCCAAGAAGAAGAATTGGAAATCTTAGTGGCATGAAAGGGTCAAAATCACCAACAAAGCTTCATTCAGTCTGATATTTTTAAATGAGGCCTCAAATATAGCTTATTTGGTGATAGGAAAAACATTTCTACAAAAATGAATAATGAGTCCACTGCTGCAAAAGAACCACCAGTCAAATCTTTTCTGAAAGTGTGTTCAGTAAAGAACTTCATTTTAACCAAAAGCAACACAGAGAGGATAAAATGGGACAATTCCTACTGTACTCTTTGATGTCACATCAGCTTCACCTACTCCTTGCCTTAGTAATAGGTTTTGAAAGATTAGCTGGATGATTTTACAAGCTCTTGCTGTTTCTGTACCTGTCAGCCTCCTGACTAGGAAGGTGTGCTCCTCACCATTACTAGCAGACACAGTCAGAAGGGTTATAGGTATTATTAAAGATCTGAATGTTAGCCTAAATATTTCCAAAAGTCAGCCTGTGCCATGTATTTCCCCCATCATCTCAGGAATTAACTGAACTGATGTCTTCATTCCTGTGTGCTCTAGTGCTTTTAATTCTGTATTATTCTGATTTGAGTGGCAAACAAAACTGGAATAGCATTTGTATATATCCTTCAGATTAAAATATGAATCTACATTTAAATGGTTCAGAACCATTCCATTAAGAAAGAATATTTCTCCCTTCTCTGATAAATGTCTCAAGCTCCAGGAAGAGTTGTTGGCATGACTTGATTCCCACATTCTCACAGAAAGGAGACAGGAAAAGGAGAGATCACAGGGGCTGGTAGACCTGTAGGTGAGGGTGACATCCACCTGATCTATGTATCCCCTCTTCCAGTTGCAGCCCAGGAGAGTAATTTCCACAAGGCTGGGATGAAGCAGCCCAGAGGAGCCTCGAGTTGTCCCATATATTAATGGCTGTCAGGAGGCAGAGAAGAGCACTGCGGTCATTTAGGGGTGTCTTTTTGCCCCCGCTGTTCAATCACTCTGACTCGTTGCTGCAGGAGGGCATCCCTCACCAGGTCAATCCTGTTACAGGCAGATTGCACCAAAGTGGCACTGAGTGTCTGCATCACATCACAAAACCCAAAATAAGAGATCTTTCCTTTCCATTCCAGGAGGGAATGAAGCAGAAACCCTGTAGTAGAAATCTTGTGCGAGTAAAAGCCTGCAGTTTTATAACAGAGCAGTAGGTCAGTGTGTGTAAATCTAACTGTCACAGTTGCACACAGTTTAATCGGTCTGCATAAAAAAGTCTGAGAATGCCACTTTATTGACTGCTCAGTAAATGCAGTGTGCATTTCAGGAGAGAGTCTTGTCTTACATCCTGGGGATAATGTCACTGGTTTGGGATTCATAAATGAGGTCTGTACAGGAAGAGGGTATTATGCCAGCAATGCGAGAATTCACCACAAGGAATATTTACAAGCTATAAATCCAGTTGTTAATTTCAGGTTATCAAAACCAATCACTGTATCCCAGTTCTCAGGCAACATCTGATCATCATCATCACACCAGAAATCAGCCACTGCAGAATGAATATGCAGTGAAGCTGAATTTCCTTAGCTGTATTGTGCTCATTTCCTTCACTAAACTTTGAACTGCAACCTCAATTAACAAGACATTTCTTGCTTAGGCAAGACTGGGGGTGGGAGGGGGAGAGGTCTTCAAGATGGCCATGGAAATATATGCACAGCTTGCAGGAAGCAGAAATGTGTTTATAATTTGCAACAGGAGGAAAAATAAAAGGCTGAAAAGAAAGATTGATTCCAGTTTTCAGACTATTAAATCAATGTCAACTTATCAAATCCTTGTATTTCCTGGAATGAGAACAAAGGTAACATAAATTAATATGTTTCCAGATTTGTGATCTGTTTACAGTTATATTGTGCACTTATTAGCAGTATGACTATTCAACCACAATTAGGAAGACTACTATATTTTTTTTAATTTCATGTGTAAATTTTGCACTTGGATAAGTGATAAACAAAAATCAATCTCTACAGAAGCTGTTCAGACAAGTACACTTCAGACTTTACTACCAACAGCTGCACTGAAATACTCCTAAAACCACAGTATTCGTGGTTGCCAGCTGTTCTAGCCCTGCACACCATACAGCTCATACAGTGCCTTGCAACTTTGTTCCCTGGTACCATCTTCCAAGAATTAGTTCTGAGCCTGTCTTTTATGTTACATTTATAGATCTGGTTTATGATGCAATTCCATTCTCTTCAAATGGAGCTACTATCAGTTTACACAGATATGACAACAGAGCATAACCCAGAGCCCTACAATGGATGAAGATCTGTCAGATGGTGAGTCCTTGTTCTTCTCCTACAAGCCAGCCCAGAAAAAGCTTTTACAACACAAGACATCTGCAGTTTGGGTTTCAACATGTTCGGCTCAAAGTTGTGGCAGGGATAGAAAGTCTGATCTTTTTCTGCTTTCTTCTCATTAAGTCTTATTGTCTCATTTTGTACTAATCAGCTTTTATTGTCTCAAGTGACAGGATCTTTGCATCCTTAGGGATAATAATCTACAGTGCTCTTGAACTGTCATTTTGATGAGAGATTGACTGGGTTGAATAAACAGGTCCATCCTAACATAAAGATTATCATTGAAAATCAGCTGTCAGAGGCCCCACTTAATTTATTCTGACCTCATATCACCAAAAGCAACATGAATCCTTCTTGAAATACCAGGATAGTTCTGGCATAATTCCAGCAATGACAAAGACATTTTGATCAATGGCTGTGTATGTTCCTTTTACAATGAAATTAGGTGTGGTATGTCTTCACCAGGATCCAACAAATCATTGCATGCTGCTTTTTCTTCTCAATCTCTTCTCTGTGGAACAGGATCCAGCAGATTGGATTCAGAGTGCTGCAGAGCTGGTGAAAGAGATTCCACTGGATTTCACACAAAAATCTTCACTGCTGCTTTTCCCACGGTTCTGTGCTCCTCATCTTTTGCTTCCTTTGTGATGTTTGACAAAAAGGTCTCATAAAACATTTCAGTTTACAAGAGTAAAATGAAATGCCCATATCTCTCAAGCTCTGCATTTTCATGCTACCTTTCACTTCCAAGAAGCCCATAATCTATAGGAAAATTGATGCATTTACCTTTTTTTTTTTTTTTCAGAACAAAAGGTATTTTCTGATCCTATTTCAAATTTATAATGAATTATGAAAAAAACCATATAATCTGAATATTTTCATTTCTGGCTATGAATGTTTCACAACTACTTGTGGTCAAAAATTGGCAAATCAGAGGTCAAATTCACAAAAGATGTGAATAGAGTTGTATCTTCCATATTAAGTTAATATATTATAATCAGGAAATAAAGTTAGATCATTTTTTCAGGTGTTAGGCACATGAACACTTTTGTGGTCTTTGATAGGGAAACTTTCTTCATGGAATTCTAATGGGAATGTTCAAGTACAATATTGTCAACAGGAATGTTTGACTAAATGTGGAGAAGAGAGATTTAGCGTGTCTATCTCTCTTACTTTTTACAGTTTCATGTTACTATAACATAGTATATTAAATTATTATATTAGCTTAAAGCAAAAAAGTCATGTTATGACTGAAGTGCTAAAAGTCTAGTGGGCTAAGCTGCCCAAACATATTATGAAGCCTAAAGAATGGGACAGAAAATGCCACTGAACACACCAAAGGTTACAGGCACCTCTGGAATTGTTCTGGCCTAAAAATCTAGAAGGGAAACACATTCAGAGAAAACACAGAGTTTCTTAGTTGCTTAGTTAGAGAAGAAATTAGTAAGAGGTGTACAAGGAAGTTTCCTAAAACACTCACCATTCTTTCTGGCCAAACTGAAGCCTTCGCTCTTCACTCTACATCAGTGCACAAGTTCAACACCTTTACAAGACCTTTTCCAGGAGGCTTTACTTGGGCACCTTTCAAGATTTTGCCTTTAGTCATATGTTGTGATGGGTGTTTGTCTAGGTGGCAAGAAGATCCAATGTAAAGGATTAGGACCTGGGAATCAAATCAGAGAGTGGATGGATGTAAACATGCTGTGTCTGAATGCAGAAGTCAGCTCCAAGCATCTGGAGGTAGTTTAACGCTTCTGTGGAAGGAGATTTCTCTGTGACTGCCTCTACTGCTGAGTTTCTCCTACTTTGCTCTGCTGCAGACTGAGTTGCCGTGATTATGGAATAGTTAGATTCTCTGTGGGCTGCTATTCATTCTGAGAAATCATGCAGTATGTGCCATGTTACACAATAGCAAGCCCTGTGTGTTTGAAAAGATATGCCAAGCACAAGGATGAAGGAAGGGAGGGAAGTTGGGAGGACAAGTTCTGCAGCCTGCTGATAAAGGGATTTCTTGGGAAGTGATGATTCAGGCTTCATAAGAATTGCCTTAATTTTGTAGTAATGCCCATCTGGCTGATGCCTGTCGCCCTCCACACCTGTGCTCAGCCAGTGAGGTAGGAAGAGACAGTTATGCCATGGGTTGGGTGCCTGTCTGCCCATGGCTGCTCCACCCCATGCTTCTCCAAATGATGTTCTAAGAAAGTACCAGCCATTTGAGACATAGACAGGTTAGCAAGTGACAACTCTTTTTTTTGTTTGTTTTGTATGCCTTATAGCTGGTACTGCTGGGATTTAACCTATTATGGAAGATTGTAATGACCTGAAGGATGAAGCTGACTGTTGAGTGCCTGAAAATGAAATTAAACCATGCAGGAATTAAGGCTATGGATCCTTTGTCTGGCTTGTGCCTGGTACATCACATCAAACAGGGGATGTACCAAGAGGACCTCCAGCAGTTCCTTCTCTCTGCTCTGTCTCCAGCATGGTTTGCTTTGGTTGTATCCCTGATGGTTAGATGGAAGAAAGCAAAGCACTGGATTTTGTGGAGTTAGACAGCCCGTGGGGGTGGAGGGGGAAGGGAAATGAAAGAATATTTAAAATAACCAAATATACATCCCAGGAAAAGCTCTTCCCAAGAATCTGTAGAGAACTGTCTGTTATCTGCTAATCAGCATAATTGTTTCTAATTAGGCTCCAGAGGCACATCACAAACATTGCAAGCTTTGCAGAGAGTTGGGCAGGGGTCTGGGGAGCAGAAAGTGGAAAAAGCTTCCAGCGCTGTATTAATGACAATCATAACTCTCTGCACAGCCAGGGAGACTTCTGCTCTAATTAGAACCGTTCTTGCTGAAATGGGAGGCGACATGATTTGTGAAAAAGACACCCTCAGCATGTAATTTTCTATGTAACAAATCTAGAAAGATGGATGCTCTTTGATCTCGATTCTCCTGTTATTGCTGTTCACACTGGGAAGGGCGCTTTAATGAAACAATCTCAAGGTAATTTACCACCTTTGAAGTCCTGAAATGTGCTGCCAACAAAATTTCTGGTTTAGTGGAGGCTGCTGCAGCAGTCACTCCGGGTTGCTTAATAGAGCACCAAAACTGGAACATCAAGACATCAAAGGTGAAGGTGCCATGTGATTAATAAACTAAGCTATTCATTTGTTTCTGCCTCAGAGGCAATCTGACAATTTATTGTCACTAGCTAATTTACACTTTGTGAGTACTTGCTCTTGCTAGTTATGCTGCCTATAGAACAAGATAAGTGATGTTTACATGAAGAGGGGAGGAGAATAGACCCTTTTTAAATCTGGGGGAAGAGGGGAGAAAGGAAAGGCATTTTCCAAAACGATTGTGGAAGCAACCCAGACTGTGGAATTATAGAGAGGGGAAGCTGGACCAAGAAGGGACCCATTTCTGCATTATTACCTCTCCTCCCCCCTGCTGTTTTTGACCATCTCCTTGTTTACATGCTGTTGCCAGGAAGCAAATCCCAATTAAAAGTGGATTACAAGCCAATGAAACAGCATTATTATGAGGGAAGAGTTACAACAATCCATTTCTATTTAATTTGATAGCTAAGCCAACATTTTCAATAATACTGGGCTAGAGAAGGTGGGTCTTGAAAATCTCTGCTGATATCTGGGGTGGCAGTCATCTGACCTTTGAGGAGATGGTTGTGCCCATCAGGTCCTCACTTCAGCAATAAAAGCTGTGTTCTTCATTACCTGGTGGAAATGCCCAGCCACTCAGTCCTGTGGAACCTCATTGCCTTAAGGAAACATGATGTGAAAATGAAACAACCCAGAAAAAAAGAGGAAAAGATACTTTCACAGAAAAAGTAAAACCCTAGTTGAGATAAGGTTGGCTGATCACTTCGATGGTTGGCATTTCTTCTGCCTCCCCTGCTAATGAACAACAGCTCTCCCTCTAAACTGAAAGCAATGGACTTGTAGAGTCACCTCATGCAATACTAAGAGGAAAGAAAATATTTGTCTAAGAATTCTGGGAATGTAATTTGGATGATGAGTCTGATTATGCTGCCTGCAATAAGGAGACATTTGGGTGAACATGAAATGGGAAGGCCTGAAGAGCAGGAAGACATGGAGTTGGTACTTCCCAGATTAGATCTGTAGTTGAACTCTCACTCCCTACTTCTTAGAGATGCCCTTTCCGCAGGTATGGCACTGCAGGGGGAGGGCAACTGGCTGCCAAGCTCCCTTGCTCAAGGGTAAAGGAGCAAGGGGCATCCTGTGGAAGGCATTCAGCCTCCTTATCTAGCCTAGGATATGAGAGCCTTCCAAAACCTCAGGCTATGGAAAGGTCATACATAGGAATTTGGTTTGATGTGTGCAAAACTACTTATGAACTATATTAAGAGACCTTCATAAAATTTATATCCAAGTTCAGATTTTCAGTCCTGTACCAAGAATTGCAGTGGCCAAAGATCCAAATTCAATTTTCATTTTGCAAAATTAAGATTAAAATCTCAGGTCAAAAAGCCAAGGTCCTGTCTAAACATCAAGTCTGATCATGTTTATTTGTTTCAGTGGGTATTTCTTGAACCAGCACACAAGCACACATCTGCCTGCATCCCCAGAGCAGCTGCTTTCAGGAGGAGACCATGTGGTGTTTGGATAGTGTACAGGCTGCCCAGTGGTGTGTCCACAGGGATATTGCCTACAGCTTGCACCCGGGTCAGGCAGATATCCCACAGTCCTTGAGCACATACCAGAACACTCAAAAAAGTTACACCTTGGCTTGCCCCGGCAGCACGAGAGACAAGGCACTGGAGGAGGATATCCTACCACACCCAGTTCTGGAGTATGGACAAGCCAGACAAACTGGTTACACAGGCATGGTTAGGTGGTCTTGAATTCATAGCAGAAACGAATGTGCCAAACCAGTTTATAGGAAGATTTCCATGTGCCAGGCAAGGATGTCACAACTACAAGCTCTATTAACCACATTATGTGTGGGCACAAAACGTATTTATAGTCAACCTTTTCATGAACTGGTTACAAAGTCGGTTCACAGTGGAAATGTAGGCAGGGCCTTTTGGGCTATTTTTGGTCCTTAGAATGAGGCTAGAGATATGAGAACTGACTCTTTGATAGCACTTTGCCCTTCAGTGCTGGGTGGAAGGGAGAAGTTCAGAGGTATGTAAAATTAAGTAACAATAGTAAAAAAATAAACTAGGGAACTGCTACCCAACCTGTGATAGGTATTGTTTCATGAGCTGTTGAAGCTGGAGGCAATTCTCATTAATGAATCCCTGAGTTGTCTAAATGTCACTGAGCAAAGAACCAAAGGATCCACAAGCTCCAGCAAGGCAGAAAACACTGACTGTAGTTTTCTTTTTTCTCTCTCTTTTTTAAGAGAAAAAAGAAGCCTCATCTCTCTGCTCTATGGGGGTTAATATGGAGCATCCTGGCTCCTGTCACGAAGAAGCACGATAAGACTTCAAAGAGTACAGTGCAGGTCAGATACAGGCAGGCAACAAGAACTGTGGCTAGCAAGAAGCTTGTAAAAAAAAAACAAAACAAAAACAAAACAACCCTCCAAACTGAAAAGAAAACTTAATGAGCAACCCAGATCTTATATGATACAATCATGGTCCATCTGAAATAGCTTCTTTTTATTAGCAGGTTTAGAGGACCCTAGGCACCAGCAAAATATTATCTGAGGTCCATAGCCATGGGCATAGAGCAAGGAAAGTGAATTTGAAGACCTAGCTACATCTGGAGTTTATCAGCTCTTTTCCTGGCTAGTATTACAGTAAACAATTATCTGTAGATCAGGAGACAGCAGGGACTTTAAAGACCCAAATTACAGAGAAAGGGAGAGAAAGAAGGAGAATACAAGAGATAAAAAGGAGTCTATGCATCTTATCGTACTAATGAAATCAACCTGACAATCATGGCAGGCTGCAAGGGTATTACACTGTCTGGTATTAAATGAGCAGTTACAGCACAGGCTCCTGTGTCAAACAGCAAATAGACACGAAAGAAAAGAAAAATGTACTGCTAGGTCAAGGCAAGTGATTTATAGAGAGCAGTTAGACAGCTGGTCAGTTTTAAAACCTCCTCAAGTGTGCTGTCAGGATAACAACATATTCAAATGTTTTGATTAGCATTTCAAGGGCTGGGAATGTTCCACAGCACAGAAAACCTCAGCGAGCCCTAAAATGCAATTAATGAGGAAATAACAATTGCCTGCAGCTGTTGTTCTGTTTATGTGCTGAGGAACAATCACCTGTTGCAAAAGCAGGAATAATTCAGCCTGTTCTATGGACAAATTTGACTAATTTCTACTGTTTCCAGCTGTGATGCCTTGCTCTTCTTGAACACTGTTGGCTTGCTGCAAACAGCAGCTCTTCCAGGAAGTGGAAGTAGTGTGAACATTTACTCCCAAAAGGCTGTTTTCCAAAATTATGGGAGGTAAGATTACCATGTTTCTCAGTGGGCCAGGTGCAGTTATAAACGTTAAGATCTGTTGTATTTTTATAAGGGCCTGGTGGATACATTACTACCTTAGAAACTTCCTCTTTTTCTTTTCATCCATGTACTTGCTGGGTTTTTCAAATTGAGACAACAGCCAAATAATTCTACGACTGGAAAAAGATACAAGGTGAGTGGGCTTTGAGACCAAGACTGAAATAATATAATACTTTGTTTAGTAAGTCCCTCTGAGGCACAATGGGAGAATGATGACCTCAGTGCTGTTCTGATAAATACAGCTTCAAAAGTCACCAACCACCACTGTATAATTTGGGCAAGGACACTGATTTTTTTATTATTTTTATGTTAATATTGGAGTATGCCACTGATCCAGAGAAAAGGAACAAACAGTGCATGGCCATGAATATTTATCCTTTTTTGAAAAGGAAAGAGATTTTGCTCTGCATTCATTCCCAGAACTTCTACTTGGTTTTGTTTTCAATTCTACACAAGTCTAATTACCAAGAAAATGACTGGAAGCAGCCATTATAACCAGCTCTTGTAGAACATTAATAGTAAGCAAATTCTTTGGCATTTTTTGCTGCTCCAAGGAATTAAAAGACAACCAAGGACCTGCCCCACTCTTAACAGCTCCCAGAGTGTCTATATACATCAAGAAGGGAGCATGTTTCAGGGTTGAGACATGACTTTGGATATTTTGCTTTGGCTACTGACCCTTCTGGTGCCTCCAAAACTGTGTGGGCCTGGTTCCTGTGGCCAGAAGCAAAGCCAAGAAACATGTACAAGATCCGATTTTTATCCTGGTCTGACCTATGGCTAAAGGGCACCCTACCAGTCCTGCCCTGGAGGAGAAAAATGGCTTTGAGGGCTTCAAATAAAAAATATTTTCAAGCAACTTTTGGTGAAAGATCAGAAATGTAGGCCAGTCAATTTTGAACAAGGAGCTAAAGAAAAAACTCAGGAACTTCTCACAGACAACAGAAAAAGGAGATAATATTTTAAATATTTAACAGTGTATTCATCCAGTTCTTCTAGATTGCACAAAGTTGGCAGGATCTCCAAAGCTCAGGTCCAAGTTCTGGGTCTCAAAAAACATTGACAGGAGATCCTTGTCTTCACACATCTGCTCCAGTAGAACAGAATTCACCACAGCTCATCCGCTTGCTCCTGAGACAGAGCCACAACTGTTGGTCATGTCAAACAAATGCACCTAGGGAAAGCCTTCCCACCACAATGGCATCCTGGTATAAGTGGTTCTTTATGGTCCACGATAGGATTAAGGCAACCAATGTGGTCAGTTCCTGTGTTAAAGATTAAAAAAATAATAATAATAAAAATATTTCAAATAATTCATGATGAAAAATTCTACTTCTTTCCCATTGGTGTATTTGACAGCAAAATCAGTGTCTTGGTCAAGCAGAGTAGTCTATGTAAAAAACTGTACCTAAGAATATGAAGTGTAATCAGAAGTGAACCTCAAAGGTTTGCCAGAGATGGAGTAAAAAATTAACAAAATGTAAAGGGTCTTATGAACTGGGGAGGGGCACAATTTTTTGCTACAGGCATGAAGGCACTGTAACAACTTTCCTGACTGATAAATGCTGTAATCCTATAATTGGCAGTAATGTATTTGTATATGTGAGACCAAATGCAGGTTTTTTTAAAGAAAAAAATCAAGTCAAACCAGGAAAAGGAAAGGCAGTTAATTAGTTGTTTGTGTGGAGGAGGGAGAAACCTTCAGACTCTCCCTCAGACTTGGAGCTGGATAAGCACCTAGGAAAAGAGATCCAGTACAAATTGTTAGCCAAATGTTGACTTTTCATTTTGAAAAATTTAAAGCCTTTAAAAAAAAATGTGAAAGTGAAACCTGAGAGTTATTTTCCTCCTTTTGTTTCTGTTTCTGAACTCCGACACCTTGCTCTGAAGCCGGGTGGGTCTTGCAGCCCTTAGGAAGACCAGGAGGGCTGATGGAATCCCCAACCGTGCCGGTTTGAAGTGCAATCTCCACATCATGCTGAAGGCAGGGCCGTGCCCAGAGGTGTCCCTTGGGGTCAGGACAATTTTCTGAAGATGCTCAAACCTGTTTGGCCCATCATGCTGACAAATCCCAGGCCAGCTGGGCTGCTTTGAGCAGCTCTGCCTGTACTTTTCCATTGATCCTCTGTGTGAATATTTAGTTCTGAGGGGCTTTGTGTCATATGAAGATGTCATCTTGATCTCTCTAACAGGTTTTCAAACAGTAGCATGGTGTTTGAAGGAAAAGGGAAGGCAAAAAGCATCAACAAACACTAAATTAACATTACTTAAGGTGTTTACATTTGTACTTGAAGATTAGCAAGATTATGTATTTCAGTTCCCATTCCCTTGACTGCAAACTTTTTTTTTAACTTATGCTATTGCTAGAAGCTACTGTTTAAAAATAAATAACACACTAAGGCTTCTTAGTGGACCCAAAGTATCCGAAGGACAAAGGGATAGATTATATAATTTATACCTCTGACTAACCTGTATAAATCAGAATAGTTTAAAAGAGTGGAGGAAGAATTTGCCTTTTGCTGAGGGACTTTTGTCTGAATAAAGAATGATGCAATGTGCAATAGCTCTACTCCCTACATGGGGAGCAAGGGCAAGTGTATGTGATGCCGCCATGACAGTACTGGGCATGACAGTGACACAGGAAAGGAGAAAGTGGGTGGAATGGAGAATCCTAGAATATGTTTGCTTTGGAGCAGGTTTGTTTTGATAGGGCTGGCCCCAGTTGCTTGGTCAAACATGCTGGGCTTGCTTCTCACTTGCTGTAAATCAAGAAGAGTGTAAACTCATTCATGCTATTGGGATTGTTTCTATTTATAGCAGCTAAGTACTGTATCCAGTGTTATGATGTTGTAAGAGCATAAAACAGATAAGTTACAAAGTTCATCTTCTAGATTTATTTTTTTTTTTAAGTGTTGAATTTAATGAAAGTCATAAATGCTGATAAATAGTTAGTGAACAAAAGTTATTTTATCTTATATGGCAGACAGTTAAATGTAATTTTGTACATTAAATGACGTTATTTATTCATGCACCTGATGAAGTTTTTTACTCAGCAATTCAGGTCTCTAGAAGCAAAACTTCTATTGCATATATTCTCTTCTCTCTCACTCCCTCTCCATCTAATAATGGTTTACAGTTCTCTCTCTTTCTCCCTGAGGCAGTTGTCAGTGCATTTTTTTCAGATTTCCCAGGCAGATATGTCGTGATACAACTCATGACTATGAATGTTGTCTTACTCTTTTACATGATACACCACTTAGAAGGTGCACCCTCCTGGGGGACAGGGGTCTCATGAAGTGACTGTACTTCCTCAGCAATCATACTTCAATAAAACAGCTTGAAAATATCTATATAGTGTCCTCTACAAAGTGCCTGCTAACCACAAGTTAGACGAAGGGCAGTCTAACTCTTGTCACTCAGCTCTTGACTGTTCTGCAGAGGAATGAAGATGGGCAGAACCAGGTTGACACACCCAGCAACAAAAGACACAGAATCTATCGCTGGTCCTTTTGTTAGCAAAAGTGTACCTAGTTGGTTTAAAAGCCCACAAAAGTTTGGTTTGTTTTTTTCTCATTGACTACAGACAAGTTTGGATTGTGAACTTCTCCTGGCAGCAATTCAGGGTTGATCAGCTGTCTTTGTATGTTAAAAGTGTGGCAATGCTGGAGGCACTCTTTTGTGTAAGATAGAGGACCAAGGTTTCACCATGGTCATTATGGTCATTAAAAATCCCATGATGCTTTTCTCAAGATTAAACATAACAATCCTGGAAGAGAAAGAGTTGACAGTTTTGTCTGAAGTAAACTGCATTCTGTCTGCCAAAGTCCCCCTTGCAATTTCAGTCAGGCATTGTTCTGTACTGGAACACGGTTGTAAGTTGCTAAATAGCAGATACATTGCACCCCAGAGGTGACTGGATTCCAGCAAAAGGCAAAGTGATCCCTTTGTGCCACCTGTGTACATGAACCTGGTTACAATTATTCCAAATCAACATCAAGAGATTCTGCAGGAGCAAAATATAGTCCTTGATCTGTGGAGTACCATGGAAAGCCAGATGTAAATCTCAAAGCCAGCATATAAAATGCTCAGATTTTTGTGGCAAACCAGAGGAATCCTCTAAAGGAGAATGAAATAGAATTTCAGCACTCTGAAGGGCTGGCTGGACTGTCATCTTACAGAATCGCTCCAGAGAACCGGTGGGTAGGCAGGTGAGGGGAAAATTTTCCATTGTTTGGAAAATGTGGGTTCCAGCATACCAAAACAGAGCAGAGATTAAAAAGAATGAGGGGAATTCACATCAATAAAGGATGGGAATAGTTTAAAGCTTCATTAAGCAGTTTGCAGAACTGAAATTCTGTTTGGTCAGAATGGCAGGGAGGGGGGTGGCTGCTCAAAGGAAAAGCTTCTTTCTTGTAAAGAAAATTAGTGTTTGGCTATAGCTCTGACTCATACCAAGCCAAATATAACAACCTTGAGCAGTTACCCCTTACTGCATGGTAATAGGAATGGGGACCCCCAGACTGAGCTGGAATGAGGGCGGGATGAATTGAGGGGGACAGAGCTGTCTTTACCCTCAGCTTTCTGAGGGTGCTGGGCTTAAGAAGGGCAGATTGGGAAAAGTTCCCTTTTATTTCCAATCAGATACTATATCAAAGCTTTAATACACAGCCAAATGGATCCTTTTTTAGGGCTAATGATGGTCAAATCTCAACATGTTTTCAGTGTCAGTTCAACTCAAAAGAATCCTGCCAAAATTCAGACACTTCAAACACAGGAAAACCTGCCATATTCCTTGAGGTCTCCTATCTTCCCCTTTACTGTTGTGTTTTTTTTTCTCCAAACACCAAATCTGAGGGCTCTGACCTCAAAAAACGCCTCACTCTAGGCAAGGTTCTTCTCCTGCCAACTGGATTCAAAACTCAATCCTCTCTAACCCTAAAGGAAACTTTCAGCTTGTATGTTCAAGTTTCATTTATTTTAGAGGTTGTTTTCTCTGCTGCTGAATCTTAGGGGAGTTCTGTGCATTATTTACTTATCTCTTTGATCCATTGTTCCCAATTCAGTCTTTCTGTTTGTTTCTGTTTTCTGCCCAAATTGTTTTATATCCCTTATTTTCTTAGTCATTATTTGGGCTTTGTTTATCCCCTTTGGTCATTTGGGAGTGAGGGAAAACTTCAGATTTAAAATGTGTAATTAATTTGGTTTAGTAACATTAGCAAAAATGAGGAATGAAAGGGTTTGTGTATTTTTAAGTTTTCTTTTTCTAAGTTATTAATTGTTTTCTGTACCTTCAGGCCAGTTGCCTAAATCACAAGGGCCTAAATTCTCAATGCCAAAAAAAAAAAAAAAAAAAAAAAAAGAAGAAAAAAAAAGCCAGGTGCAAGGCGAAGCACAGTTAAATGGTCAGAAAAAGAACAATAATTTTCCTGTTGTTGTTTTTTTTAGCTGTCAGCAGGTGAAAACCTCTCCTTTACATCTCATTTGAACTGCAGAAGCTCCTCAGCTAATGCTAAATGAACAGCCAGCTTAATTGCTGACATGAAACACTTTAAAGAAGGAAGTTTGGTCAAGTCATTTGTTCCCTTTGCATCTTTATCTTCAGTCTGACATGGGTTTAACCTTTGCTTCTAATCCCCATGTCAGTCAGGTTCAGCTTTAATCTCAGAAAGTAAAAGTATTGTTGCTGGGTTATATTAAGAAAGGAATAAAGTCTCTGTTCTCTAGAAGTGAATACTGAGCTATTGCAGGGGTGGGTGCAGAAGATGCAGGGAAGAGATTTTCTTGAAGAACTTCTTGAGAAGCAGCAGGAACTGTGGAGGCGAAGTGCATGTGCATCAAGCTTTCAAGTATCTCTAACATTTCTTGAAGAACTCCACCAGGCCTGCAAATCTTTGGAGATATGCTTCCTGTTTATTTAAGCCTTTATCTGAAGGCAGAAAACACTACTCTAACATTTCGGAAGTTATAAAGGTAGAACAAGTTTCTTGGGCCAAATTCATCTCACCTAAATTTCGACACTTAAATCAGGAGCCCCGTTGCTTCTGGCTTCACTAAATAGTCAAAGGAGAGATGAAGATATCTCCAGAGGGAATATAGGCACGTTGAGGTGCTGTCATTCATCTCTTTCATCCTTTTTACTTACTTTGCCTGAGTCTAGACTGCTCAGCTGTTCCCATTTCCTTGGATTTCTTGACATCTTTTTGTCCATCACATCTGACCAGTCATCTGGCACCAAAAGTGAAATCCCAGCATGATCCACTGGTGTACAAAGCAAATGCACTGTTAGCCTGGGGAACGTTTTGCCACAAGGTCTCGCTGAGGCCAGAAGCTTAGCAGGATTCAAAAAGGTATTAGATATTTGTATCAGTAACAAGAATAGCGAGGTATAATAATCAAGATTAAAAAAATAAATAAGACTTTTGAGAGAGCTATAAACCTACATTCTTCAGGGCTTATGTGAACTTCTGACTAATGAGGGTTTGGAGTAAATTTTGTTCAGTGGAAATTCTCTGGAATTTATGTTTTAACTCACTTAGGCACTTTTTAAATCCCACCCCCTGGGCCTGCTGGACTTCTGATTGATCCAGGATGACATTTCCTGCAAGCATGTGTTCCTAATCACCAAACAATGCACAAATTTGTTAAAAAAAGGTCCCACATAATTCAGAGAAAAAACAAGAAAAGAAAATTTTTCCCAATAGATAGTCACAAATAGTTTGCTCAGCAGGGTTCCCTTCCTTAGCTCACATGCTTCACATTGCCTGCCCCCATTGCTTTCCTGCCCACGTAAAGAAAAACTTTGGCCTTTTTTTCTACTCATACTAGTAGGTCTTGTTCTTTTTAATTGACACCAAAACCATCATGGATGTTCTGGAAACCGGAGTGAAGGTGATGTGCATATCTGGAAGAATTTCCATTTTAGGGAAGACAATTCAGAACTAATTATGTTACAGGAAACATTAACTATATTTCTTCAAATCTCCAATTAGGAGTATGGTCTAGTTAAGGATGCAATTTGTTATATATGCTTTTCATGACTGTAGTACTGTAAGGAAATGCAAAACTTAATTTTTAATATCTGTCATCTGAGAAGAAGCCTTGGAGCACAGATACTCATCAGGGCATCATGGCAATCCTTCAGTTCTTGATCCCAGTGAAGGTGGGTCCCTTCAAACATGTTCTCAATGCAACATGGCCAGCAGAAAACCAGTGCCTTCCAGCCAGCAGCCAAAGAGGCAGAAAGGTAGGGACTAAGCTCATCCAAGATTAAAGGGTGCAGAGGCTATAAAAAGGTTATGCCAAAGAACTAAGCAGCACACCTACTTAAAGCGCACAAAATCTCTCCTCACCTAGTGAAAACAGATGAGGTAATTGTAAGTTAGAAAGGGAGAAGTCTCAGAAGTCAGAGCAGCCGTTTGTTCAGTTTCCCCTCCGTGTTTGGAAAGACCTCAGAGCAACACGCCTCATGTCAAGGTCACACTATTTTACACCCTGCAACATGTTACAATTATAGCATCCCTGGTACCTTCTAGTCATCGCAAAATGATTGTTGTGATTTTTTGTAGAAGTCTTTTGTGGGCTTTTTTCCACTCCTTCTTGTTCTGTGCAGCTGAGTCATGAGGCTGGAAGAGGAGCCGAAGCAGCTAATTGCTGTGGGAACTTACATCACCCAGCTCCTGGGCTGAGCACCCGGAGCTGGTTTCGTTTCACTGAAACCGTGACACTGAAACTACTGTTCTGTCCCTCTGCAGAGCAATGGCTTGATGTCCATTACTGAGACTGGAAACAAGCAAATAACAACAGCAATTGAAAGATAAAGTGAACAGAAAGGCTCTGTTATATAGATGGCTTTTTTAAATTTACAAAATGTCTAAGAGGGTTGGTATTTTTTAAATGTCTAGTTAGTCTTTGTTGGTCTTTTGTTGTCTTGGCCATTTCAATCAAATTTTAGAGCTGCTTACACTGAATAAAAGCTGGCATCCATGACACGTTTTTTTCAAATCCTAGAGTTGATCCCAAAGAAATAATTCGAGAGATGGCAAAGGGGCCACATATTAACAGAATTGCATCGACATGTGCCTTGAATGCTTTCCCCATCCACACGAGAAAGAAGCATTTATCTAATTAAGTGCAATGACCCTAAACTAGAGAAGGGTAGATTTAGAGTAGACATTAGGAAGAAGTTATTTACAATGAGGGTGGTGAGGGACTGGAGCAGGTTGTCCAGAGATGTGGTGGAGGCCCCATCCCTGGAAACATTCAAGGTCAGGCTCCACCAGGCTCTGAGCAACCTCATCTAGCCAAAAAGGTCTCTGAGCACTGCAGGTGGGGCTAGACTAGATGACCTTTAAAGGTGCCTTCCAAGCCCATACATTCTATGATTATTGTGCAGCCTCTTCACTACTTTTCTCCCTGTCCCATTTCACAGGACAGCAGCATCCAGATTTCATTCCTTCATATGTTGATGTGACTCATCCAGATGTAGCTGCTGCCCAAATTGTAGGAAAATCACCTGTGCTGTCTTGCTTACCTACAAACTAAGAGGATTTTAGTCTGCAGAAATCTGATAGGAATAGATTTGCAGATTGTACTGTCATAGTTTGATTTAAAGGACACAAGATGTGTCATTGACATCAGTGAATTTATTTTAGCAGGTGATTAAGAGTTCTTTTGTGGAGCAGCAAGTTGGGACCTTTCCACCTTTCTAACAGAACACTTAATCACACCTTTGCGTTCACTGTGTTCTCTCACCTGGTCTGCATGTGTGCTGCTCCCCATGGCAAAAGCTGAGTGCCAAAAATCCTGTCTGAGTTTGTAGGCAGGTGAAGTTATGGGACAGCTGTTCATGGTCAGGCTCCCTGTGCTCTGCCCTCTCCCAAGGATGCTATTTCTATACAGCCAGCTCACTGCAAGTCTGGGACATACGGAGCTGCTGCAAAGTAGGAGACTTTTATGAATCCCAAAGATTATTTCAGACCCTCTGGCATTAACTCCTGAAGAGTGTAGAGAGTTCTGGATCTCCACTGGGCTCTGAACACCCACTGCAGTACTAAGATGACTTGAAATGTTGCTCTCCCACAGCATTGCCTCTCCCATAGTCAGCTCAAATTTTAGAAAGGGAATATTTCTGCTCAGGGAAGCAGAACTTGTACTACAAATTGCATCATAAGTACTCATTCTCTCAGAGAACATGCCTAATTGAACAGCAGTGAAATGAATCTCTAATTCCTCACTGGTCCTGGCCACCCACCCACTCAGCCAGATGAAATAGTTCTCTCCTGGCAGCCGTGGGGGAATCAGAGATGACAATACAGTGAGGATATACTTCAGTGAAGATGCTGGGTTTTTTTCCACAAATCAGCTGTAACATTCCCTTCTCTTCTGTACACCAGGCTACTTATGAGTAATATAGGTGATTACTGATAAAAGCCAACTAGAAATCTGAATATCATTATAAGGACAAAGATCGTGTGTTTATTTAACCAGAGACTTGCACTTGCATATGGCTTCCCTCATCCTGAGTTAGAAGGCATTGTGTGTAGTCAAAGAATGAAAAGCTCATATGTCCCCTATTTTATTCTGGTTTGGTTTATGATGCCTGTTGATTCCACTTTCTGTCTGCAACTGGTTAAATCACTCTAAGTAGGTGTAATGATAATACCTGATGGAGGCCAAGACATGGTGAAGCATTTCTTTAAAATATTGCTTGGGCCAGCCCTCTCAGGATTAGAGACTGGCAAGTGAGACTAGTTTGGTCTTCGTTATATTGTTTAAATTAAATAATACCAAAGGCACCGTGGGCAGCAAGGAGGCACCTTTTAAATGTTATATACTGCAACAAACACATGTAGCTCAAAAAAATCTCTCCGGTGCTTTCCATTACCAATAGGGCCTGAGCTACTATCTCACAAACCAGTTGAAACCACTCTTCTCAACTTGGTTATGGTTGTGTCCATCAACTGTCCATCAGCAGGGTCTTTATCATATCTGTCATTCATTTACTGGCAGAATGTGACTACCTTTCCCCTGCACACAGAAAGAGGGCCAGGAGTTTCACAGGAAAACTGAAAAAGCAGCCTGCATTCAGTCTGCATTTGTGTCCATCATGATTCCTCACAGGGAATGCACAACCTTTTCAGTTTTAAATATGAGGAAAAAAATGTAATGTGTTGCCCTGTCCCAGTTTTCTTGCTTCAATATGCCAAAAAAATAGATTGTTATTTGAGCAAAGGAGAGGGGAGAGAGGCAGTAACTTTCATAATATAAAATACAGGTAAATTAGACTAAAGGAAATATTTTGTTTAATGTATTGGCCTTTGGTGAAGGAGTTCAATGAGGTCATAAATGTAATGAGAAATAAGGAAGTCTGTTTGGTTTTTAAGTGTGGCAAATGTAAGGCACAATTCTGATAACCCAGCAGTGGAAGATCTAGAGGAGAGCCAGAGCCAAGCCCCTGAAATCCGTATACCTTCTGACACTGACCTGTTCTACTGACCTGTGGCTTTACAACAGGCTAGAGCAGAAACCCCATATCCTACGACTTTGGAACACAAGGTTCTTTCTAGACTTTATATTTCTCCTTTTTAGCACAGAAAAGCTACAAATAATCCCATTACATTGCTGGAATTTTGACTTATATTTACTCCTTTTTCCTGCAGCTTTTAAAATGTGGGACTGGATAATTTTACGGTCACTGAACACTTGTGTTGCTGTTGAGGCCTGGGCAATTACGAAGGTAGAGCTTTCATGGTGTAATCCAGTATTTCCCTCAGGAAAGAGCAAGGTATGTCTCCTGTTTGATGTGATATTGTACATTTTGTTTGCACTAGTTATAGGAAAATTGGGACCTGATTCTTATTTTCTCTTATGTTTTATTTCTCTGGTACTGCCTGTGATACTTTTACTATGAAACATGAGCTATCTTTAATAACAGACCTGTTTATTGGATCTGACAGTTGCATAAAAAAGGTTAGATTTCTCCCAGGAGTGGTGAAGAAGGACATGAATTTCTATAAAAACAGATTGGCAAAACGGAGTTTGAAACCATAATTCATGTGTGTCCTGGGGACTCGGGAATTATTTTTAAGCCAATTAAGGAATCTCTGACTGACGCTGACGGTGTCTTGGTGACTTGGGTGGGCAATGTGACATTTTATGCTGCAGCATCATTTTAAATAAATACAAATCATGTTAGAAAGTATCTCTAGCTGGCAAGTCTACCAGTGCCACCAGGCTGGGAAAGCCAGCTTGTCACCAGCAGAGCAGGGACAGCAGCCTGAGAGCCCAGACCAGCCCTCAGGCAGAGCCCTCTCGGATGCCCCGGCTGGTGCAGCTCCCGCCGCTTTGCACCACACTCCCCTGTGCCATGCAGTGTACCCTCCAGGCTTTTCTGCACCCTCCATGATGACAGCCAAGAAGCCTTCATTGCTTCCAGAAGGAGTGGGCTCTGATCCTGTTCCCACAAAAGGCAGCTGATTGTCACAGGTGGACTGCTGGTCTGAACCGGTGCGTCAAATCCCACATTAACTTAAAAAACATTAAAATGATAACTTCATCTCGAGTTACTTTCCTATTCATCTATAGAATTTCTCAATTATGTATGACTAATTTTGCACAAAGTCATTATTTGGAGCAATTTGTCTAAGTATGAGAGGCAACACCTTCAACCTTCCTGGATAGTGGGTGGGGAAAATGTCATAATCAGTTCTGCTTTGGCATGAGTTATTAAGCGGTCACAGGAGTTCAAAGGAGAGAAATAATGAACAGGTAAGTCATTACATGCAAAAATTCTTCTTCTATATTATCAAAATACAAATTAATTACAGATAAGATCAGATGAATTTTCTTTAATGTCAGTTTTTTCCCAGAGATGGTAATGAAAGCGTACAGTATGTGGGAGGAGAGGAGTGGAGATGCATGGAAAGGATGTTTTATTAATGTTGGCTTGATTTCACTGGGAAGACGTTGCCTGTGAAAGCAGCAAAGGAATCAGGAAAGGCTCTGGGACATGCAAATAAAATCATTTTTATTGCACTTAGTGTGCTAACTCATGCATGATCTCATTCAGACTCTCAAAGCAATCATAAAACTATCTCCATGCAACAATTACTCCATCAGCCAATGCAATCAGCAGGTAGGGCAGCTGGCAGCCCTTGCCACAGGATCCTCCTGAATTCATTAGCTTGTGGTCAGGATACCTTGACAAGGTTTCCATTCTTAATTTTTAAGGGGACAGCTGTAACTAAAGTGAACACGTGACTCATCATCGTCAAAAAAGAAGAGAGCCCACCCCGCTCCCTTCCCCCTCTCACATGCAATACTGATATTCACATTACAACAAACATTTTCAAAATAATAGTCCTATATACTTAAGACTAATCAGAGCGGGCGCCATCCAACTTGCAAAGGTAGCAATTTTCCTTCATTAAAGCCAAATCAGGAGAGAGAACTTCAGGATTCCTTAGGGCTAATTACAAGGTGTTAATAATAACAATATAATGGCAGCAATTTTCTTGCTTTGCCCAAACCTATAATCTGCCCTGAGTGCCTTATAGGATTGTCTCTGAGTTTATATAAAGCCAAGCGTTTGCCCAAAAATGTTTTAAGTAATTTAATTTTTACATCATGTCTCTTTTCAGCCTGTTTGCAGCGATGCTGTAATTGTTAGTGAAGAGCATTTTCGTTGGGGAAGACGACAAGTAGCAGCATGACAGCTCAGAATAACCCTCTCCCATCCTCCTAGGAGGCTGTACACCAGAAACACAGAAGACCCAGGTCAGGCAGCTCCGAGCTGAAGCCCAGCCTGCCCAGAGGGACCACAGTCACATTTCTTTGGCCCCTCCTGCCCACAGCAGAAGGGAGGGAGGAAACTGATGATAGAAGAGCTGAAGACAAACAACAAACAGACAAACGTACAAATTATTTTCACGTCCTCCTCCTAATTGCTTGCTAAAAAACCCTCTAGGACTCCATGATCAAATGTAACATGTTGCTGGAGCACCAGTGAGTCACTTGTCAACAATTTTCAGCCTCAACAGCAAATTAACAACAGTGGCACAGGGAGACACATTTGAAAAACAAAAATTGTTGTGTAGCTTCTCCAGGGTGAACCTAGCAAGTTCTCCCCAGGAATAGAGATCACTGATATCAGGAGGGTTTTCAAGGTCAGGTCATAATCCTGAAAATCCTGTAGCCTCGCATGCACAGAGGTGAGAAGGAGAGACAGCTTGATGCAAGTGCAAAGCAGAAATCTGACTTGAAAATTAATCCAAATTTTGAAATTTTAATTGCAAAATTTTGAAATTGTCCCACTATTGATCTGCCTGCAGTTCTCAATCTCATCACTTACCCTAACAACATAATAGTACAGTGTAACGTGATTTGGAGAAAAAATGGTTTAGTCATAAACTGGAGGCATCAGAAACACTGTTTGAAAGGGAGAAAATGTTAATTATATATTTGTCTTTTTTTTTTTCCAGAGAAAATGTGTTTACTTACAGTGTGTCAAGTTTTAGCCCACAGCAAAATGATTTATGAACCAATTCTAAGCTTCTTCACAGTTGACAAGTTAATTCCCACTGAATAAAAAAAAAAAAATATAAAAAAGATGAATTCTGACAACACTGAAGAATGTTAACATAGTACATATTCTAATTGAATAAAAGACACCTTACAGAGCTACTTTGCAAGCACTTATTCATTCCAAAGCTACTTACAGTCTGAGAAACTTAAAAAAAAAAATGGTATTACAAATACTGGAGTCAAGTTTCTGTGAATTGGGAAGGTTATCCACTTCAAACCTTCAAAACTTAACTGTGAAATCTCATACAAACAGTTTTGTCTAGGAAATTTCTGGTACTTCTCAGATCACAAGCAGTGTTTGGTTTTCAGGTGGAAACTGGAAGAAATGAGAAGCACATTGAGGAGCCCTGGTCATCAGTCGTAAGGGGGTTTTGCCCCATCAGAGTGGGGAGGGAGGGGGCATAAGAAAAATATGTAGAGGGTTTGAGAGTAAGAAATAATTTTTGCTCTTGCCATGCTCACCTCTGTTCAGGAAAGGGGTGAAAACACTGTTATGAGGGAATAAGCACTGGGCTGAATTTCAGTCAGATGAGTTCAAGTGGTGGTTCTTTGTCTATCTTAGAAGACAACCCTGAGAGAAACAAACAGCTCTTCATTTCCTTACTGTGTCTGCCTGCTCTTTTCAAAAGCCCCACCAGCATTTATTCAAAAGTATTGCATACTTTGATGTCTAGAGATGAAAAGTGGTTTTTGAGGTAAGAAATCACAGTTTAGTCCTAATCTAGAAGAATCAGTGGCTACTAATGATGAGTAATTTGATTCCATACAAGTAATTTTTGTCTCTTTATGGGTTTGTTTTACGAGACACTTATCAGTAGGTCAAATGGTACTGGGTGAGTAAATGAGGAGTATTTGTTGTGGATAAACTGAGTAAAAAATAACTTATTTTCCCCCCTCCCCAGCCTTCTCTCAGTTTACAATCATAAATTTAGTACAGAACAGGAACCATTTTTCCCTATTGGTAGTAAGATGCAACCCCAGCACTAAGTACATTGAACATTTTACACCTATTCACTAAAGTAAATTTATTCTGCTTTATCTTATATACTTGTCAAAAGCTGTGCTGAGTTGTGCACACAAACCATTTTTTAAAATTGTTTCAAGCTAATCATATTAACTTATTTGCTTTATTGGCTTGGGGGGGGGCGTTTCCAAGTGGAAATTATTTAAGTAGGTTCAAAACCACCTTTGTTCCATTGCCAGTTCTGGTGCTAGTATGTGCCTCATTGGACTTCCTTCCACTGTCCATGTCACGGGGCATGAATTTCTATATAGGAAGCTTTCCATGGCACCTCATCATCAGTTTATTTCTGCAAAAATTCTGCTTAATAAATCAGTTATTTAGAATGTGAAAAGAACAGGAAGGCATGACATGGAGTCTGCTAAAAAAAAAGCTGTGCTCATCCACTGCAGTCAGAGGAGCCTGGAGGGTTCATGCAGGCTGAAAAACAAGTTATCCACATAACTAGACAGGAAT
>NW_009953964.1:6244206-6260109 GCF_000747805.2 Chaetura pelagica
GAATGCCTGCAGTGAAGAGGGTTTGGATCTAGATGATCTTTAAGGTCCCTTCCAACCCTAACCATTCTATGATCCTATGACAAATTCAGCAGATCCCAGAAGAAACTTTGGCATTAAAGACTGAAGAAGTCCATACCACAAACTCCTACTTTATTAACACTCCAAAGATGGGAAATCTTAACATAAAGGGGTTGTCCATCAAGAAGAAACTCACAGTTTTGCCCATGTGCACAAGCTAACTGGACAGAGGATAAGCCAAAAATGTAAAAGTTACCACAGCAGAGATATCCTTTATTCTGCTGCTCAAAAAATTTCTGGTCATTTGAAAATCTGGGCTATTTGGCTTCCTTGGGTTATTCTGAGCTTTTCCAGAATCAGAATTTGTTGCAATTTATGGAGTAACAGGATCAAGCAGGCCAGGCTTCCAGAGACCATGC
Source organism: Chaetura pelagica (assembly GCF_000747805.2). Taxonomy (NCBI): domain Eukaryota; kingdom Metazoa; phylum Chordata; class Aves; order Apodiformes; family Apodidae; genus Chaetura; species Chaetura pelagica. Next base: position 6,244,644 of record NW_009953964.1, read on the forward strand.
TTGGGATGGAATACATCTAAAACCCACTGGCTTACTGAGACAAGTCATGGCTTGTAGCAAACTCAGTTCTAATTCTGGTGAAGCACCGAAGGTGCAATTAAAGACAGAGTTAAGAGGGGCAGGGATCTCTTGCTGGAGCACTGCTAAGGGTGGGAAAAGCAAACAAGGCATCAGTACCAAGGCAGGGGTCTATCTGCATAGACCAGAGGCACTGGATAATATTGCTGCCAAGCTTTTGTATACCTTTTTTTGCTGCCAGATCTCCAGTTGCTTTACAGAAGCTTTCAGTTATCCCTAGCCCTGGTTTACAGCTACCTGTGGTCCCATGCAGTGATGTCACTCAGCCTAGATTGTCCCCAGACCAGCAGGAAAATCCAAAACAGGGCTGTTCTGGACACAGCCCAGCATTCAGAGTTGCTCATACCTCTTTTCCCTGTAGGACCCTTTTTTAAAATATACTTTTATTTTGGCAGATATCACCAATTGTGTGCATCAAAAATTGTTCATATGCTGGGAAATAAATTTTTTAAAACCCCACACATAGATGATTTTTGTAAAACAAATATTTCAGCCAGCTCCATATCTGTGGCTCTGCAACCCTGCACTGTGATTCCTGATATCTTACAATGGAGAAAGCTTCAGAGAAAGGTTTTCGAACTGTATGAGCCAGCAGCACATTCACATATGCAAAATAATAGCAATAGTCTTAAAAGGGTGAATTCAGTGACCTGTCCTTCCCTTTGTCATTCCCTTCAGTTGTGTCTCCCCTCTTTCTGCACATTGATTTCCTATTCTTTTCTCACGGAGGTGACTGAGATTAAAGGTTTACCGTGGCTGATTATTCAGGAAAGCCCCACTTTCTAAATCTGCTTCTAATTAAAAACGGGCTGGAGGGGAGGAAGGGAAAAAACCCTCCTTACTGTACACACAGGCAGCCTAATCCATCCTGCTGCCTTTCATAGGCATGACTTTCTATCACAGTATTAATAAACTATTTTCCAAGATTTATGTTTCTTAACCCTCTTCACCCCAGAGATTTTTTCGGATGTGAGCTGTGGATGTCACTTGGAGAAAAGATGGGCATCTGACTTTAGCCTGGACATCAGTTTATTTATGAGGGAGGGGGCCAGGAGTTCAACCCTTGTGTTCGTAACAGGGCTAAGCAAACAGCTCCGACCCAGCTCTAAGCCATTCTAAACAGACAGAGAAGCTGGTAACCCAACTCCCAACCATTGCTGGAGTTCACGTTTAGGTTGTGATTTTACTCCATTCCCAAATGTCACTTTATCCCTGCTTTTCAGGAGCTTATTTTCAAGGATTTATGAAATGTGAGATGACAAACCTGGTGCAATAATGTTGTGGAGATTTTGCCCTTAACTCACCCTAGAAAATACTCTGCACAAATGGTGCTGAAGTAGCTTCCACTCACAGTCTTATTTCCCCTAGGAAAAGGAAAATCTGAGCTGTGTGCCATTAAAATGAAAAACTCAAAGAGGGTGGGAGGGTACTGGGAAGGGCATTAATCAGAACTGATAAAAAGAAATAAAATAAAAAGCAGGACTTCTCTGGCCTGGGAAATGAAGACACAAAGATGAAAAAAGAAAGGAACTTGCAGGAGGAAAGAATAGCTCTGCCAGGATTTGCTATGGGTTGCAGAGTAGACAGATGCCTCCACACAGTTTGTCTTTACCACAGGGACAAAAAAGTTCCTATTACTTCAGTTTTGTCTATTTATTATTATTATTACTATTTGTTACCTATATTACAGAACAACTGAGCTGTACGGGCAGATTCTCCCGGCCACAGGACAAAAGGAAACTGGTGGCTTTTCTATGCAGATACTGTGAACTTCAGATCAGGGGTAAGTTAAAGGTATTACTCATCTCAACTTTATTTTTAACTGCTGTGATTTGTTGAAGCTTTTAGAAAAGAGATATTATATGAGAATGATGCAGCTTCTCCCTTAAAATTCCCAGCTGCCCTGCCACAGCAGTTTCCCAATACACTGCCCATTTTAAGTTCTGCAAGATGACTTCTGTTTCCTGTGTTACCAGTTTACCCAAAGCAGAGGCTTCCAGAGAGCAGAGGAGATCCCTACATATATGACTATTAAGAGAGGAGAAAAATCAAAATCAAACATAGAAGAAGGGGGAAAAAAATTATTATCCTTTTCCAAGGTCATGTCTTCTCTTCCCAACCCATTTACAGAGCCCAAACTAAAGCACAGTTATGAGTTGCCAAATCTGATTAAACTGGGAAAGTTACAAGGAAAAGTTGATCACAGACACATTCCCGAGAGTCTCACAGATTCTCAGTGTTTTCCATCACGCCAGCTATGGAACATCCACCAGTTCTGCCCATCTGTGGGAAGTTTTCCACAAGGCTTTGGGTAACAAGCTGGCAGCTAATGGGAGCACTTTCTGTCTCAGTTTCTTCTACACCCTCCCTGAATCTGTCATATGACTTAGGAAAGCACTTTTTTTTTAAAGAGTGACAAAGAGAACTGGATTAGTACCTCTCACAGCCACCCTGTCCTGCAGCAGATCCATACAGTCCTCAGAAAAGACTTGGCCTGTGAGCCCAAGAGCTGTCCAAAAAAGCAAAAAAGACATATTGTTTCCTGCAGCAGCAGCAGCAAAAAACATTATCAAATATTGTGTCCATCCTAGCAAAGAGAGAAAAAGAACGAGAAGAGGGAGGTGGGACTTCTGGCCCACTGGGTATCTGCTTCCAGGACACAGCAGAAATGAAAAGATGATTGAAGTGTTTGTGCAGGTGTGTGACATTTGGGCAATAGCTCCCCTTCTTTACAGACAGTAGCAGCTTGAAACATGGAAGAGCTTTCAGAAATGCCAGTATCTCAAATCTGGGGAATCAGAATGTGTTTTTTAATTTTTCGTAGTCACGTACACAAAATCTCTTCTTTTCTTAGCTGTTGATCTACATGTACCAAATTGTTTTGTCCCAGCTCATCCTGAGCCTTGGATGCACTGCAGTGGCAGTAGCCACTGAGGGTAGCAGGATGTCCATGCCCTGGGCCACCTGGAACATCTGCAGGGAATGAGAGCAGCTGGGGAAAACTTTTGTCACTGGAATTCCTTACAGGACTCCACACTCAGAACCACCGGATGGGAAAACTTACAAAAAAGTAAAAACTAAAGCACAAAGTGCAAACATCTGATTTGATTTCTTTCTGATCACGTGGCAGAAAATAAGATAAAATCTTTCATCGGTAAGAATGTAGTTTATACATCAGATGATTTGCTTGATCCTTTGCTCATGTACAGCTGGCAATCTCACAGTTACAGGGGAAAAAAATCTGCCAAAAATCCCTTTTCTATTGCTTGAATGTTAACATAGTAGTATTGTACAGCCTCTGAGGTCAAGGGGGTGAAGACATCAGAGTAGAGGCATCAGAGTTGGTGGTTGCATTAAACAACATTGGACATGTTCATATAAAAACAACCGTTGGGAAGTTTTCATGCCACATATGTTTGCGTAAATATCTGTACATATTTATAACTCATCTCATAAAGATACAAAGCTATCTCTCTGGTGATTTATATTGTGTATCTGTAATCTGCTGCAAGGTCAAAGCAACTGAACTGAGGTCTGTGGAGCTACTCCAGATTTACACTAGTCTAATAAAGATCAAAATCTGGCCCTGGTATTACCCTTCCTATTCACCAGCATATTTTTATGTTTCTGTTATCTCCTGCCTTCTTACATTCCTGAAGAGTTTTCCTGCTAACATACTTGGACTACAAGATTTTCTCTAATCATCTGATCTTGGCCCTTTTTTAAAAGAAGGGAAAGCCAATAGCTGAGTTAAATTACAGAAATGACAGTATTATATGACTAGCAGTGTCACTATCTAAAAATCAATCTGAGTATCAGCCACTGCTGAACATCTAATTATATTAATTAATCCAACAAAAGTTTCACCTCATTTAAATATTTTAGTGTGAAACTAAGAAGGTAAATTACTCAGAAAACAGGAGGAAAACTCTTCTATCTGCAAACTGCACTTCCAGCAGTAGCATCAATCTGTGATTGTGAGATGAACTTGGCATCATCCTTCAAAAAATTAGTAAAACACCCAAATCTTAATGGTTAGCTCTTCATGCATTAAAAAAATGCATCATAGTTGGGTTGTTTTGTTTGGGTTGTTTTGTGTGTGTGTTTGGTTGGTTTTGTTTTGTTTTTATTGAAGTTGTTGCAGAGATCAGCTTCTTGATTTTCCAAGTGCTCTGCCTGGGAACATGATTTGGAAACTTTCTGTCATAATTTTTCCTTGAAATCTTCAAAGTATCAATCACAGAAACATGATCCATAAAGGAGAAAAAGAATAAAATTTGATATTTTTAGACCTGTCCATTAGAAAACATAACTCTCTCTGTCATATAAGATATCCAAGCACTAGAAGTGATACTCCCAAGATCCACAGGAAATTGGTTTCAGTGGCAGGTTGAGATTGCAGGAGTTCCCCACGCCTGTGCACTCATCCATTCACTCACCCATTGCATCATTTAATTCAACCTGAAAAAAACACTTATTGATACTCTACATGTTATTGGAAGCCTACAACAGGCCTGATGTTTATAGTCCTTGGAAAGGATTTGAAGAAAATGATGACAACTGCCTTATGTTATTTAAGAATATCTGTCTCAGCACAGGATGAACTTTTTCTTCCACTTCTGCATTTTACCTCTACATATGTAAATTAAATAATTGAGAAAAACTAGTTCCAAGCATAGCACCTTCCCCCTCCAATATCTTTGCCACAGCTTAACCAGTGTCATTCTCTTCAATGAGAGTGTTTATGCTTCCAAATACCTAGTGGGGATGCCAGCTGGCTTTAGATGTAAAAATTACAAAGAAAAAAGAATATAAAAGTTGCAAAAGAGTTTTTGAAGAGTCTTCCCCTCACATGAATCCTAGTGAAAGATGTATCATAAATACTGAATGAGCTTTTTAATACATGACCTCAGGGATTCAGTAAAAAAAAAGGAGGGGGGGGGGAGCAGGTTGATTAGTAAGGCTTGATATAGCTCCACAGCCAAAGTGGCTAGATCCTTACAGGCTAATGTTCTCAGAGACACAATGAAATAAATATGTTATCTCTCTTTTTAGCTGTAATCTCTGATTAGAACGTTTAATCAATTAGCATTGCTGTTGTCAAAACTTGCTCCCAACAAAGGATGAGAAAACCTGCCGGAGGGGGATGGCAACGGCCAATTCCAAACCATGCAAAGGTGGGAGACTCATCCCTGCAAGAAACATCATGTTTTACTAGGGTGCAACACTGACTTCTGTGTCGTGAGATGGGAATGCTTATCTTGCATTTTTCATCTCAGAAGCACTAGCAGGTTGTCAAATAACCTCAAAAAGAAGAAAAGATTAATGCCAAGAGTTGGAAGTGTCAGATTACATTAGAGAGGATGTCTTTTTCCTTTCCCCTCTCAGAAAGCAGGGGACTTGTGATCTTTGAAAAGTTAGTTGCTGCTGTTTCAAAGAAAAGCAAACAACAACAACAACAAAAAACACATTTGGAGGCCAACTGAGAAAAAATTGCTGCATGTTTTCTTTGCTCTATGAGTCACCTGGGGTTTAGTCGCTCAGAGTTGGTCATTATTGGAATTCCAACAAAAATTACAAGAATTTTTTTATTCTTTTTTTTTTCCAGTGAGGTTTATTATCTCTCTCATTAGCCTGACCTTTGTGTTATAGAGTTCTCTGAGGTCTCAGACAAGAACAGGATCTCATTGTGCTAAGTACTGTACAAACATATAATGGCTAAAATAAACAGGCAGGGGATCAGGAGACAAAGAGTAGAAGGAAGAAAATACAATTGTTCCCATTTCATACATGGCAGCACCAGGCCCAGAGAGGTCACAGGACTTATTTAAAGCAAGAGACAATGTCCAGGGCTTAAAAATTCACTCATGTTTCCTGTGGGAGAGTACACAGTATTAACCACAAAATTACCTTTCCTTCCACCAACCTATCTGCTCACCAATGTGCAGCCTGTCTTGAAATCCGTGATTGTCTCCTGAAACACAACGTGGTTTCTTGTCTGTCTCTGGCCCTCCATCAAAACCCTCCTCAAAGAGTTCTGCTTTGCAGCTCCTGAGCCATCTGCAGAGTTTGCCCATCCTCTGCACTGGGCTGCTGTAGAAAATCCCCTGGCTCCACTGTCTACTATTGATTTATCTGAACCATGGACATAGCTTCGAAGTGGTGTAATCTTGGTACCTGGCCAGATGGGTGTATTAACTACAAATATTTCTTCACAAGAAATTCAAATCTAGGTCACGGTAAACAAATGGATTTAAATAGAGATCGTTTATTTGGGGGCAGGGAGGCATTTGGTGGGTTCTCAGAGGACTTTATATAAGGCTTCTCCATAATAGGTAGCTATAGAGAGTAAAGCACCATTTTGAGACAAGGGAGAAAGTACCTTCTTGCCTTAAAGCTGCCAAGTAGCAGTTGGTACACTGTAACCCCCAGAGCAAAGGAAAGACAAACCCAGGGATTGTTCTCACGTCAGAGCTGCAGAGCAGCAAGATTTAATGTGTTGGTTTTTTTAATGAGTTGCAGAAAGAAGTGGACAGTGAGCTGATGAAATTTCCTGAAGTGCTGACAGACTAAGACGTTCTTACTTAGTTATGGGAAATGCTGAAATATGCATGTTAATTGGTATGACTGTTTAGGGTTGTATTCAAGCATGCAGCGTTCTTGGAAAGAACTCTATTGGTTTCATGTGCACCTTTTTGATGTGGTGTTCATTCCTGAGCCACGACTCCATCTCTTAAGGATTGGAAAAGACAAACAACCGTGGCAAATGTGGCAACAGCAATGCTGAAGAGGCCCAGGCTGGAGTAAGAGGGGTCTAGAGGGAGATCTTACACTTGCAGGAGGTCCTAGGAAAACCAGGAGCAAAGCCAGACCCACCAGAAGCAGGAGCAGATGGCACCAAAATTTCTCTGCCTCTGCGCAGATAGCACCAAAATGAATGCTCAGAACAGCTAAAAGCTGTGGACAGGGAGTCATATTATTTACTACCATCGTATTACTCAACTCAGAAACTCTAACATATTTTAAAAAGAAAATTAATGAAAGCCAGCAGTATATCTATCAGCAAGAGGGGATGAAACCCTGGCACTGCGCTCCCGGCTGTTGCAGTGCAATGGCACAACCCAGACAGCCGGAGCCCCAGCTCGGGTGGGAGAAACAGGGCAAGCTTGGAGAGATGATTAAATGACAGCTCAGCTCCACAGTAGCATTCCCCAAACATACTTGGAAAGTAACAGCCACGCAAAATTAAGCAGAACATGACGGATTAATAGGGGCTGCAGAGAGCACAGTGGGGTCATTGAGCTGCTCAAAAGGCTTCGCAACACCAGTTTGTGCAATGACTGGCTGGTTCCTGAGGAAAAAATTGAGAAGTCTAAAACCATAACCAGAGGACTATCAAGAATGGTGAAATTCACACCAGGAATACACACTAGAAAAATAGCTGGGTTGGCTACTACTTGTTTACTATTTCGCTTGTCAAGGTTTTTTTGTTCGGTTTAGGGTTTTTTATTGGTTCATAACCCTCCAGTTTCAGCTTGTAAGTATCCAAATAGTCACAGCAGCTCTTGGAATTGAAGATATTTTTGTACAAATTCTGCAAATTTAAAGTGAGGACCTCTCAGACTAGCTGATAACACTAGAAAAAAAACTTTTTCAGAATTGGGAAGCCAGAGCAGTATTCAGGAGTGACTCACCCTCTAATTTTTGCAGATTTCTGTGAGAGAGAGACAACAAACTGCTCCTGAAAATCCAGCATGGCCCCATCCTAATTTCATTTCAGTACTTAATCTGTGTAAATCTGAATTTCCTGACATGTAACAAAGTTTGAGGGACTGAAGAAGTAAACTCAATTTGATTATTTCTGTTGTCAAACCTGACAATGGATTAATAAAAGAGCCATATTCAAACCTCAGTCTCATGCTTTACTCACTCCTCTAATAGCTGAGAGACTGTTGTATTAGAAAGGGTGTAATGAGGACATGTTGTGTTTCCTAACATTTTGTCAACTGGACACATTTTTGTGGGTTAATAACCTCGCTTGTTTTCTGATGCTTACATTCAATTGCAAAAGCAGCTGAGAGGAAAAAAAAAATGCAGAGAAAGACCAGAATAAAAGCCAAGAAAACCGTCTGTGGAAGTGTAGGTGTTTGGACATGATAGCCTTTTGGCAACTTCAGATGTTGGTTGTTGGCTTTTTTTTTTTCCTAGGTGCTTAAAGAAAAGCAATTACCTTTGTGATGACACTTAATATGCCAAGATTCAGCCTTGAGCAATTTTTTATGGCTCTGTTATAAACTCCAGAAACTACAGTGTACACTGGATCCACTGAAAGATGTTTCAGTGTAGCAGTTCTGACAGGAAAACTGTGGTTACACTGGCATCTGAAAATTCTTGAAAAAAAGACAAATAAGCAAGCAAAAGAACAGTGGTTTAAGGGGGTGGAAATGCTGCGTCATTGGCTAGAGAGGTATGATGAATTGACTGAGATACTTTGCCTTTTTGAAGCTTATCTTTAAATTTTGAAGCAGATTTTCCCCCCTTTGCATTTGTTTCTTTGAACAGCGAACGTGACCTTCACCAAGGGGATGGAAGGAGCAAGAGCAGGAGATGCAGATTTCATCAGAAAGGGTCATACCCTGGGCAATAGCTCTATACACACGAGAGGTTTATTCCTGTTTCTCTGCTCAGGTTAGGATCAGGGCTTTTACACTCAGTCCCCAGGTCTGCAACGTGGACACCTGATACCTCCAAGAGAAGACACTGCAGGGATGGAACACAAAGTAGTTTTAGAGAAGATGCTACTGGAAAAATACAAGTGGTTTGTGCATCCTTAACCCCAGAGGTGTCTGGGACAGGTGTCATTATCAGCACAAGCTGCTGGCCAAGGTGACACTCAGACCTTCAGCAAAGAAGGGATGATCCAGACCCAAATCCCAGCTACTGCTCCTGCTGCTCCCAGGGACTCCTAGTGCTTTAGTGAGGACTTGGTGGGGCTTTAAGGGCAGCAGTGGATTTCTGCTGTAAATTAGTCAAAATTCAGAATTAAACAATGTAAGACCATGAAGTGGTTTCCTTTATAAATGATAGATGTCATCAGAAGGTTTTTTCATATTAATGAATTAATTAACAGAAATAATAGTTGAAGATGGTATACAGAAAAGCAAATAAGTGTGCCAGGGCTCAAAGCATGGGAGATATTGGGGAGTTTTCCTGTATTCTGACACTTACCCCCTCCTGGGTTATAAACAGTGCAAAATCAGGGTTAGACTAGAAATTCCTCCATCCCTCCGGTCACGACCCTGACTTTCTCATGTGTGTTCCCTGCATGTCTTGATCAATATTTTCTCTGGTATTTCAGTAACTGTAAACTGTCATTTTAAGAACCCACAAGTTACAACATTAAATAGTGTTTTCAGATATGCTTATGTTGTTTATTTTAAGGATATGTCTAAATGTATCCTTCTAATTGCTTCATGGAAAAACAAGTTTACTTTATGGTTTGAGGGTGTAAGGCTGGGTATCATATTACTCCTGTATTTGTATAAGAGTGACTATTCAAATGGTTGTGATAAGCTACTGAGCCTGAAGAGCTACAATTAGATGTTTCCAGAAGCTTGTGCCCTGTCAGTCAGCACAAGGTGCCATAGTTTTTGTAAAGATGCCACACTGGGCTGCTTGGAAATCTTCAAAATTATAGATTTGTTAAAATAATGCTCCTTTTCCTGCCATCAAAATATCTGGTTTTGTGTTTGTAGGAATTTTTTTTCCAAAACTATTTTGATGTTTTAATTTCGCTTTTTAATAAGAATATGTTTAGAAATACGTTGGGAAGTCATATATGATACTTTTAAAAAAATATTTCAAGGCACAGTGCATGTTAAATTGTGTGTTTGAATCCACCTTTATTACTAAAGTGATGAAAAAAATCTTATTTTTAAAGGAAAATACATTCAATGAAATGAACAGACATATGGGTGCTGACTGGTATTGTTCTTAAAAGAAATGCAAAATCCAAAATGAAAACTTGTTTCCAGAATTTCCAGAATTTGAAAAAAGAAAGAGGCAGTTCTTCCTGAAACCAGCCTGCTTCAGAGAGGTGCCCTCCCAGCACTGCAAATGAAGATGCTTATTCAAACTTGCAAACAAAATCCAGGCAGATTGGTACAGAGCCATTATGCAGGTGATTAACCCATTAATTTTCAAATGTGTACGTTGTCAAACATGACAAAACAAACGAGAGGTGGATGAAAGCAAAGTTACCAATTATGGCGTTGTAGAAAGGAGTCAGCCCAGCATTAAGTGACAGACCTTTCTTTTCCCTTTAGGTTAATATTGTTTAAATTGCACTGAGCAATTTGCCACATATGATGCAAGTTAAATACCACTCCTGCAAACTCCGTGGAGAATTCTGCTGTCTCAAAGCACTTACAAGTGGCAAGACTGAATCAACCAACTTCAATTGAAATGTGTATTTGACTGGATATTGCATTTCCTTTGACTTAAATGCAAATTGCAACTAACTTAGACAGATCAAGCTTTGGATGTGGGAAATGTGATTCAAAAGTCATTCAACGAAATGGAAGTCAGGGCTCCAGAGCTTAGTTTCTGTTTCAACCACTGACTTATAAAAATAAGGTTAGACAATAATCTTTTTATGCTCCTGCCTTTGTGTTAACCAGATTTTAATTTAAGACTGTATAATTTTAGAAATTATTTGAGATCTCAGCAGCAGAGCTTATTTTCTATGCTGTTCCTATAAATATCTGTATAGAGAGAGATATACACATCTACACTTTAAAAAAATGTTTGGCATCAGATCTCAAGGCTTTGTATGCTGCTGTTTGATGAAGATACAATTTGTAGAATTTAACAAGTCTGTTCGGATGTGACCAAAGAAACCCTGGCACTACCCATCTTCTAACTCATCAGCTATCTTGAACACAGACAACCAAACATTTTCGGCGAGCAGCAAATTATTTTCAAGACATCACTCCAGAGATAGCAAACACACATTCCTCTGGATATCTGGAGTAAATTTTGGGGCTGAAAAAAACTGTTTTCACCTTTTGGTGTTCCACTTCAAACACACTTCTCTTTTTCCAGTTTAATTGGTGATCAGATTTTTTCAGATCTCCATTTTATCAGTCCAGTAACTTCGAAGGAACAACAGTTGAAGAACTATCAATGTTTTCTCTGAAAGTGTTACTAACACCTGCACTTAAAAAACCAGAACCTCAATAAGTAATTTTTCCCCTCTCTTTCTGTTGGTTTGTTTGTTTTTTTCTTGTACCAAGCCATTCTTTTTCCTTGGATAGTGGAACTGAAAATGTTACTGTCATTTGCATTTATTCTTTTTTTCACTCCTGGCACCACCGAGTTTGGGAGGTGGTGCTAGCAGTTTTAATTATATAAGATAATTTTTTTAATTGGAAAATTTAATATCCCCCTGTTTATATTTTCTTACATTCTTGATTTCAAAAAAGAAAGATGCTGTTTGTTTGTTTTACAAAATCCCAGTTTGGCCTGAACAAGCCCATAGAAGAGCCAGTTAATAAAATTACTCAGTGTTTATGTTTCTCCCTAAAGATTGCACAGAGGTAGAAGTAGGATACAGGCATGAAGGAGTGTCTGTCTCTCTCAAGTCCAACACTGGATGATCTCATGTTTCTCCAACCTTTTTATACTGCTGCTGAGAACCTTTACCTAAAAAAAAAATAATAATAAAAAGAAAAAAAGGAAATGAGTTGATTTGCCTTTCAGATGGAGATGCATACTCTGTGGTGGTTAAAAAATTCTGTTCTTGCCTCATCTTTGTAGGTTCTGTACTAGTGTCACCCCTCTGCTCCAATAGCGGACAGCCTGTGCCACTCAGAAGCTACATAAGAACCAGCCTTTAGCTTAGTAGAAGAACTGAAGAAAAATTGTTGGAGGGAAAAGAAAAGTAACTGGGTCTGAAGCCTTGGAAGCAGCCTTTCAGCTCCTTCTGTTGTGAACCAGCCCTTCCGTGGAAGCTAAAGCCACCCAGCACGAGCTACAAAACCAGGCTGCAAAGAAGGCAGGAGGAGAAAAGCAGAGCAGATGTTTCTCTTTGGAGCAAGAGGGGAGGCACCAAAGAGGCAAGATGGGAGCTCACAACCTCTCCTTTCCCACCTGGGCAACGTTCCAACGTCTACTGAGTAAGCCCGGGGCTGCAGGCAGCGTTTAAAGCCAGTGTGGGGGCAACAGAGGTGAGTGGGGAGACAGCCTGCTCCCTGGCCATGGGCTGCTTGGAAGAGATCCTAGGTGCTAGGCAGAGATGGTGAAGCTGCCCTTCTTCCAGGTGTGGCTGTGGCTCCTCATGCCATCCCATTCCTTCTTCTTCCTTGCCCACCTTGTGGGCAGGTAGCCAGGCTGAGGAAAGGCAGCTGTGAAGCCACATCACACCTCTGCTTACAGGACCCTGCTGCTGTTTAGGATGGTCAGAGGAGAACATGTGCCACAGGCCACTCGGAACACAGATCATTTCCAACAAGCTCCTGGGGTCATCAACAATGATCTGAGGGTAGGGGCAGCAGACACCACTTTATACAAGCATTATTTCATGTGGGCTTTTTCTACCTTATTCTAATCTGCTTTCTTCCCATGCCAAGGCCAATGCAAAACCAAAGAATGAGCCCTTTGATTTCTTTAGGACCCTTTGGCCCCTGCAGCACAAGCTACGTCTGCAGTGATGTTCTGCATTTGAATCCAAGCACCAGTGGGAATGGTGGAGGTAAACTGAGGACACCTATGCCCCATGATTTGTTCTGTGCTGTTTGTAGCCTGCGGAAGCTGCTTTTCTTGGCATTCACCACCTTGAAAGAGAACAATTTGCATTTTGCTGCAAACTGATCTGCAGAAGGAAAATACACACAGACACCCCAAAATCTGATTTCACATGCTAGCCTTCTTGCTAGTAAAGAGAAGCAAAGGGATAATCACTAACAATAACGTTACACTTGCAATAAATAGTTGCTGTGGAGAAAAGCTTCCAGTGTTTCCCAGAAAGCATCAGCAAGTTTCATATTTATTGAGTATAATCAGCCTTTTGCTTTATCCTCTTTGAATTCTACCACACCGATAATAACTCTAATCGTAGCATTAGCAATTACCTCCAAGGTTTCCTGCCAGGTTCTCCTTTATTACTAACTGGTAAATGTTCACTGCAGCACATTTTCCAGATCTCATTTAATTTGGAACTGTTTGAAACATGACCAAAGATATCAAAATCTTACCAAATAAACTAAGAATTTATACTCGTGAATGATGTATTTACACACAGAAAAATAATGTATGATTTAAAGCCCAAATGGAAGGGCAAAAAAAGACAAAGGGCACTTTATTTTTCTGTTGTTGTCACATTAGCATAGAGATGTGTCGCAAATGTAGCTGGTACTGGTCATGCTCCAGTAGATCTGATGGGAATTTTGGATCATGCAAAGCCTTTGTTAGCATATTAGACCTTGGGCTGATTAGGCCAGTTGTAATTGAAGTAGAGTTAGGTCATAATGAGGTTGACTTTGTTGGACCTACACTGATAATGACGGAGAAGCAGAGCCGATATTATCACTGCAGACCAAGGCTGACTAAACTATTCTGATTGCTGTGAGTTCAAGATTTATCCCTCAGCAATGTAGAAAACTGTTAACATAATTTTAAGATTATTTTCTTGGCATATGTGGATCTGGCTTTAACTGTGCTGTAAGGAGCAGCAGCCTCCTCCCTCACCCTCTCCTCCTCCTCTGTGCAGCCTATGGCTCTGGAATCCAAACTGCTACAGATCCAAGTATTGCCCAGGCTGTTATCTGCTGTGGGCCAAATGAAAATTCATTACTCAGATACTCCTGCATGCTGGAGCTCTGGTTGCTGTCTAAGTCTCTGTGTTGTGGCTGAGAACCATCTGGAGCAAATCAAATGAAATAAAATCTCTATTAACTGAACCTTAACTATCCAGAGCTCGCCATTATCACGGTCAAACACCCTGACATTGCAAAAATGTCTTCGCTTGGTACAAATCTCTGTTTCCCACGTTTCTTCGCCATTGTCACTGCTGCTCAGGAAATCGAGACTGAGCTGGTTGCCTGCATCCTGAAATATTTTGAACCACATTGTTATGTGGCACAGTCGTGGAAGCTGATCAATGCCAAGCCACTGAGACGATCAGAGTCCTGCTCCAAACCAAATCCTTAAATACCAAGAGCATCTCTGAGCGCGGTGGTCTTGTTCACACCACTATGAAAAAGCAAGAAGTGTGGATAAAAAGCGATTTGATTTGATTGCAGAGTAACTGAGATTGCTGCAAATGTGGGGGGCTACTATCCAAGGAACTTTCCAGTGGAACAAATTGGGATTGTGCAGTCAGAAGAAAATGCAGACTTTTAATAAACAGCACACAAAATCTGGGTCAGTCTGTTGCATGAAGCAAAAACCCATTCAACAAACTACAGTGTCCTGAAGGCAAACCCTGTTTGCAAGTGCTCCCTCCTCACAATCTCTGCAAGCAGCCACCCCGAGTTAGACTTCAAGAATGTGTTGGGTTTTTTTACCTTAGCAACTATAAATGAAGTTGTTTAAAATGTATTCTCTAAGTGCTTAGGCAAAGACAGTGCTTACATTGGAAAACGGGTTATTTTCCAGAGGGAATTTATGGAAACAAGACAGTGTGGGATATTTCTACCTTGCAAGAGCAGCAATACACGTATATAGAGAGGAAAAACTACACTAGCAAGGACAGAAGGACTGCAAACTAAATGGGTTATTCTTCTCATCTCTCATTTCTCAGAGGCTGTATAAAAACTGGGAAAAAAATATTTGCATGGATTTAATTTCATCATGGGCTAAATGAACATCCTTCCAACATCTGTTACATTCTGAAGTATCTGCTTTGCTTATTACAACTTTCTGTACAAATACGTATAGATAGACAAACCAAAAATTGCTGCCTTTCTTAAAAAGACTTAGAGCCGATACAATCTGCAGGGGAATCGGGAGCATCCAAATAAATTTCCAACCCCTGCGTAACATCCCCGGGACCCCGATGGCATCTTCTGCAGCGCTAACAGCATCTCCAAATGCAATCAGAGTAATTGTGAGCCCTCTAAAAGAACTCTGAATGTAATTAAATAAAGGAAAGCGGGAAAAATATCCCTGTTACCTTGGAGGGCTGGCTGGAATCCGGAGTGGAATGTGCTCGCTCCGGCTCTCGCTGCCCACCCCACTCACATCCCGCTCCCTGGGTGGGAAAGTGCCGGGAATGAGTTGGACAGGGCTGAGTGTAACAGCACGTTTGGGTTGAAGATTTTGGCTCTTTCCCGGTTCCTGCGGGGAACCCCGTCGGTTTGGCAGCAGCCAGCCGTGAGCTCAGCCCCAG
>NW_009953964.1:6260297-6263101 GCF_000747805.2 Chaetura pelagica
AGCTCAGCCCAGCACGGCCGGCCAAGGACGGCAGGAGCGACACGCGAGGGCTCCGGAGCTGCGGCACGCGTGGGGAGCGCGGCGGGAGGCAACCGGCTGCTGCGGCCCCGGGGGGTCCCACCGACAGCACCCCCCAGCTCACCCATCGGGCAGAGCTTAACCTAACGCCAAAACCGCTTTTCCAGGGTGCTGCACGGAACAGCCCCTCGCAATCATGTCACCTCATTCCAACACTTGTTTTCTGGGGGAAAAAGGGAGAGGAAAAAAAAAAAGGAATTGATGGAAAGTTAGGTTTTCTTTAAAGAAATGGGGTTTGATGATGGCCAGATGTGGGGCAAAGTGGGGCACTCTCACAAGCAATTTGTACAAAATCTAAGTCTGTAACACAAAAGCGGTTTATTGATTGGTTTATTATATCAGCCCGGGCAAAAAAAAAAGAGCTGGGCAGCTACAAACGGCAGGAGCACAGAGCTGCGGCCGTTCGGGGGTGCTGGGGTAGGTTTGCAAAATAAAGACGGGAAGCTAAGGGGGAGAGGGGAGGGGGGGAGGAATTACTGACAGCAGATAACTGTAATTTGGGAATTGCGTCAAGCGTGAGGCACATCTCCTCACTAGGAATGTACTGCATAAATAGTAGGATTCTTATGGGAGCTCCGTGTGAGCACGGGACAGTTCAGTGTATTTCCAATCTTACATCCCTTCTGTATTTCCTAGAGCAGTGAAGGGAACGAAACGAATATATACATATGAACATTTAAAAATAGAAGTAAAATGCGAGTATAAAAATAAATCCAGCTGTTTGTTCCTAAAGGGAGATGGTTTTGGGTAGGAAGCCTCTGGGAATAATCGGGTGCTAGAATCAAGTCAATGCATGAGCTTTTAGTTTATAAGTCGCCACACATTATTTTCCGCGCCGGGGTGAATCATTTTTGATGGATTCGTAGCCAAGACAGGCAGGAAGGTGTGTGCGATAATTAAAAATCACTGCAGCAAGTTCGACGGGAACCGTTTGCAAACGGAAAGACAGAGCTCGGGGAAAAAGGAAAAGAAAGAAAATAAAAGTTTTGAGGTCATAGATGCTGGCGGGGTTTTGCCCCTTTCTCTCCCTCTTAAAAATAATAAAGATGATAGATAGATAGATAGATAGATAGATAGATAGATAGATAGATAGACAGATAAAAGGGAGAGAGAAGAGACCTCCAAAGCCACCCGCCCTCGGGGCTCCGCGGGCAGGGAACACCCCTCATGCCCCCTGGCTGGGACCAAATCCAGAAGCATTTTGCCCACGTTATTATTTCGATGGTGGGTTATGGGATGTCCCTCTGTGACGGCTCCAGACGGTCCCAGCTCGGAATGGCATAGGAACAGCAGGTGCCCAGAAAGGGTTCCTGTCCTTAGGGCCCAATCCTGCTTCTGGCCCTGCTCTCCGGGACAGAGCGGGATCCTCTGGGGCCCGGGGTGGCCTGAGGGAGCCCCCGTCACAACACACGGCACCCCCGGAGCCCCGCTCTTCTCGGCAGCGAGGGGCCGTGCATCGCCTCCGAAAAAGAAGTCTTCATCCGATCCTCTTGATGGCGAGTTTTCTGCATGTAAATATAACCTCTGTAACTGCGCTTTCCTCCCCCCGAAGCTTTTCTATGTGTTTATTTTAAAAGTTATTACCTCGGAAAAAAAAATCGTTTTCAGTCCTTAAGGGCAAAACTGGTAATTGCTTTGAGCGGGGAGACATCTGATCTCTCACAACTATCCCCTGCCTCTTGCCAAACAGAATAAATATCTGATCGTAAATGAAATACCTGTGTAGAGAGAGGGAGAGAACAACCTTCGGCGGGTGGGAGAGGAGGCGCTCGTATTGTGCAATAACACGGTTCGCTGTACGCTCACTGTCTTACCGAGCGGATGACACTGGTGCGATAAATAGGAACCTTTGTCGGGTGACACAGAGGACAATTATAACGCCTGATTACACTTACGGCCCATTTCCCGCACCGAGTATCATGTAACTTTGTTTCCCCGCATCCACCTTCCCCCGCACCGGGACCGGTGGCTCAGCCGGGCACAGCCCGCCCGGGTCCGCGGGACGGGTCCCCAGCCCCGGGGGTGGCCGGAGAACGCTCCGGGGAAGGGTTACCCCCGCAAGCTGCCCGGGAATGGGATCGGCAACTAACATCCCGCAGCCAAAAAGGCTTCAGAAACGGAATCTAAAAGACCCAAGAGGAGGATCTAGATGGAAGCGTCGGTGACCAGACCTGCGCCCTCGGAGCCTCTGGCGTTCAGCTCGTTTTAATTCCTTTCTAGCGTCTGCACAAAAATGCATCATATCCATTATTACACCCCTTTTTTCTTGGCTCCGGGACCCATCCGAAGCAAGGCGGTGAGACAAAAATCTCCCGACGTCTAACACATCAAAAACTACCTCGGCACACATCTCGTTTCGGGATAAAACCTGGACCTGATGCACGTTCTGCTTTCATTTCCCTGCCTTTCTTTCTACTCGAATCGGGAACTTTATTTTCCTTTCTTAAAGGACTTCCACGTGCCTCACCGTGACTCGTTAAAAAAATCCCCTCTCTTTAGAGAACAGCTTATTAACCAAATAGATAATTTATCGAGAAAAGGAGGGGGGAATGTTGGTGGGATTGTCCCTCCCCGAGGACAAACGTGCTCCTCACTACCCCCCGGGCAATCTGGAAAGGGTCATGGGCTGGTGCTTTGCGTGGTCTGGAGATAAAGAGCATCACTCGTGTAGTGATGCGAACGGGCTCCCTCCTCTTTCACAGCGATGGGGCATCGGAAGGGGGGGG
>NW_009953964.1:6263269-6266190 GCF_000747805.2 Chaetura pelagica
GGGCCGTCGCTGCTACTGCTGCTGGAGCCAGTCAAACTGCACAGCCACTTCCCCCAGGAGCTTCCCTTTCATCTCCCCGCTCCTGGCGCCTGCAAAACAGCCTCAGTTTGTCTGCAACGTCTCTCCTCCCCCTCCGCTCCCTCCCTCCCCGTCCCATCCAGCTGAGAGCCCCAGGACTGGGGCGCCCAGAGCCCTCCCCGGCTTACGGGGCCTGATGCTGCCGAGGGCGGGGAGGCACCGGGCGGCTAAGGGGCTTTTTGAGCATCCTTGGGATGCGGCCGCGTTCCGTGCAGCGGCTTCTGACGGGGGCTCGGAGTTGGTGGGCACACGGGATTTAGGCTGGGAACCAGAGCCCCGACGGCCAAGCCCCTGGGACAGCCCTCCCGGGCTCGGGGTCTCCCCGGGGACACGAAAGGGAAGCCTGACCCCGGGGAAGCTCCCGGACTCACATCGGTTCCCCAGGACAGGAGAATTCACTGCTGGCCTGAGGCTGGGCAGGCGCTCTGAGATCCTATGGAAGTGGCAAAGCCTTAATTCCTGTAATTTTCTCCTAACCCCGTCCCGGTGAGGTTTCAGTCCCCATATTCAGTGTTGTCTGGGGCTTTTTTCTCCTGTGTTTAGCTGACAGGAGAAGGAGGAAGGAGGGGAGGAACAAAGAAGGAAAGAAACTTCCAAATTCAGGCTTTAGATGGAAAATGCTCTAAATAACATTGAAGAGGGCAAATGCCATGAGCAAACCCTACTATGCTTCTTCATCCCGGGTGCTCCTGTGGCACCCAAAAGCCAGTGAAACCAGGCTGGATGAGTTAACTTCTGCTCTGTGCCAAGAGAAGCTTGTCCCCTTTCTTCCTTCAGTCTACCAGAGAATGACAGTGCAGAGAAGCCTCCCCAGGCCCACAAGGATGCCATGAAAGCTTGTACACCAGGCCACAGCCAAGCAGCTGGGGAGAGAAGCTGCACCCAAGGGACGTGATTGGTGTCACCATGACCTGCTCTCCTGAGAGCTCTCCTTCCCCAGGCGCCCTTCCAGCAGGCATTGACTTTGGGAGTGTGGTATAATTATCTGTAGCATTTTCAGTAGCCCCACAATGGCTTTCCACAGGCGGTGCATTGTTCTTGACACACATGCATTGTTCCTGCATGTCTATCAATTCTCATTTACTTGTCATGGTGCAGGAAGCATGGAGAAGGGAAAGGAAGAGGAGGGGGGGAGAAGGACAAACTCAACCCCACTGCAGCAGGAGAGCTTGTGAGGCTGGGTCTGGCTGACTGCAGTCCTGCATCTCTCTGCTTGTACATCCCAGCAAGGAGATGAGCTCTCTGAGGAAGGAGACGTGATAAATGAGGACTAGCAAGAGCAGCTGGAGAGGCATCAGTTTGTATGATCAACTGTTATTTTCACCCCTGGAGAAAAACCCAGATCAGGGCTCCCTTGCCTGAAAGGTTGCAGGCTGCCTCTCAAGGTTGGCTGGTCCAAGGCGGTGAAAGGTATCACCTCTCTTTGTAAATCTGGCCTGGCTTTAATCCTTAACCCACTGAGGTCTACAGCAACTCTTCTAGCAATAACTACTGAGTGTGCAAACCCTACTATTAGCCCCACTGATGAGTGGGGTTTTGTAACACAACCTCTGGTCCATGTCCTTCCACACAGCTTCCCACAGTGCAACTGTATGTCCTGGTCTCTGTGGCACCAGGCAAGATGCTATCAGGGCTGGGACAGCTCAGATACTTGTTGGCTGACTGAGGGGGTTGGATGACCAGGGCTGCAGGAGATCAGGGGGACCCTTAGGCCCAGCACAATGCACTCATTTTGGCCCCTTTCTTGAGATGCTCTCCAGTCTGGCCTGGGCAGAAGAGCACACCTCAAAAAAAATCCATATCCAACTGATTCCTCTCCCAAAATCAGCTTCTAAACAGGGAAGAAACAACTTTTCCCTAGGAAAAGGTATGATCACCCAGGCTGAAGAGGGAGTGGGAAGTTGTGATTTTTGTTAGCAGGACTGGGGAGTTCCAAGACTGCTGCATGGGCTGGCAGGAAGGTTGGGAGACCAAATTGAGCACAAGATGAACTAGTGAAATCCTGCACGTTTTGTGGAAGGGATATTAACCAAAACTGTGAAGGGAGCAGAGTCCTGCAGCTGCCAGGGACTGAGCCCCCAGGTCCATCTAAGCCATCCATGAAGTCAGAGCATGGGGTGAGGAGCTGTGCCCCACAGCCCCAGACCTGGGCAGAGGCACTGACTTCTTCCCAGAGTATTTTGGTTTTCGGAGCCTTGGCTATAAATAACACTGAAACGGTTCCCAAACTCTGCATTTCCTGAAAGTAGGAAAAAAAAAAAAAAAAAAAAAAAAAAAAAAAAGTGAAAAAATAAAAAGGTTGAAAGTTGCGGGCACAGCATGAAAAAATGCCCGGTGTAAGATTAAAATAATTATGAAAAGAACAATATGTGTTTGCTTTTATCCGCACAGTAATTAGAAACGCTTTTTAAAGGATGCTCTTTATTCATACCACTGGTAGGAAGTCAAAGCTGAGGCAATGGCTTTCATAGCGCTGGTTTGATATGTCTCTTAATTAAGGGCTGCATGCCCCTAATTTATTAAATTCATCACGTGTGTAATTGACTCTGAAAAAAAAAAAATAATTACAGATCTAAAGATCTAACCTCTGCCGAGTGGTTTTGCCCGACTCGGGTCTTGGTTTTGTTTTGCAAACAAAAATCCCTTTTTCGGATTAAAAACGAGCTGCGCGGAACAAACGCCCGCGGAACAAACGCCCGCGGAACAAACGCCCTCCGCGGGGGCGTTTGGCTGAGAGAGGGGTCGGGCATCCCGCAGCCCTTTACCCACGGTAGATGAAAAGCACCTCGTTTCTAGGGGAGGCGACCGGGGACCGGACAGACCCCGCTCCGGGGGGGCCGGCG
>NW_009953964.1:6266999-6275324 GCF_000747805.2 Chaetura pelagica
CGGCGCGTCCGGGATCCAAGAGGCCGGGAGATACTCCCCTCCGCCAAGTGAGTGGCCGGGGAAGGGGCGGCGGGGGCTGCTCGGGCGGGCGGTGAGGGCGGGCGGGCAGCGCTCCGCTCTCGGGCTCCGAGCCCCGGTCACCGAGCTTCCCTGCTCCCCGGGCGCACGCTAGACATACACATGTATCTATCAATTGTAATGTATATATGTATTTATACCGTTTATATGTATGTTACATATTTCTTCGTATTTATTTATGCAGCCATCTATCTGTATACTTACATATATCAATATACAGTGCTTTTAAAACTATAGAAAAATCAGGATTTATCACGGGCTAGATCCCTTTCCCGACACACGGCTTCCTGCTGCCAGTCCGTCCATTTATGTTATCCCTTTGCAACGTGAACTGGAGATTCTCCCTGTTTCCTACTGCTTTGCACCAAACCTCGCAAAGCAACCCCTGGCTCTTAAATACTCCGGGATTGTTCCTTCCAGCTTTGCGCGCTTTCTGCGCGCTGACTGCCGTCTCGGACTCTCCTGGCACAATGTTTGTTTCTCTCTTCCTCGTTGCATGCAGCCTGTCAAAGTTTCCGAGCTCAGCCCGACCTCTTTAGCCCCTGCCATCCCTCCCGCTCCGTCCCCACCGCCTTAGGGACGCGGTATCCGTGTGACAGGTCACTTCTTCAACTCGTTTGCTGTTCGAGCCGCTCTGCTGTGTCTGCGCTGAATTGCTTTTCTCTTTCGGTGAGATCCCTTTAAAAAACAACAATCAAAAAAAAAAAATCAAAGTATTTTTAAAAAAATAAATTTAAAAGCCCCAAAAGTGCCCTGAGGAGAAGGTGAGCAGCGCAGCCCGGCAGTGCCAGGCTCTGCCTGCCCAGGGCCCAGAGCCGTGGCCGCTGGACACCTGCACTAACAGATGGGTCTGATGGGTCTGCTCCCCTCCACGCATCCTGAGCTTGCCTGACTAAATGCTCTCCTCACCGAAATGCTCTGCCTTATTCAGGTTAATGACTTTACCAACTCGAACTATTGAGCTGGGCAGTCTCACAGAATTGGGTCCTGTAATCTCATTTTGTAAGAAGGAGGTTTAGTGCTATTGCAGCTCCTCTTCTGAGGGGACAATCACTTCGGTTTGGCTTTCAGCCGCTTCCTTCCCTTTGCCGTAACCCCGAATTCATTTGGTTTCTAACGTCCCGGGAGAGGGCCCAGGAGAGGGGACGAGAGGAAATCAGCCCGCCCGGCTCAGTCCCTGCGCAGCTCCAGTTTGCGATTTTCGTGTACCCTCAAGTTTGCTGGAAAACCGTGAAAAGAAGCCTGTGCACCTACCCAGGCCCCCTCCCCTGCACTGCTGGGAGCCCCAAACTTAGACAAGGCCTAACATTCTCCCAGTACACTTGTTTCTCTTCGAAATTCCTCCTCTTTCTCTATTAAAACCGTCCTTTGTACAGGACTGCAGGAGGGAATTCAGCGGGTTTGTGGCCCGAAAAAAATAAAAAATAATAATTTTTAAAATGAAATTGTGTTGAGGGAAGGGAAGGTCTTTCGGCCTCGATCATTTTTCTAATTTCCCACCCGGCTCTCGGCCCCCTCGGAGCCGAGGGGACATTGCAAGAGGCAATGACCTGTTCTCTCGCAAGAAGCCAGTCGGTCCATGGAGAGTTTTGACGCGAGAAGTAGCTTCTTAAATCATTATTATTAATAATATTACGGGTGGGATGAACCGGGGGAAAAGCTTCAAGTGTTAGATTTTGAGCAACACGGTGAGGGAAGGCATATACAAGTGATAATTTGTGTCCGGCATTGGCCAGAAAACAGAGAATAAACATAAAAAACACCCAAACCGAAACCGAAGGGCGGAACAAATGGGTGCAGTGGGTGCTTGAGCACTGGCACGGGGTGAACCCAGCGACGGGGTCTGCTCCTTATCTGAGTTTAGCAGTCACTTGTGGGCTGGGGAGGGAAGAAGCCCGTGGCCGTTTGAGTGTATTCCGGAGGAAATATTTATCCGGGATTGAATTTTAAAACATGTTTTTGCGCTTTCCCCCACGCATAGGAAAGCTAGGATGGTTCGGGTTAACCCGAAAGGCGGGGAAGGCGCCGGGATGGGAGCGATCCCAGGTCGCCCGTGTAGTTTCCTCCCTCCTGGAAGAAGCACTGTTAGCTGGGGCTTTGGAGAGCTTGGCTCTGAGACGGGGCGGGGGGGGAAAGAAAAGGTGGCCTTTAAATAGAGAGAGTGTAATAGTGGTGCGAGCTTAGCGAATTTAGTGTTGATTTACTGTAGGGTAAGTTTAGTATAGTTTTAGGAGTGAACCAAGTGTCACGGTGAGCACCTTAATTATTGAAATGCCCCCGTATGATCACAAGACGGTTTTTCACAAGTTGTTTTCTAAGAGGACTTTATTTTTTGCTTTTATTATCTAGAAGGAGGGTGTGAAGAGATATACAACTTTTTCTGCTGTAGCCGTTTTCTCCCTTTCTTTTCTGAATTCTTGAGCACTTTTCTCGGGTTTTTTGCTTTGGTTCTTTTGTTGTTGTTTTTTTAATTGCAAGATACTCACCTAGACAGCTTCGTGGTCCAGATTATGTCTTTTAAAAAATAAAATTAATAAAAGAAAAAAGTGAAAAGCGTTCAGAAAACAGCATCTGCAAATACGGACAAGTGTTTGAAGCAGACACTACAGCACGTATAAAATTTAGCAGCCTCTTAAGAGCAGCCTGAATGTCATTTTCTATATCAAGCTGGGAAGCCAGGGTGGCTTGTCGTTTGTCCCAGGAGTGACCTGAAGCACAGCCAAATTGCTAAGTTTTGCAAGTCAGCCGCAGTGTTCTTTAGATTGCAAAATTATTAGTGAAATGCAAAATGAATCTAGAGACAAGTCCGTGAGGTGCCATCTGGGCACACATGCCTGACCTAGTTGGGGTTATAAAGCAAGAAGGAGAGGTAGTAGATTTCCTGACTGGTATTGGTTACAGAAGCTGCAGTTGTGTGTTGGGTTTTAATCGGCAAATGTCATAAAAGCTGAGTATTTTAAAAGTTCACTGCCTTCTCCTTTTTTTCCCTTTTTTTTTCTTTTTTTTTTCTTTTTTTTTGATACTTGTTGAAAACCAGAAGATACTTCTTGAAAAGTTGTTAAGCAGAAATAAAACTTGCTCTTGATTTTAAGCAGAGAAGAAATAACAAGAAAAATGTCCAGTTATCAAAACCACAAAAAATACCAGACCCACTTCTTCAGCTGTCAGAAAACAGATAGGCTTGACTTATTACTCTTGGTGGAGAAATCTTGGAATGGGACTGGGCTGGGCTTGTCTCTAGCACTACTGTCCTTTTGTGAATCTCCTGCTTTTGCGTATATGTTTACCTTGTGTTTGGTTGGAGCTCTCTCCAGCTCTGCAGCCACCAAGACAGCTGGTTTGTGTGCTCTAGACCACTATGATGTGACTCCTAAAGCGATCTGCTGTGTGTGTATCTGTGAATCCTCTGCACCCCGTTTGCCAACAAATTCTCATTTTGAAATCACTGAGCATAAATTTAACTTCCCAGCACATCTGATGAAGTTCTGTGAACTTAACTTTGGCCAGGAAGAGATTTCCAGAGCAACTTGCAAAAGGATTCCCTGTTTTGAGGGTATCACCTGGTGGAACACTCCTTTCCTGCCCCAGCCCTCAAATGCTACACATCTCTCCGAAGCACCCAAATCTCCCTGCTTTTGTGATAACCAGCCTTTCTCTTCATTACAGGACACCTGAGCCCCACTGCCTGCACCCTGAGGAAGCACAAGACGAATAGGAAGCCCCGAACCCCGTTCACCACTTCCCAGCTGCTGGCCCTGGAGCGCAAGTTCCGCCAGAAGCAGTATCTGTCCATCGCCGAGAGAGCAGAGTTCTCCAGCTCCCTCAACCTCACAGAGACCCAGGTCAAAATCTGGTTCCAGAATCGGAGGGCCAAGGCCAAGAGACTGCAGGAGGCTGAGCTAGAGAAGCTCAAAATGGCAGCAAAGCCCATGTTGCCATCGGGGTTCAGCCTCCCTTTCCCCATCAACTCTCCCATCCAGGCTGCCTCACTGTATGGAACATCCTACCCTTTTCACAGACCTGTGCTTCCTATCCCACCTGTTGGACTCTATGCTACTCCCGTTGGATATAGCATGTACCACTTATCCTAAGAAGATCAGAAAGACAAAGCGACAGTGAGACAGACTTCCTGGTGGATCATGTCCAATCCTGAGAAGACAGTACCCCAACCAGTACTGGCCGCTCTTTCTGCACGCTTCTATTTGCCATCCTGAGTGTACAGGAGTTTGCATTAGCAAAGCAAGGCATCCTGTATACTATGGGTTGGGTGTCTTCTGAGAGTGCTCTGAGCGCTCAGAGTTTGAGCCTCAAAGAAAAAAAAAATCTGAAAAAAACCAAACAAAAAGAAAAAAACATTTGAGCAAACGTAGGGGTTTTATACAGTGCAAGTAAAACTAGAATAAAAAGGAACGGGTGAAAAAGCAATCTCATCTCATGGAGGCAGAGATTTCCCAACACCTTCCTGATGGGGACTAACACATGTTTAAAGTAAGAGGGGTGCGTGCCCGAAACCCACACTCTCAAGTGTCATCAATTAATATGGGGGCAGGAGGGAGGGAAATAAAAAGGTATGATCAAGGTTTTGTTGTTCGTTTTGGTTTTTTGTTTTGTTGCTTTTTGTTTTGGTTTGTTTGTTTTGTTTTTAAGAAAGCAAAGTCCTTAGCTAGAGACACCATGTAAATAGAAACTAGATCCAATAGAGTCCGAGAGAAGTTCAGAGCCAGCAAGTTCCTGCATTTCTGGGGGTAGGGAAAATTTTTTAATCCTAAACCTTGATGGATCTTGGTAACAAGATGAGCACCAGGGCCCCTAAATGTAAAGGAACAGCTTTACCCACCACTGGCTCCTGTATAAATAGCTTCAGTGTTTTTAAAGCACTGTGAGGGGAGGTAAGTGCAAGGGAGGGTTATTAGGCAGTCTGGTCTTTATCTCTTCCTATTGGCATGCTTAGAGATTTTTGGCTACTGCCAGGTAATCTTGGCTCTGCAGTGCTCTTTGAAAACCAGGAGAGAGGGAAGGAAGTTTTTGGGGGAAAGGAGATGTGGGTTGTTTCCACAGTGGTGGTGAGCAAAGGATTGTTGAACACTTCTGGGAGATGTTTGGGGTTTTTTATTAGTATTTACAACAGTCTGTATTGAATAGAAGAAACCCCCTGAGTCTTCCTCTCCTTCCCGGCAAAGGATGCCAATATAAGTGACTCATGCTTCAAGCCCTTCTTAAGAGAGATCCAGGTATCACAAACAAACAACCCTACTAATAGGATGGTGGGATGCCAAGAGACTGTGTAACCCAGCTGTCCCCGTGGGAGCTCCCTGAGCACTGGCACTATCTTCCCCAGGCTTCTCCTTATAACTATTGTATTGTGTGTATTAGCCTTGCTAAACTTCGTGAGAAATTGACTCCAAAAGCAGTGGAGCACTGAAGGCAGAGCTTCTCCTGGATTTATTTTCTTAGCGTGTTGTTGTGGAAGAAAGAAAGAAAGAAAAGGAAAAAAAAAAAAAAAAGGAAAAAAAAAATAAATAAAAAGCCACGAGGTTTAGCTGGTTTTGGTTTGCTTTGACCCAGGCACTGTCACCTCCTGGGACCCACTATAGATGAACTTCCCCTCTCCCTTCCCCTCACCCCCAACCTTCCATTATAGGGAAGTCCCTTTGAAAGGGATGCCTTGTACAATTTTATATATTTTATTGAAGATTTATTATTTCTTATCTCTTATTTCGAATTAAATTAAAAAAGAAAAAACATGTTTAATCGCGTGTGGGTCTTTGAGCGTTTGGAGTTCTTTAAAAGGTAACTTCTCTCTCCGTGTGCGTTTTGCACCGCTGGGTCAAGTTCAAAGGAATGTTTAGGTTGCCTTTATGATTATTTCCCCTTTCTGAATCTGAATTAAAGCCAAATTTGCAGCACATGAAGCTGAATTGCGAGTCAACAATTCAAAGTGGAAAGCCAAACCTTTTATGAGGTTTCCTTGTTTTTAACAACCTCTTTTAGGCGCCTCCGTTCTTTACAACATTATACTCTAGTGATGTTTCCATCACTTTTCTCAGCTCACGTGCCCTTTCTTGCTCAGGACTCTCTTCCTGACTCGCCTTCCCATTGACCTCAAATCTGTGCTTTAGTGGGAGACCAGTCTCGACCCCCGCAGTACTTGGGGTTATTTCGGTACGGTAAGACCTGGCAGGGACCGTGCAACACTTCAGTCCTGTTGCATTTCAAGGCTCCCACGTGCTCTCAGCCTGTCCCACAGTTTTCGGGGCAGCCTCCCTCGAGACACTCGCTCAGGTGCTGCCCGGGTTGCAGGTGCTGGGGCACCCGCCCCTGTCCTTCCTGGCGCGGAGGGCTCGGGTTTGCTCAGATAGGAGGAGTACCCGGCATGTCAGTGGTATTTTATCCCCATGTCACACCGAAGTCCCACGCTGACCCAAAATACGTTTTGCTGTAGGAGGCTCATTCAGATTAGGAGCCACCCCGAGGATCCCAGTGGGAGAAAAAGGTACGTTTGCCTCTGATGAAACAGCCGGACAATGTAACTCGGCTGCACAGAGGAGACCTGCCTCCTGCCCCAGCGCTCTCAGACCCCTGGGCAGCACCTCTGCAGCGCTTCCCGAAGGGGAAGGACCAGGGGTTCGGTCCCCCCCCAAAAAAACCCGCCTGGTCTTCGCCTGGTCCGTGCGGGCCAGGGGAGCGGCAGGCAGCACCCTGCCGGATCGGGCCCCGGCTCTGAGAGGGGGAAAAGGGCAGGGGGGGTAAAAACACCCGCCTATCTGGACTGTGAGGAGGGGGCTGCGGGCTGGGTTGCCGGTTCGGGGCACTGAAGGCATCGCGGATCCTGCCCTGCGCACCCTCCTCCCAGTTCTGCAAAAAGAAAACCAACCCAAACCATGTTAACCTTCCCGCTTCTCAACTGTAGGGAACAAAGCAGAGTGAATTTAATCTCCATGCAGACTTTTCAAATTAGCATTTATTGCCACATAAAAACCGGAGACAACAGCTTCTTTTTCGGGCTCCCGCTTTCTGAAGTATTACCCCCTAACTGCAGGGCAGGGTGAAGCCCCTTCGCCCCTATCCTTCCCCCTCCGGTTGTCCGAGTGCTTTCTCAGCTGGGCTGGGCCGATTATAAATAAACCAGCGGTATTTTTCAACCTTCAGTATAAATCAGCTGTGTCAGGGATTACAGCTAAATCTTTTCGCTGGAAATTCTTTGAGCGCAGGAGCTTTGTGTGTGTTATGATAGATCCTTAAATGGGTACAGATTTATTGCAGAACACAGAAGTGTTGAAGGAAAAGCTTCCAAATCTCGGTTACAACCCCTGCTATGGGAAAGGCAGGACAGATCCGTGACACCTTCCCGGAGCTTGCGGATGGCATGACAATTCACCCTGCGCCCATTATTAACTTGTTCCAATTAAAGCCTTCAGAAAGGCCGAGTTAATTGAGTATTATATTTTATTAGGAGGGAGGTGTCAAGCTTTACTCATGAGACTTCATCATCGGCCTAATGGGAGCTGCCCCGCAGGCAGATCTGTAACTGAATAAATTACAGCAAGGCAGGGAAATCAGAATGCTACCATTAAAACCGATGCACTTACTGAAATTCCTTCTCCACTTTCGCAAGAGGCTGCGGAGGTGTGGCTTTAATTAGTTATTTTAATGCAAAGTTAAATTGTTCCCAAAGTATTTTCTGACACAAAGCAGATGCGATGATTAGAAGTTGAGTGAGACTGAAAGGAGTTGGCATCTGTTCCAGGTACATCTATATATTTTAAATTTCCAATAGAAAGTGAAAAATAATTAGAGCAATAAATAATAAACATTAAAAACAACGCGATAAATTATCCCGATCCTTAAAATCCCGACTTGCTGAAGGGCGGCTCAGGCCGGCCGGGCACAGCCCGGCTCTCCCGAGACCTTCCTTCACGAGGTATGGATTTGTTGACATAAACAGTTAGGAATGGGCTTTCTGACTTGCTACGGCCAAGCGTTCATTACCCAAAGCTACGGGCGCTCGGAGCCTGCATTTCATGTTGTCACGTTGCCTTGTCAAACCCCGGAATTCCTGCATTTTATGGGGCAGGAAGAAAACTCGCTGGCTGCGGCGCGGCTGGGAGCCGGAGAGCCCGAGAGCGCCGGGGTTTGATCTCCGGGAGCCCCGCTGCAAGCCCGGGGGCAACGGGCACCCAGCTCGGCGGGGC
Source organism: Chaetura pelagica (assembly GCF_000747805.2). Taxonomy (NCBI): domain Eukaryota; kingdom Metazoa; phylum Chordata; class Aves; order Apodiformes; family Apodidae; genus Chaetura; species Chaetura pelagica. The sequence goes on from NW_009953964.1 coordinate 6,275,270, forward strand.
GGCCGCACGGGGGGACCCCGAGCCCTCAGCCCCCCTCAAGGGGAGCGGCGGGGAT
>NW_009953964.1:6275736-6278116 GCF_000747805.2 Chaetura pelagica
AGGGGGCTCCGAGCCGCCCCGTCCCCCCCGGCTGCGGCAGCTCCCGGGCCGGGAGCCGGAGAGTCCCCGGAGCAGCTGCCCTGGGTCCGGCTCCCACACACCCAGGCTTCATCAGATAGCGAAATTATCATTTATCTTGCTCCAAAGTATATGTCCCCTCTTTATTGTTCCCCGGTTTAATTTCCCTGCAAAGTAACGTTCATCTCTTTAGCTAAGAAAAAAAAGAAATTAAGAATAACTAAAAAATCATTAAACAAGACCAAAAAAACTCCCCCCCAAACAAAAGTCAACAACACTGCACTCGGACTGAGTGTGTTTCTCTCCTGCTTACGATCAATATCCATCACAGAGATTCTGAAAGCCTTTTCCAGGGATCATTTCTCTATGTTAACCTGCTTCGGGCAGCGCTCACAGTCCTTGCGTAGGAAATTTAGCAAAATCAAACCAGGGCGGTTATTCCACCTTTTTTTTTTCACCCCCTTCCAGATCAGGGGGGATATTTTTCCAGCGAAAACCCTTAGGGGTCTCAGAGGAACTGCAGAGTTGATCCCCGCACTGGGAAACCCAGGGACGAACCGCGACGCTGTTCACCCTCCTCTCCGGTGCCGGAGGGGGGGTGGGTGGCTCTGGGGACATTTTTGTAGCTGAGTTTTTTTGTTTGGGTTTTGGTTTGACTCCCTTAGCCCCTCGCTGTGCGTTTCCCACCGTAATCCATGAGGCATTTGGCGGGTGCTACCAATGGTTCCCAACTAGTTGCACGAAAGGAATAAAAATCTTTCCACCCATTATATTTCAGTCTTTTAACACCAGAGCAATTCTGTCCCTGCTGTTTTAGTGGAAATACCGGTCTATAAAGCTGCAACTGCAGTATATTTTTAAATGCTAGCTGCTTTTCTTTTTTTTTTTTTTTTTTTTTTTAAAGGGGATTGGAATAATTCTGCTTTGCTTGGGAAGGAAAAGTCTCAAGCAACGTCCGTACGATTAACGTTTTATAACACTGTTCAAGGAAATTAAAAACATTCTGTGATATTCTTACTGTAAAGGCAGGGCTGTGGGGTTGGTTTTTGTTGGTTTTTTTTTGCCAAAATCTCTTGTATATGTATTTCTTAGATTGCTGTGTTTTGAATAAGCAAGAATCTCGTAAAGAAAAAAAAACCATGTTCCTTAAAACCCAGCGCTACGGGTTTTATTAAACTGATGATGCCAGCGTTCAACTCCAAGTTTGTTTTAAGTAGGAATATTTTCCCAGACGTGTAATGGATTGCTTGAAAACAGAATTCTTTACTTTTTAATGACCTGTAATGGCCAATTCATTTCAACGGCGCTTATCAAGGTGCTGTGTTAAATAACAAACCGGTTCTCGAAAACAACAACAACAAAAAAAAGTCATAATGAAAAATAAGCAGTCAGAATAATCTCCCATCTCCGAGCCAAAAAAATGCAATAAAATTAATTTAAGACTGTCAAAACATCAAAGCTGAGAAAAGGAGCTGCTAAAATAATGTCTCTTGATAAGGAAATAATAAAAACACACCAAAAAATGTCTACTCAATAAACTCCACTGGATTTGGGGGTCTGTGCTATATTTTATTTGGTGATGAAAGCACTTTGATGTCACTGTATTCCAAACAATTATTATTATAATTTTAAACAACCTGGTGTTTTCCATTACTAACGGCTTACGCTTTGAAGTTACACCTCATAATTTCTTAAATTAAATAAATCATTTTAAGTTTGCACTGGGAGCCTTTTAATAGCAGAGAAAGGAATATCATTATCTTATTGAGAGGCAATTGCAGTGGCTCCAGTTTGGCTGTAGCTGGGGGCAAAGTGGTGCACTATAACAGACATACTTTATTAGCCTCCCATAACTCTTGAAAGAACATTTTTATATTTTCTTTGATTCCTCCCCCTCCCCCTCTTGTTTTAAAGCTGTCCCAACCTTTAATTACTGCCTAATATGAAAAGCATTATTTTTTAATGCTGTGTAATTTACCAGAGGCAATAGGCCAAGTTAACAATTGTTTATTAGGGTTGCTGTTTCACACAGGGCAAAGAATGCTGTTCCAAACCCAACTTTTCATGGGTGGTTGCACTAATTAATACAGTGTCTGAGACTCCTAGGGGGTTTTTAATATTAAAGCCTATGGGGCGGAACGGTTTTTAGAAGTCCAGCTCCTGCTGACGTCCTCCTCCCCTCCCCAGCGATTTCTGCTGCTTTCAAGCTGTTTTGATCCGAGGGAAAAGTCGGCGGGCAGGAGGGGAGCGCCCTGGGAGCCTCCCCGGCCCCGCCGTGCCCCGCTCAGGGGGGCACCCGCGCCCCGCAGAGCCAGCGGCGCCCGACCCGGCCCGGGAGCGGCCCCGGGGGGGCCTCGCTTTT
>NW_009953964.1:6280130-6296330 GCF_000747805.2 Chaetura pelagica
CCGGGAGCTGCCCCGGGGGGGCCTCGCTTATCCCCCTGCTCCGGGGTGCCCCCCTGCTCCCGGGTGTCCCCCTGCTCCGGGGTGTCCCCCTCCCTTCTCCCCTCGCTTTGATTTCTCCCGTCAAGTAGCCTCGGCTGTAATTCAGGACGAGGCGGGCGGTGCCGGCGCGGTGGCTCCGCGCAAGGCGGGATCCCGGAGGTCTTGGCACCGCGGAGGCTCCTGCGGGTCCGGGAGCGCCTGCACCCCCCGGCACCTTCTCTCTTTCCTGCTGTCAAGCAGAAAACTGGGCCGTTTAGGATTGTGAGTGCGTGTCTTCGGGGCGTGCTTCTCCGCAGCTGCTCCCGAGAATTTCAGGCTAATTCATTAGATCCTCGTGGAGTATCAGCCAGCTCAGGGACTGGGAAGAGCAGCTTGAACCTCGGAGCATCCCTGGTCCCCCAGATCTCCGGAGCGCCCGGCGGGTACCACCTCCCCCGCATGCAGGGGCAGGAGGATGCTGCGGGCAGGGACCCCGTTTCTCCCCGCTGCAGGGCACTACACCTCCCCTCCCCCCGAAAGGAGACACGGGGCATCCATCAGCTTGATAAATGGGGGTTACTCGCTCCTGTTCTCCCTGCTAGTTTATTTTCTTAAACTACCGGGCAAAAAGTGTAATGACGGAGCAGACGAACACACTAACAAACAGACGACAGCTTTATGGATGGAGCTGAGCTCCCAGGGCTGAGGGGTGTTAAAATCCGAGTTCCGACGCCTTTGCCCATTCGCGCTGCAGCTCGGGACGCTTCAGCTTCTAAAAAAAATAAAAAAAAAGGGCAGCCTTGGCTGAGTTTTAAAGGAGGAGACACGGATTTATTTTATTTTACGGGCTGACCAGGGTTGTTCTCCCTGCTCCCTCCCCGTTAGCTCAGCTCCTTCGCAAATCTGATCTGCTCGAGTCCTTTGCTATTTTTCATGTTGGACCCATGCGTTTCTCCTCTAAGCCTTTCTCCTTTTTGATGTAGCGAGTCAATTGAAGAATGTTGGTCTCGGTTATCAATCACCCAGCTGGGGCTTAAAGGGCTCGGGCTAATCAGATTTAATTGCTCATGTAGCGCCACTCCTGCCCTGGGCCACGACCGACTTGCTCAATTAAACCCCAAATACCTGCAATCAATAAATAAGGAATGACAACACGTTTAAGGGATTTATCCAGCAAAGGAATTGAACTGGAAACAGATTACAACCCAAAAAGGCCCTTTTATAATTAAACGTACACCTCTTACAGCAGCAAAAGCTGTGTTGGGGTTTTTTAGGGAAAAAAAAAGTCAGAAGGAAGAAGGAAAAGGGAAGATAAAGAAGATCTTGTTCCCTTTGCCTGGGGAAAGGAGAGATGCGGGCGCTGCCTTCCGAGGGGCTGTTCCCCATCACTTACGAGCTTATTTATAGCCCGGGAAACCCGCAGCCCCGCGCGGTGTTGGGGCTTCTGCGCGTCCCTCTGCGCGGGCCGCCCCACCCGCCCCCCTTCCCCGCACCCCCCGCGGAGCCAGCCTTCCCCTCCAAACCCCCGGCTGCCCGACTGAGGCGTCATCACTTTTAAAGACGTGAAAATTTTTATCCCCATTTTTTTTTTAAAAAAAAAAAGGGGGAGGATTTGCTTTTCCAGCTACTTGTTTGCAGCACAGGGGTAATTGACCGAGACCAAATAACGCTGAACGTGCATAAATTATTGCTTTGGGCATATTTGCCATTCCATTATTATTTTAAGAACTGCTTTGAAAGTGGTAGATGCAAAAAGGTTTTGCAGTTAATAGCAAAACATACTCCTTCAGCCCATCCAGGCGTGCTCTTGTCCAGGGTTTCCGCCCGGCAGCTGTGGTCTTTTACCGGGATTAGGTTGTGAATTTGCCCCTTCAGCAGATCTGCTGTCAGTGCTCGTGGAAAGAGCAAGACGGGAAAAGAAAGCGGAGGGAGGAGAAAGCGGCCGCTGACCTGGAGGAATCCGAGCCCGGCGCTCCGGCTCTGCAGTCACGCGGCACCGAGGTGGATGGCTCAAAGCTTGAGGTTTGCAGAGGGTTTTGTCCAGCTCCTCTCCCAGTGACTGCCTCGGGGTCTTCGGTGACTCAAGGAGCTCCCTGCACTCCTCAGGGCAAGCAAGCCCACCAAGCTGGTCTGGGAACCAGCTGGGACCACGGGTAGGTGTTTCTTATCCCAGGCTACACCCTACACCACCCAACACAGCAGCTCTGGACAGGATTTGAGCTGGGTGGACAGATCAGAGGGAAGTGTCCACCTGGGGATCTCCTCTCCCTCTGCACACCCCATCCTCTCGTACAGCTCAACTCTGGGCTTTGCTAATGACTCTGCAAGTGGTCATCTTCTGCAGTAGGTGAAGGGGGGGATGCCAGCAGGACACCTGGGTCCCATTGCTGGTTTCTCATGGCTCCCACTGGGATACAGACTAGTCTAACCCTAATGCAAACCTGCTTGTAACAGTGCCACTCCAGAGTCACTTCCACTCCACATTTGGTGACTGATCTGTAAGACTATCTTTGTGGGAAGTGAAGGTAAAAATCTTCATAGAAGTCAAGGTGTTGATTAAAAAAAAAAAACAACACCTCAGCTGTCAAGAGGGAATATTTCTATAAGAACTTCTGTTTGTTTGTTCCTTAGCTTGGTTTCCTAAGGAAACCAAGATTATATGATCAAACTGCTACAGCCTTTTGAACTCCTGGGCCAACTCCAATCAAAATTGACAAGGGGGCAGAGGTCTCAGAAATAATCAGGTTGCTGTGATTTTTGTGAAAATGGACTGTTGGATGGCAGAGAGACAGATCTTGTTAAATCCCCACTAAGGCTGTAACCAGAGCTCAGCTCTTAAGAAACACCAGAGAAGCTAAATGAGAGCAAGCCCAGCGTTACAAATATCCCAGCAGCTTCTGCCTTGGCTGCTAGAGACAGCAGCTATGAGGCACAATTACCCAAAGTGGCTTCATGTGTTATGCTGCTTGAGGAAATGCTTGTTGGTTGTATTCATCTTTCTTTGCCACTTTCTGGACCAAACTGCCCTTTGACACTGAGAGAAGCAGAGCATCAAAGGGCAGATCAAGGCACTGGCAGAGTCTTCTGGGAGAGTTCCCATACTGTGGTCAGCAGCATCATCCAGGACAGCAAACTGTACAAACACCTCCCTGGGCTGCCTTGGAGGAAGTCTGATGCTTGATAGTGGCCCAAGAGGTCGGGAGATGAGTGGTCTTTGAGTTCGTACAAGAGGAGCTTTGCCCTCATCATTGTGTGTTATCTCTTTCAGAGTCATGTGGGAAGCCACACTATGTTTTTAACAGATTGATTCAAACCCTGTCAAGTAGCAAGGAGGGGAGGAAGAATGAAATCTCTCCCCACTACTCTGATGACCCTCAAAGCAGCTCTTGACATTTGGTTTTTTGTTTTGGGTTTTTTTTTTAAGTGGTAAAATAGATCATGGAACAAACGATCAGTTTTATTTAGACTGTGAAACTCAAGCTGGTATCTTTGCCTGCAAGAAGACATTTTTGCTTCTTGCACTCTCAGTCTAGCCTGAAAAGTGGTTCTATTAATTAATATTTGATACCATTAATCCTCAACCAGATGCTAAATGGCACTTGGGTTTGAAGTTGGTCTGTGCTGCTCTGCTTCCAGGTTTAGGCAGATGGTGCCAGTAAGAATGTGGGTGGTAATGCAGATGGGCAAATGGATCCATTCATGGGAGAGACTTGACTTCCTAGTCCAGAGAGACTACGATTCATAGCTCTGCAGCAAAGGGCAGCAGCCAGTCATTCTACACTGCTCCAAAAGCAATGAGACCTTCCCTGGCAAGCCAAGTGCAGAATGAGACATTTCCTCCTTGCTGATGCCAAGACAAACTGGGCCAGTTTGTAACAGCTCAGCTAGCCAGGTTGCCAGCACAGGGCTGTCTCAGAATATGAGTGGTCATTTATAAAAATAAAAGCACAAATCTTTTGTTGTCATTGAAAATACTCCCAGAACTGACAGTTCTGAAAATTAATATAATGTGAACAAGATGCAAAAGATATTCTGAGCCTAGAAAAGCCTTATAGTTCCTTGGGGAGAGAGAGTTACTTTATGTCTTTGGATTGTTAACTCTGAAGCCTAAGGAAGGCAGTCAAGCTAGCAAGTGTTTCAGCAGCAGCAAGATTTGAAGAATCTCATTGAATCTGACTTTACCAACAGACACAGGCAAATTGGGATAAACTAAAGGAAAACTTATGAAAGACAGAAGAACAAGGGAACACAAGTATGACCAGATTCCTTCCAGAGCACACAGCTGTGTATGCATAGTCCACCTCATCCCTTCTGGCAGATTTCCTTTTTTTTTTTTAGATCTCACCATTTCCCTTCTTTTAAGACTTTTTGGTCTTTGAGGTGAGGGGGGAAGGGAAGGAAAAGGAATGAGAACAAGGAATGCCATGAAAGTCTGTTGTATGCAAGACTGGAATAATCTAAAATCATTACAAATGCAGACCAATGCATGGGAAGAGATAGATAGAAATATCACATGAAGCCAGCCAAGGGCTGAACTCACTAGGACATACAGGAATCAGAATGGGAACCAGTTTGTGAAGGAGCAGCAAAGGCCAAAGGTCTTTCACATTGCATGAAGTGAAATCATCAATTAATTTTAAACACAGTAATTCCCCTAAATATCCAGTCTAGTTACTCAATACCTAATTTCAGTCCTCCAAGCCCTGTAAAAAAAAATTCTGCCTATATTCTATCAGTGTTGGTACTTTCTGACTTGGACTTCACACATGTTCACATATGAAGGCCCAGTGTTGATTGTAAATGGGAACTCTGAGAGTCTGATCTCTGCAAAGGGCTGGGTTTATGTAGCATACTCTTGGATTGAAAGGTTAGGTATGTTGTAGGAGATAAGAAACTGCCTATAAGACCATTTCCCAGCAAGTGTTTTTCTGCCCAGAACTGCAAGATGATAAAGAAGAGCAGCTACTGGGAGGCATCATGTGATTATGTTGCCATAGAGGAAAAAAATATGCACCCAGAAACCCCAATCCACTGTCTTTAAGGAATGTAATTCACTTCTGGGAGCTGGGAATTAGCTTTACCCTTCTGATCTCAGAGGACAGCCTAAGACCCTGCCTCCTTACTGATCCTGGAATAAAATCAGAAGGAGTAAGGTTTGTATTTCTCCAGGCTCAGAGAATGTTACTTATCAATAACCTAAGGGATCTGTCAGTTCTTTCCCATCTTGTGTGACTGGAATAACAGCAAGGTGGATTCCAGCTCCTGTTCCCACTGACTTGCTTAATCCATGAAATAAAGAAATCCATGACTGGAGAGAGGTAGAAACGGGATTTATTTCCACTGTAGTCTTAGTCTCACCCTACCCTCACTTCTCCCTTGATAGCACCCGGGCTCTGCACCATGGAGGTGATGTAAGTCGTTACCCCTCCAGCTGCCTGCCTCACCCTGCTCCAAACACCTGGCAGAAGGGAATGTATCTGTGCTTCAGCTGCTCTAGTTCATGGTCTGACTTATTAGCTAAAATTGTTGGAAAGACCAAAAGTTGATTATACATTGCCTCTAGGAGGGAAAGCACCAAAGGGAGAATCTAGTTGTCTCCTTTAGTGCTTTTAAGAGAATAGGCCTGTATGTATATTTGCTTTGCTTTTGTAAATTATAGTTACTTAACCTTGAGAACTGCAAAGTGATTTTTACTCCTCCAGACCTTCAACTGATGCTACTGAGCTTGCCTCTTCACAATATCATGAGAGTGTAAGAGACACTGGGAGCTGCTAAGCTTGTACTGGTGTAGTAACACGAGTCATTCCCTAGGCTGGTGTGACTGTTTTATGGTTGGACTGGAAACTCAGACAAAACCTGTTAGAGCTGAGAAGAGATGACAGAAATGACCAGTGGATCACTGATTAATCTTTGTTATTGCTTGCAGAGCATCCTCATACCCCAAACAGAGTTCTTTTGGTCTAGGTTTTAAGATATCATCAGCCAAGTGACATAGATAAGCACAGTAGGAAGGAAAGAATCTCTTCTTGTTTTCTGAAGGCAGCTCAGGCACAAAAAGAATATGGAATTCACCCCAGTCACATGGAAATCTCTGGCAGAGTCCCATCAGCTAAATCATTGCTGGACTAACCCTTTTGATGACCAAACAGACACACAGTGACTCTCAGTGTGCAAGTTCCTGCTTTCTGCAAAATGGGAAAAAACCCTCATCTTTTTGCTTTCATCTCCCTTCTGTAGAGATTTAATTGTTGAAAAGCTGTTGTGAGCCATCACATTAATTAGAGTTTGTGTTTTTGCTGTAGCATGCACCAGCATAACACTAAACTCTAATGATCCAAACAAAAATCTGTCTCTTTCATAACACAATCTCTTTTGGTGTCTGAGGAGAGCTATCAGTTCAGGGACTCAGTCTGTTTCTGCCTGGGGTCCATGGCAAAGCTATTAATAATGGCAGGATCAAGTCAGTTCACTAATTTGCCAAATTCCCCATCATTAGTGTGAATTAATGAGATCCTACTGGAGCTGCCTCTTGGCTGTGGGTGAAATGGAACATGCCTGGCAGCACATCAGCATCAGAAGGGAGACTGTGGAGGAGCAGGGGTGGTTTGGGGGGAGGGAGATGAGCAAATGGAAGACGCTTAATGCAGTCCAGATGCAAAAAATTGACCCTGACTTCACCAGTCAGGCAATGGCCATAGCCAAGCTGTTTCCTAGTGAGGAGGAAAACTGGAGAGGCTCAAGTAGCAGAGGAGAAGTCAGCTCAGATAAAATAAGACAGCCATTCCCTTTGCCCCTCAAATGATCTTTTGCCCAAAATGTGAAGAAAAATGCACATTTTCCTGCCTCTCCTGGAAGCTGTGCAGTGGTTTTCCTCTTCTCACTTGCTTTAAAGTTTCTAGAAGCAGGAACGTCAATGCATGAAGTGGCAGGTTGTGCTCACTTTCATACCCAGCCCCATCCAGATCTAAAGTTATAACAGAAATTTCATGAAGAAACCCAATTTTGTGAGCTTTACTGTGCCAAGAGGGTCATACTGAGTTTGGAGAAGCATCCAAAGATATGTCAAATGGAACTTAATTGAACTTGGCCTTCATCACTAAATAGGACACATCCCTTTGAGCTTAATGGATCCTGCCAAGGCCAACAACAGATACTGTTGCTCTGTTCCTTGGGATGGTGATGGCAGTTTAACTGTCCATGAGTCACTGGGATAACAGTTATTTCTTGAAAAGAATGCACAGAGATGAATGAATGTTCTTGTCTGATGCCTGTGTCTGCTTCTGGTGCCATCACAGAGACAATGCCAGACTAACGCGTGAGTATCATCTCTTAATGGCAGCAGCTCTCACAGCTGTGTAGAAATAATTGGGTAAATCAGAAATATTTTTATTTTCATTATTTGCTTTATTTGTACTGGCTAGAGAGCCAAATGCACACACCTCCACTTGGGGCAGTCAGGAAGCCTGAAATTATAGCTCAAGTTAAAGACATAAAGCACATGAAAAGATCTGTTTTGTTTTATTTAGTGGTGTTATGACAGCGATGCAGTGGCTTTGATAACACCCTCATTGTATTCAGAAAGGGCCTGGGGAGAAAAGTATGTGAAGACACCATTCTGAGATGAAATCCCAGAACTGCCCAGTAAAATCCCAGTGGTTATTTTTGTAGACTTCACTGGCCAGGCATTTACTGTGTTTCAGACTTCTCACCAAGAATCTCCCCCTGAGTCTTGTCTTACATCAAACCAGCTTCCAACAACATGGGAGCTGTGGGCTCTCCATGCAGTGGATAGGGAGATGACCTCTGTAGGTTCCAAAGATACTTCAGCCCCCTCAACAGTTGCCATTATTGACATTAGAACCACGACCATAGTGAGCTGAAAGGGAAACAGCGCATTGGAGTATTTGATGATAGCAAAATACCAATAAAAAATGGACTGCCATAATCCACTTCTAACTAAATACTGCCTGCCTGTGGCTCAGCAAGAGCAAACCTTAATAGGTGTGATCCAGATTCTGCCCTTCCTCTCCCAAAAAGCAAAGGCAAGTCGCTAAATTGTCAAATACTCAGTTTATTCCCTTGAAAGTACCAGAGTATAATCTGGCATGCTGTGTATAAGCAAACACACTCTTTTCCAGTTGTCCCACAGATGTAGCATTAATTGTCTTATAGTGAAAGAATGGAGCAGGATGAGATACTTAACTGAAGTGTCCCATCCCATGCAGCAGGATTGGAACTAGGTGATGTTTAAAGTCCCTTCCAGCCCAAACCATTCTTTGATTCTGTGAAATCTCACTATTTTAAGCATCTAATTTGTACACTTGTGCCTGTACTCATCGTATTACCATTGTATAAAATGTCAGTCAATCTTCTTGTAGCAGGGAGAAAATAAAACATGTTAATTTGATCAGCATTTTAAAAAGCATTTTTATGTACCCTCTACTTTCAAAAAAAGCCTCTGCAGGCAAAGTGTTGCACTCACAGGGATAAGAAATGCTTCCCATACACAATCCATTTTCTTTGTAGCTCACTTCTAATGGGCAGTTTGGTGAAAGGTACTTTCCAACATGCATTTAAAGTGATACATTCAAAAGATAAGCAAATTGCAGCTGTTTATTAAACCCAGCACTTCATGTTTTGCTGCAAACATGTATTTAACCAGGAAATGCTACTGTAGGCTCTTAGTGTTATGTTTTCTCTGAAATCTAGAAAATGTTATGATTCATCATCATTTCCAGAAGCGTCAGAAAATTACAGGCCCACCATGATAGCAAAGTACTAGGGGCTTAGGGAAATGAACACACCAAAGAACACTGCAAACCTCTTCCACACAGCTACTCTTGCTTGTTCCTTGTTCCTTTTAATCATTGTTTACAACATGAGCTTTCTTTAAGATGAAACAAAGCTTTTGTACTGACAGTGTTGTACAGTCAACATGATGCAGAAAAATTACTGGCCTTCTGGGAAGGGTTAAAGAAGGAACCAAACACTAACTTGTGTTATAGTGGAGCTTTAAGCTTGCATGCACATATACACAGAAGCCAGAATTTATTATCATTTCTTCTAATGTCATGGTCTTGTTTATATAGAGCAGCTCTCTAAGAGTGCAAAAGCTAATTCACACATGTAGAATTCTGCACTCATTTTTGTTTTCAGTCCCATTTTCAGACTCATGGAAATTTCACCCATTGGTCTCTGAATGGGGATGGTCAGCTGCCAGACCAGGCTTTTGGGGCAATCCAGTCAAATTCTTTGCATATGCCAAGAAAGAGATGACCCCTCTTGCCTTCCAGTACAGAAAATTAAGTAAGCAGCATCATTCTCAGAGATGACATATCTGGCAATAAGGTGGTGAGGGAAAGGAAACATTTTTCAAGTTACTCCAACTTGAAATCCTGTACTTCACAATGATGGAGACCAATATTGCCCCACAAGAAGAACCAGGCACCCTGCTCTGCCTTTCATGTTGCTAGAAATGAAACCATGGTGAGGGCACCTTTGAGGAAGAAAGGTGGGTTTGTCTTGTATAATAAGCTGCTTTGTGAAGTTTTCAATATTTTTCCTTCTGATTGGGCTTGAAATACCTTAACAATCAAAGCAAAACCAAGCCTCTCTGAGGATATTTCAGCATTTCCATTTCTATTTCCTGTGAGGATATGCAGAGACACAGTAAGTGTGGAAAGTCAGCAAGAGAAAACAAAACACAAATCAGGAAAAAAAATAAATAAAAATAAATAATAAAAAAATCAACCAAATTCTTATGGAACCTTTAAGAGCTGCTTGGTGCCAATTCTGGGTAAAGATGGCTCCAGCCCAAAACATTACGTACGGACCGTTCTGAATGAGGTTTTCATAAATCAGACTTTGGCTGGGATCTATGTTTAACAGCTGCCCTGCGTTATGTGTAGCTTCTATCGTAGGCCAAAACAAGAACCCAAGCTCTGAATAACCCCTGGCTGATGGGGGAAGGGTGCAAGGCCAGGTGAACACCTCTGTGTTGTGGCTCCAATCAGGAGGTGTCTGAAAAAAGATGAAGGTCTACTATGAGTTGCTGCTTTATCCTAGCTGATTCACCCATTTCCTTAATAATTATGAACCAGTGAAAAGAAAACTTGCTGAGAAGAAAGCCCCTCATTTGTGCTGTTCAGTTGTCAATGCTGCTGCCTGGAGAACAACCTAGAACAACATCTGCGGCCACCAATTCTCTATGACTGTCTTACTACTAATGCATTTTTCTGTGTGAAGACATTTTGTCTGCATACATTTTACTTTTTCTGCTTGAGTTTTGAATGTTTAAGGAGGTGCAGAGCTGGAGAAAACATACTGCATCACATTTGGATTGTATTTAGGCTGGCCACAAATTCCCACAAGTACAGCTCTGCCTGAGATAGTGGAGACCAGCACAGATGAGGCAGAGCCCACAGCTAACATTTAGGGGAATGATCTGCCCTGTAGAAAATGGGATTAGCAATGCAAGGCCCAGAATTAGAGAGACACCTATGAACCCACACTGTTAGTGGCAAGGAAAATCCTTTTCATTCCTCTGTGGTTCTGAAAATCTGATGAAGCAGTTTAGGAGAACAACTGTATGATGCAAGATCAGATCTTGAGAAGTTAATGTAGCTGGGGGAAGGGAGGAAGGGATAGCAAAGGCTTGTTCCCCAGTAGCACCTTTCTGCCGTGTGCTTTGGCCAACAGGGAACTGGGGAGAGGGGATATTTCACTGTAACTGGAAATGTGAGAAACTTCTTTGCCTAAGCATTTAATCCTATGAAACTCAGCTAGTGTTGGAGTTCTGTTCTAAATTTTAAGTAAGCCTGTGTTGGTTGATGGGCTTACTGTACTCTGCTGAGTCTGGCTGATGGTTTTGTGGGTTTGGTGGAAAGTCATTGAGTTTGAGTCTCAACAACATGGAAGGTTCATCACAATGAGAGTACAGGTGAGGAAGAAAGCAGAGGACAAGAAGATGACTCTCTCTTGTCCCTTGGCTCCTACTGAAGAGATTTACACTGCTTTGTCCCATTTTGCTTTCCAGCTACCAACTTAGTCCTAATTACTACATAATTTCTATGCCCATTGGGTTTTTGCTCTTCAGCACAGTCCATCAGAAGTCCTACCAGTTAATAAGGTATAGAGAAAATGCACATGAGGAACCACAAAAAGGGGAAAAATACAGTGGAACTTCCTTTGGTTCCAAGAAGCCATGATTATCATGAGCCCTCATGCCAATTAAAATATCAAGTAGAGTATCAGCCACACCTGAGCTGGAGGGATGTAATGTTATTGCCAATATTCATGCCATCATCTGTAGTCTCTTTAAAGCTGTTTGTTGGTCTGCTCAGTTCAGGATGAACTGTAAAAACTTCAGCTCCTTAAAATGCCGGCACCAGGTGATAAATAGACTGAACACTTGGTCACATACATGGTACCTTTAATCCATTCACATTATGGGCCAACTCTGCTTCTGCATGTTTGCATCTGTAATTGATTGTGGGAGCTATTAATCACAGGTGTGTGTGATAATGCTTAGACATTGCTTTGATTCAAGGATGCTATTAAGGAATTAGACTGCAATAGGGTAAGAGTTTGTCTTTGCAATTAATTGCTCCTGGGGTTTTGCAATCTATGATCAAGCAGTGGGGCAAAAATCAAAGACAGACTTAAAAAAACCCAAACAACCTAAAAACCACCCCAACTCCAGAGTTATGTGTTCTATTCATAGCCTACATATCCATGACTGAATAGTTCTGTTTCACTTAGGCAACTGGTGAAAAAAATGATCAGTGTCTGTTTCAGTTTCTGAGTGTTGCTGCTGGAGCTCATAAAAGATATGATCAAAAATGGATAAGGTAACTAGAAGGACTCTGCCTCCCAGTAGCTAATTAGATCTCCCTCCAAGTTATGCTTCAACAAGGACTGAAGAGTGACTTCATTAACTACTAGCTTTGGTCCTATTATGATTAGGATCCTGAAAAGGTCAGAACTACCTGATCTTATTCAAATTCACCATAAATTTGTACTCCTGTTATAATCAGAAGACATCCCTGTAGGCATGTGAATTTTTAATTTCCTAAGACCTGGTATTAAGGATGTTTGGGCTGAATCAGATTTTTGGTAGAAAGCTGGGTGAAGAAAATCACAGAAGTAAACATTTTTAAAAGACATGTCACCTGGGCTTAGTCTCCAGGCACTGGGATGAGAGATGCTTTTGTTGTAAATGAGAGGCAAAACAAAACTATTCTCCAGGTGCACTTGGTTGTTTAAATATCTTCTAATGTTTGATGTGTGATAAAGCACTAAATGCAGTAACTCAAGATTATTCTAATTCGTGCTATTACTTTTCACTTACTCCAAAATCCTCCCAGTTATTTAAAGTGACTTTTCTACTGGAAGGTCTTTGGGGCAGGAGCTCGCAGCAACACTGGGAACAAATTTAATATTTGTTGTCTCACATCCCGTGCTGATTCTTATACAAGGTTGCTGTCATTAACAAACTGTTGCTTTCTCTCCCAGAAATAGATGCAGCCCAGTCCAAGTTAAAATGATTTTGTTTGTTGGTTGTTTGTGGGGTTTTCTTCAGTTTTAATTGAAATAAAATCCTTACACATAGTAAGTTGTTGTTCTTGTTATGGGAAAAAATCTTGCCTTTTGAATGCCTTATTCTTACCTCTGGGAACATTGCCATCCAGGTGACTGTACCTGCTTCCAGCACCAGATTAAGAGCAGGGGAGAAAATGGAACAAATCAGAGGTTTTCAAATTCCATTCCAATGTGGAGCTGCCAAGGGAGCCTGCCATGCTTGATTCAAAGTCTAATCCATGACCATCACTCTACTTCAATAATTGCAGAACATTAATGAGTCTGTTTCCTTATTACAGAGCTCAAAATAAGAGCATTGGCATTCTGTTTTAGCAGGGAACTTTTAAAGTCTTAGCTCAAGGATTGTAAGAGGAATGGATTTTTTTTTTTTAATTAACTTTGCATTCAAAACTTGTGTTAAACCATCTGTTCTCATGCAAGGGCTGAGGGAGGGGAAAACTAGCCACAGATTTTCATCAGCAAGCTGTTAAATTAGTCCCTTTACTTCACAGGACTTGTTTTATTCAATCTGCCTTTATTAAGAACACAGGTTTGATTCTGCAAGGAACAAATTCTTCTGGTTCTTTAAGGAAAATGGTTTTAAGCAGGGTTTTATTAGGTTGCATTACTGGGTAAGCGATACAACATGTTACCAGCGTGAATCGTCTGATTTAGAGTGACAAGAACGGAACTTAAAAAATACCCAGAGCCAAAACATTGGCTCACACGGGCTGACAGGGCCAGATTTGATCTCTTTTTGCAAAGTTTTTCTGTTGCAATTGGTAGTAACTGTCTAGGGCTTTTAGATATTTTGACTAAGTCTCTTTACTATCCCTATATTAAGAAGTAGAGGAATTAGGGCCAGACTGTAAGTCTTCTAGCCAGACTGAATAGTCACAGTGAAGTCAGCAGGGCTGCTGATGGAATGAAGCATGATCTGGGAGGAGGTCTAACACTATTTCATCCTGAAAAGAGAGAGACCTTCATAGGTCATCATGCCTCCACAGCCAGGACTGTGCCTTACAGCATGCTTGGCTTCTCTCCCTGCTAACACAGCTGCTGTGAACCCCCTGTGCTTGTCTACCAGCAAACAGGCGCTTACAAATCCCTGTCTTTGGAATTGTGCAGCCTTCAGCCAGACCAGGTGAGCATCACACACCTGAGCAGCATGATTGAAAATCCTCAGCCTGTTTCCATTGTCTGCATTCAGATTCACTTTGCTTGCCACACTCAAGTATTCTGTTGACTGATATGGCAGGCAGCTGGGAAGTGACACAGAGAATATTAAATGTGATTTCTTAATAAGAAGCAATAGGATAAACCTGACCTTAAGTAATATATTCAGCTACCCTGAGGTTGAAGTGCACCTTCTCCCTGTCAGCTGAGAGTACTTCTTGCATTGAAGATGGGGTAAAAGCAGCATGTGAGGATCTGCAGCTTCAGAGGTATCCCAGGTAACCCAAAAAGGGAAACTGAATATTCTCACTGAAAATGTTGTAGCAAAATGTCGTAGTTTCACTGGCCAAGCTTGATAGCTTTCAGTCTAAGGATATGTCTTTCACAGTTGGCAGGTCTCTATCAGTATGAGGGTCTAGCCCAGAATTAGCTCCTTTCCTATAATGAGGGGCTGAGACTGAAATGAGCTTTTAAATATGAATCAGACTTCTAAAAGAAGAAGTCCTCAAATAGGTTACTGGAATTGCTAAATCAAAATTCCCATATGTCCAAGTTTTTTAGGATGTATCAAGTATCTCTGTTGAATTTTCAAACCGTGCTCTAGAATATATTGAGAACCTCCATCCCACAATAACACCTATATGGTTTCAAGTCTTCTGTCTGAGCTATGAAAGTAGAAAGGAGGTGGCTCCCTGGAAATCAATTTATAGTTTAGTGCTGTCCTCCCCAGCAGATTTTGTTCCGTCTGTCCCCCCTTCCTGTATCAACTAAGTCTTACTGCCAAGTGCCAGTGCTACAGATGGCTCTAGCTGGAAAGAAAACTTCATAAACGTCTTGTTCTTCCTTAAACTACAAGGAGAAGAATAAAAGGAGAAACAAGTTTTGCAGCAAGACTCTGTCCCTCTGGGATGCAATGATGAAGGTTTATACCAGTAACAATTGGCACTTGCTTAATCCTCTTGTAACCTATTCCCACTTTGTGGCTTGGATTTTATTTATGAAGCTAGGTCGTGGTCAACTTATGGACTGAGAACTGATTTACATGCAGAAGAGGACATGCATTGATATTTCAGACTCCGTGAGAGAGAGAGAAAAGAGGAAAACCCCATGCAGGGTAGGTTGGAACTAGATGATCTTTAAGGTTCCTTCCAACTCAAACCATTCTGTGATCCATAAAAAAATGCTGAGAGTTCTGTTGATGCTCCACCATGCTTGGATGTTAATTCTGAGCTCAGGAAATCAGTTTTCTTACCATGCAGAGAATAATTGCTCTCTCAGTTTCATGACTAACCACTTAGTTTTCCTTTTTGGTGTGTACTTAGTTATTTGGGATGCTAAAGCCTTCTGCATCCCTTTCCTTGGAGAGAACAGAAGAATCACCCTACTGTGTGCTGCAGTCTGCCTGTGCCAGTGGGCCAGGAGTGGCTTGGGAATGACATCTTGCCTTGCACACTATTATTAAAGGAATGATGACTACTAGTTCTGAGAAGTGCTGGACATTTGACCACGCTTGGGAATGAATATCCACCAATTTTTTTCAGAGTGCGTTGAACATTTTGGCACAGAGAAAAATCCTTAGTGCAGCAGAACTGAGCACCTTCAGTATGAAATAGCTGGTTTCACTAGGATGTTTATTTTGGTAGCTATGGGATTTCAGGGACTTTGATGAGGTAGGGATTCCTGTTCAAGACCACAAATCTATTCACAACGTAGTCCATGAGCCTCTTTCTCTGCTTTATCCATATCCAATGCAATCTCCTTGTTACAATATATACTAATGAAGGCTGTGAAACTCCTGATTTATTTTTTTAAACATCGATTTGCATGGAATTTGAACCTTGCTACAAATAAACCATAAAAATGACATTAATAAACACCGGAAAGCAGTAATGATGTGTTACTGCCATACGAGGGCCAGTTCAACAAGTTAAAGGCTGACACAGTTTTCCAGATGCAGTGTTGCACAATGGGCTTGTTTACCTGGATCGTTTACTCTTTTCCTTTCCCTCCTTTGACACACACACAGGGGTTCGAAGGGAGAACACTCAAGTGGACTCAGAAATGCCAAACACAGGTTATGATCTCCCTCCCCTGGAGTTTTATATATAAGATCATATCTGTAAAAATCTTTTACTTGTAAAAACCTTTTCCAAACACAGAACTTTTTCATATTTTGATAAATAACTTCTGATATTGAAAAGTGAGGGTACTGTATCTCACCTAGAGTTCTAATCCCCTTGGTTTATCTTCTTTATACATACATATTAATTTTATTTCTCCATTCTAGATCTCATTGCTGTACTTTCCCCCTTAATTGTGAGAGCTGAAAATAAGTTTTTCTCTCCTTGACCTAACCGGTCTAGCCAGAACTCTTCTATTCCTCCTCTCATTGAGTCATTTTGCCCTTTTAAATTTTACCTTGAAAGC
>NW_009953964.1:6296346-6298891 GCF_000747805.2 Chaetura pelagica
GGGTGGTATAGTCAAATGTTGAAGGTTAAGAATGTCCTTAAAAGTGCAATTGGAACTAGGAATAAAGGATGCCTGAAGAGGACAAAAGCAGGACTAGGATTTATGTTTGATTGATCTGATAATTCGTATTAATGTCAATTCCCACAATGTTCTAAAATCAGCTACTTAGAAAAGTATTCTGTGACTGTGCCCTGGATTTGCTCTGTGTTTAGGAAGCAGTTCCTACAAGGTGTTAAAATCATACAGATGCATTCAAGCTTAAGTAATGTTCAACCTATTTTTGACAAATCTAAAATCAATGTACTTCCTTTTGTAGAAAATATTTTCATTCTTCTAGGGTGGAAGTGACAGAAATCCTACATAAATACTGCAGCAGTGAAGAAGTTGCACTGGCTCATCAGCAAGGGGTTTATCTTGGCTGTCACCTCATAAGCTCATAACAAGACAATTCCCTGGAGAACCTCAGTTAGGTTCAGATCCATCCATACTTTCATATCTTGCCAGTTTCATCGAAATTAAGATAATTTAGAAAAGTATAATTATATTTTAACAGATCAAAGATGAGTACATGAAGTTGAACTAATTGCAGTGAGGAATTTTGACCTATTTTCTTTGAAGTCTTACAAAAAATAAATTAGGTGTGCCAATCCCACTTGCACAGGACGGGTTCAAGATCCTTGACAACACTGTTGCTGCCTATTTATGATTTTGCTATAGCCACCATATAAATTTTTTTTTTTTTATTTCAGGATCAAGCAATTATTATTAAAATGGAGAAGAGTCCAAATAATGAGTATCTCTTACTTGAAACCTTGAATCCAAGTAGTCCTTTCTGCTAGCTGCAGTTTTGCTTTGTGTTTTCTTCTAGTGAAATCTGAAGTCCTTGATGTGGATGTAGACCAGCATTTCCATAGATAAGTCTTTTTTTATATTTATTTTTTTTTAGTTTACTGCTTAGGGTCTTCTTGGTGGCCACCACTTCTCTGTGTCAAAAAGTAGGCAGGAAGCTAATAGGGGAAGAAGAGCAGTTTCTATGTAGCATGGGTGATTTCTTTATTGTTATTTTGAAAGGTGATTGAATTCGTTTATCTGAACTACCTTCTCTGCTTTCTTAGATGGTAGTCACTGAATGTGGGGATAATACTATGGTATTCAGCTTCTGAGTTCACCTTCTCTGTGCTTTTATGCTAGCTGTCTTGGGAGTTGTTTTTCCTTTCTCCACCAGTTCTTGCCTTCTCCTTAATCTTCGGAGCAAAAATCAAGCATCAACCAAGAAAGTGCTCCCTTTGTATCTAGGCAGCCTGGAAGTAGGAAAGGGCAGTGAACAGCTTCAGATCCAGAGACCTATCTGGGTCATAATTGGCCATATCACCACATTGGCTTCATTCTTTGGCAATGTAGGTATGGAGAAAGATTCAAGCCATATCTGTTGCCTTAGCTTACATTTATACCAGGCGAGGATCGTCCTTCAGTTGTGAGCACAAGCCATTAATGTTGCACGACTACAAATTGTGGTGCAGTCACAGAGAAAGGCCACATCTCCTCCCTCTCTGTCTCTACTTGGTCAAAAATTCCATGAACCTTGGTCCTCCCATTTCCGTCTTCATCTTTCTTGTCTCTATTCCCTTAGGGTCCTAGCTTCTAGTGACTGACCTTTACAAAAGCAACAACAATAATTATCCTATAATTAGACACTCTAAGTCACGTTGTTGCTAGAGCTGTCAGTGTGGAAAGGAAGCAGGCAGTGCTTAAGGTAAGAGTTTAAGTCTCCTTTGTATCACCAGAGATGTTTGTGCCAAGTCCTTGGCATTTTATTAGGTGGTTGTTGGGGTTCCCTTCAAATTGCATCTCATAAGTTAGTGGTTGCTGCTGATGACTCAGTGGTTGTCTGTCTCCAGACCACATAGAGAGTAAAGGACATTCAAGGTTTCAGCAGATTTCAAGTTCCTGCTGCCATTATGGCCATTGACAAATTAAACCACCCAATCTCATCATGCCATCCATATGGCTTTAGAGGTGCACATCAGTCTTCTGGTCTTCATCCCAGAGCCTGGAATGCAAAGGTTTGATTCTGGTACGTGGTAAATACATGCAGCTTCCGTGAAATCCAAATACCCAAATCCTTCTTGGCATTACTAATATCCCTGAAACTATAGTTTTCACTATCCTATCAAAACAGGTGAGATATTTCTGTAGAAGTACCCCAGTTATGACAAAGTTTGGAAGCAGAGCTCTGGATGAAACACATAGGGCTCATCCACCCTTCCTGACAAGGACACACTAAATTTCTCAGCAAGGCATTGCATATGAATGCAAAGAAATACATTAGTTCCTTATAGTTGGGATTAGTGGTATTTTCCCATGTTTCTTTCTTTCCTTGTCTTCAGTGTCCTCTGTCGTCAGCTATTGCAGTGTAACAAACCCTTCAAACACCTCTCAACCTCTCAGACTTGGGATGTGTAGCAAGACTTCTCTGCCCACTCACTCCCTGGCTGCTTCTGCTTCTTCCTCCATTTGCTTTGAGGGGGGGGGTGGGGGGGGGGAA
>NW_009953964.1:6298923-6302122 GCF_000747805.2 Chaetura pelagica
GGTGGGGGGGGGAAAAAGACTGTTTCTTTTTCTTTTTTTCCTCCAGTTTAATTTTCCCTGCACACAGTACATCAAGTGGTGTCTGCAGAAATACACAGGACAGAATATCTGATTTTATCTCTTTGTTGTCCACATTTCAATGTCTTGCTGCTTCGATGGGTTACCTAAACCTCACAGTAAAAATATGACTAATAAAATCACACATTCATATACTTCTCTGCCTCAGTACCACATTTCTCCTGGCTCTTACTTGTGCTTCCATTATTGATAAGCATCAGGCAAAAGAAGGGTCCCTAGGTTAAATCTATATTGCTTTGAATTTCCCTTCCATGCTTAACATCAGACGCCACCAACACATCTTGAACTGATTTAAGGCCCTGGGGTGTTACTCGGTGCCATTCAAAACACAGCAAGCCACTTTCCATGTGCTGGGGCCACTAGGGCTCGTTAGAATGGCATTTTTAATAAAACTTAAGTGTAACTACAACATTTTGCGGCTCCGTTCTCCAGATAAACCGCTGGGTACGTCATTCCCCACCTCACCTCCCCGTTTACACACCCACTAGACTTTTGACCAGCCGGCCAAATTCATTATGGGTGTAAATCTATTGCAATCAATAACATTCCTTCTGCTTGACACTTATTGTAGGCAAAAGTTTCCATAGGGTTGTTTGCGTGCATGTCTTTTTTTAACTTCCTATAACAAATTAGGTCTTGAAACAAAGCCCTGAATGCTATTATTCAGGTGAGGCAATGCAGGAGCATTAAAAACACTTTGTTTTCAGATGCAGCTGTTCTATGTTAGAGTTGTTTTCTGATCCAGAAAAGCTCTTAATAATGTTTGAGCATTCTCCCTTTCTTTGCCTTAAATAAATAAATAAAATACACTCATCTGCTGTGATTTCTTCTAGGCAAGAATATTTTCAGGGCTCACAAGAGAATCCTCTGGTGCAAGCCAGGGTATGACAGGAAAAAAAAGCATAAAGCCCACGAAGATGGATTAACTTATTATCTGTGTTACTGGCCAAAATCTAATTCTGAAAAGATAATCTTCAACTCATGCAGAGAGTCCTTACCAGCTGAGTCAGGGCAGTTTATCGGAATCTTTCTCTGTGGGAATTGGAGGGGAAATGGAACTACCCCACCTGGAACTGCAGTTGCTGTCACAGGAATCTTTCTAGCAGAAAGTTCTGCATTGTATTTTGCAGAAGGCAAAGCTCTGCATGTCCTCTGCAGGCTTGCATCTGATGATGCCCTTTAATGAAGTCTGTTTTGCTGCTGCTTTTCATTTTCTGGCCTTGTTATTAAGCCCTGTGTGTCACATGTGGGACAAAAGAATCAATACAGGGATTCCCCAGAAGTGAATCACCATGTTCCCTGTGGGATTCAGATAAATAGTCTGAATCATGTTTTCTTCACCTCTCTAGACTCCCATTGCAAACCTCAGACAGAGGACAAAACACAGCTATTTCCAGGCGGGTTTGCACTGATCAGGAAGGACCTATGCTGAGATAGTTTCCATACAAGTCACTCTTACGCTTCTTAATGGGCCCTTCCTTAATCTTCACCAACTCCAAGCAGATTCTGTGTAGTTTTGTTTTTTGGCAAGGGCTGCACCTTTCTGTGTAGCTAGCTCCATACTCACAGCTCCTAGCAGAGGTTTCAGTATTTCAACAATCAATATAAAAGACTGATTATGTGGTGGATGAGCTGTTCCCACCTCCTTTCCATCCCAAGCCTCTCCTGGGTGCAGCAGCTTTCCCTGCTGTTCTGCCACCACGGCCAGGGAAGGGAAGCGTCACCTCCACTGAGCCAACAGCCAGCACCAGTGCTCCCAGCTTGCACAGTTGCCATGCGGTGCTGTTTAATACCAGACCAATGAGGTGAATAAAACCTACAAAAGTTTATGGTGTGTAAATTACTGTTGCACCCTGCCCTCTGCCTCTGCGCTGAACTGCCTGCACCAGGGGTGGATAAATGAAAACAGCCCCTTTTCGTGCTATGGCAGAAGGATTTCCAGGGGATGGAGAAATTACTGGGCAGCTATAATGGGATGGGAAGTAGGAGAAAATGTCCCAGGCAGTTCTGACTCTTAACATCCCATCCTCTGAGCACCCTGTTCCCAGGGACTGTGCTGGAGAATCTCAGCTTGAGGCCACAGGTCTTCTGCTGACACCTCAGCACCAAGAGCCATAGGAGTGAGCAAAGCAACAACTAGGGGCAACAAGCAGCTAATTCAGGGCTTTGAGCAGAGGACAGAGGTGAGGAAACCAAATGCTCTTTGGAGGAGGTCTCTGCTGGAGGCTGTGCACTGCAAGGACTGCTGTTTTGCCTCTTCTCAGCTTTCAAAAATGTCACTGTTGTGTAACCTGAATAGCTGTTGGCCATCCCATATCTTACATATTTCAGAAGACTGGAAAACAGGCATCTACAATTCAGCTCAACACATGAGAAGCACTGGCAGCTGCTGTGTTATCTTTGGAGCCATTGCACAGTCTGTCAAATTGAAAACACGACAAAACATTTTGAATAAATGCTGAAACTTTTACAATCTCTTGAGGGAAAAAGAAGTTTCAGATAGTGTAATCTGATGAGTGTGGTACAGATGAAGAGATAGACAATGCCTGTTAGAAGACGCATATGCATGTTATAAAATGAGAGGATATATCTGGCTTCATGCTTAGAATGAGATCTGTGAGCACAGGTTCCTTTAACTGTTCAAAATCCTGTTGCTGTACGTAGGACTTGAGCAACGGGTAGAGGCATTTTCTGAAGCAGCTGCTGACACTCTTTGTGTTTGGAAGAGGCACATCTTTTCAAAAGGTGGTGTTGACCCTGGGTGGTCAGTGTGCTGGTAGCAGATGATCGGTTTGGTGTAGGTTGTTTCATTTTCTGTGCCTCAGTTTCTCTGTTTGTGAGGCTAAGAGTAAAATCACTTGCATCATGAAGTGCTTTGGTATTGCCATCTAGGACAAGGTTTTGCTGTTCTTATATTTCCAGGTATGTAAAAGGCTACTGCAAGTTTAAGGAAGCTTTTTGAGGTGTTAGTTAAAATAGTTAATTCTATAAAAAGAAGTAACTCAGAAACATCCAGGGGCTATATTTTAAGAATAAACTAATACATAGCTGCAGCAAGTAGCAGCTTTTGCCAATGCTTGCTGCAGTGTGGTGTTTCAAGAGCTCCAGCTGCTCCTGCTGA
>NW_009953964.1:6302480-6302937 GCF_000747805.2 Chaetura pelagica
TCCAAGGGAATTGTAACTGCTCAGCATGTTTCAGGATTTGGCCCAGACCTCCCAGTTCAGTGCAAAGGGAAGGAGTGACTCCCAGTATCACATCAGCTTCTGCAGATGTGGTCTGCTTCATGGTGACTGCGTGCAAATGCACATCTCCCACACAATCAAATGGTTGTTCTGCTGAAACTGGGCAAAGGCAGAGATGCATCAAGTTAAAGGTCATCTCCGAATCTCCCATCCTCCTCCTCTGTTCTGCCTTCCCCAGAGCCCTTGATCTTGTCTCAAGACTTTCTGGGAATTCTGCTGGCCCTGTGCTCCTGCCAGCACTCTGGCTGCATTTTGCTGATGAGCAAAGTGGTTCTCATGTAGACACTTTGCACAGTCAATTAGTAAAGTAATTGAGTACTCTTTGGGATGAAAGGTATATTACACACAAGATTATTCACCATTTTCATTACATGCTATA
>NW_009953964.1:6302977-6310335 GCF_000747805.2 Chaetura pelagica
ACCTGCTTTTCCTCATTTACATCTGACTCAGTATCATTTGAATACTGTGCTTTATGTGTGATATTGTCTTATTACTTCTACAACACCCAGGAGAAGACCAGAAGAGCCAGCAGGTCTCTGCCCTCAAGAGTTTGTTTTATCTTGGAGAACATGAGTGGAAGGTAATACACAATAGGGAGGAGATGGGTGGAGAGCCTGAGATGGTTGGACTGCAGTACAATCATTATTATTAAAGTCCTTATGGATATCATGGGAGAAATTAGTCTTAGGTAAGGATTTGAATGGAATGAGACTAACTGCTTAGCAGGCCAGAACTGGAAGGCTGTTTAAGCAGCAAGGGGTGGTGCAGGGAAAAGACTGGATATACATACATGTGCATATGCTTATATATGGCTATATGCAAGTTTTATATATAAGGATATATAGAAGATTATATCACACAGATATGTAAAGACAGAACTAAAATGGATGTCAGACCTTCCTTTTGGAAACACCCTATCAAATCTCATCTTCTTCAGGCTGCTTGTAACTTTTTAGGATCAGGTTTTCAGAGAAACTTGTTCTGCTGGGCAAAAAAGTGGCAGTCACTGCAAGTCCCACAGTTTTGAAAACTTGCCTCTCAGACACTTGTGCTTCAGGACACCTGGAGGTTGCCTGTGTTGTGGAAAATAGGGAACTGTTTTGTTGTCTATATTAAAAGTTGTGCTTTGGTATCTTTATCATGTTTTAAAAGTGCCAGTTAAAAATACTGGGCTATTGGACTGCCAGAATGCTCTGCCAGGGCAGCGTGTGACATCCAACACTGAAGCTCTCTCTTGTGGTGGTGATATGCAAATACATGTACTTTATTAGAGGCAAACGTGGTTCATAAACTCCTTCAGCAAAACACAAAGCTCGTGAGGTGTTGAGAAATCATGTCTTAATTTTATGTTAAATAAGCTGACAGTTTCTACTCCTAGTTCTAATGGATTGTGTTTATTATTGGCATTTCTTACTCGTCTAATGCCAAATCTGTTACTTGAAAAGCTCCTTTATTTTAAATAGGAGCTTGTATTTTCACATCTATTGCTGAAATATTTAAAAAGCCAATTCGGGTGCTTATAATCACAACCTTCCCACTATGCTTGAATATCCAGCTTCCACTTACAAGAGTAATTTTGCCCTGGCTAGCTTTGATTTCCCTTGCTGAAACCTCCTTAGCATTTGCATGCTGAGCCTCTGCAGCCACGAGGGCCGGGAGAGCCTGGGAACGGGGAGAAAGCGCCGTACGGCACCATGAATATGGAAAACAACTGGACACCCATTAGTTTTGCAGAAGCAGAACCTGTTCCCCACAGATGAAAACTGATTCATGTGACATTTTTCTGACAGCGAGCACTGTCTCTGCTGATTAAGGAGTTGTCTGATAGGATAGTGAAAGTGGTGGGCAGCTGCTGTGCTGTCTTCTGATGGGGCCGCGTCCCGTGCCGCTGGGAACCCAGCTCATCGGAGTGGCTTCATGCTGGGTTTGTGCTGGGTCTTTCCTTGGCCAGAGGGGAACCGTGAACAAAACTTTATGAACAAATCTGGATTAATTTATGGAGGCTCCTTAGATGCCTTGGGGTGGTCAGAAAGTCTCCGGGGGCCGGGAAGCTGGGGCTTCCCTCTTGCCTGGTGGTGTCAGAGATGATAGTCTGGAGCTGCCTGCTGGTCTGAGTGGTGCTGGTGTCACCAGTGGGGACTGCAGGATGGCACTGGATGGAGGCTGGCTGCCAGTCTGGGCCAGGGCATAGCTCACTTGGCCAGTGTTTGAGCACTGCCGAGGTGCTGCTGTATTTGCTTTTACTCCTGATGATAAGAAAAATGAAAGGGGGGTTGGAAATCTTCCAAAGGGACTGAGCCACAAATTAGATGCAAATATTTTCTCCCAGCACTACAGCAGAGAGAGCATTGTAGGTGAAGGATGAGCTGGGAGATCCGAAGAAGGCTGTGAGCCCAAACAAAGGTGCAAGGAAAAGGGCAGAATATGTCATGGGGGACAGGATTTTGAATGAGGATCAAGCACTGGAGATGGATAGGGGAAGCATGGGAAGCATTGCTTGGCTGTTTGGCATATGGCTTCAAAACCCAGCAGCCTCCTACAGGGTCTCCTTTCCTAGATCCATGCTACAAGTCACCCCATTAACTCTACTAACTGGTATAAAAAGCTGTGCACCCCAAACAGAGCCAAGTCCCTGACCAAGCAGCCTCTGTGATAACTTATTTTTCCCCTTTCTGTTTAACAGAAGAAAACTGCCACCTTTACCATGCATCCAAACACAGGTCTCTTTCTTTCTGAACATGTAGCTGATTACATGAAATTACATGAATATGATAATCCAAGCTGCTCTCAAACAGAGAATTTTATGGGAAGTTTTGAAAGCCTAAAACTCCCTGTATTTTGTGTAGTTCAGAAATAAAATAAAAAAACCCAACACATAACAAACACAAACCAACAAACGTTTTCAATGTTTTAAAAGTTTTCTGGGATTCGAAATACTGTGGACTTACTACTTCATCATATTTTCTTGTGGTGTGTTGGTTTTTTTTAAATTCTGCATCAAAAAATGGCTTGTGTTTAGGTAATTTTCCTTTTTCTGTTTTGTGTTTGGTGGCTGTTCAAAATTTGGCCAATTCAGAGAGTTAGAATGTGGCCAAGTAAATAAAATACCTGCAAATAATAATATTATATTGGTAATGCAAAAAAATTGTGAAGGTTAGGTTTTGACAAAGAAAACCCAGATCTTGTGGAGATATTTTGGCTGTTTCCAAAGTATAATTTTAAATAGAAGTTGAAGTATTTTAAGTAGAAAATTTCAACCAATTCTAATTATCTATAATATGGAGGGGTCACCCACTAACAGAGTAGATTTTTATATTTTTTTAAAATGCAAATTCAGGACTTGAGTGAAGATGGCAAGATAAGACTACAGGTTGCCTTACTGCAAAGCTGGTTATTAGAACTCATTTGATTTTGAACGAGGCTTTTATTTTCCTCATTGTTTAGAAAGAAGCAATACATTTTCCTGGACAATTACAAAATGACAATTCTAAAGGACTGGAAGAACGGGTCTGTTGAATGAATCCAGCGTAGCTGTGACTGCCTTGAATTGCTCCAGCTTTGGTAGAAAGGAACAATTTAAAAGATCAACATGCTTACAGGGCTTCATGCTCTGAATCATTGGCTTTCTTTAATGGCAACTAACAGCTAAATTGGGCTGGAGAATGCTTACTAAGAGTGAGGAAGTCCTGAGCCTCTGCCAGGGCTGGATCCTTTGTCTTGTGTTGATGCAAAATGCAGCAAAGATGATTTGGAACAGCTTAACATGCAGAAGCACGATAGCAGGGTTACAAAAACAAAGTTAACAGGCATGCAAAAGGAAAACTGTGAACATTGCTGACTTCTTTTTAAAAATAAGGCAGAAGGAAGGGCTTTCCTGATTAAGTTTCTTTAGAAGTTAATTTACCAAAACATTCAGTTAAGAAAAGAAATGTGAAAAAATATGGTTATCCCCCGTTTTCGTGACCCCCCGTTTTTTTCCCCCAGAGTTGCAAGTTAAAATCCTCAAAACAAAACTCACTAAGGAAGCATCACACCCTGCACTGACAGAGTCTCTTCAGAACCCCAGACCACCAGTCTGATTCCTCAGCTCTGTTATCCTCTGTGGACCTCAGACCAAGTTCTCTAAATTAAAGTGGGGATTTTTCAGGAAAAATGGACTTTGAACTTCTCAGATGCCAAAGCCTATTTTGTGAGTTGGTTGGGTTTGTGCTGCTCTGTCTTGCTGCTGTAATCACACAGATGCTGCTTTGGAGAGCTGAGACTAAGACTGGCAGGCACAGAGCACCTAGAACTCAGCATAGTTCATGGTATTTGGAAAGAAAATCTGCTGAAAAGCTTCAAAACCAAACTAGCACCCACGCTGAGCATGGAGAAATAGGTAAGTTTATCTACTTTATGGGATAAATGTGTTCTGGTACTGATCTGTAGCTGGGGAAGTCAAACAGAGCTGCCTTCCAGTCCTCTTCCTGCAGTCACATTTTTAATGACAAATACGTGCTCTGAAAAAACTCCCACTCAAACCAAAACAGAGCAAAGGAAAATCAAATCAGAAATCCCCATAAGGTATTGTAATAAAACCAGTTATTGTCTATTTGAAAATATGTTTTATGCCCTTGCTTAGAATATTTTTTGTTCATGATAGCAGAAAACCATAATCCACTGAGATCTGATTTTTACAGAAAGCAAGTGATTCTTTTATTAAGGTTTGAACATTTTTGAAGTTGTCCAAAGACCTACTATATAATTCTCCTTGTGTTATTTTAACTTGGAGCTGAAAATGGAAATTATTATGAATGGCAGAGTTAACAATAGAGTTTACAAAGAGATTATTATCGTTATTATTAATGTACATATTCAGCCAGACGTGTTTGAGTAAGAGACCAGTCTTTTCTTCTCTGTCCTGTAACACCCCACAAACAACTTGTGTGTCTTGGTGGATTGTGTTGCTTGCTCAGAAAAACACATCGTTTGTACTGAAAAACAAGCTCCTGTGTTTTGCCAGAAATAAAAGAAATGGTGAATAAACAGCTCTAAAGTTGGGGAAAGGTGATTTAAATTTAACAGTTACACTGTCTTCATCTCTCTTTACTTTTAAAAGCGTGAGAGGAACGAAAGGGAACATTTCCTTGGTTTCATTCTCCAGTGTCATTCCTCATCATAACGTAATTTAAGTGCTGCATTTTATATTGTTGCTTTGCAGGTTGCCTGTTTTTAAAGGTACACTGTCACATAAAATCAAACAATGCTTTACCTCTGCAATGAATAACACTTCCAGCTACTAAAACTGATTGTTAAAATGTCATGTTAGCTCATTCCATAAATCACTAGTGAAATCCTGACCTTACTGAAATCAATGGAGGTTTGCCACCAGCTCCCATGGGGCCAGAATTTAGCCTCCAGCCTTGATGAATATCCAGAGTGAACAATATCTCCCATTACTTTCTTAGGTTGGGCAAGTGCATTCCTTGTTCCCATTCCTTTTCTTCTTTCATAGTCCCTCACATCTTCAATAAGGCACTTGGGTTGCTGATGAACTGCCAAGAGGCAGCCTGATACATGGCTGGTGAGGAGCTTCATCCTGCAAACACTTCAGCACATACACAGCTTTATCATAGAGGTGATTCCACTGGAGCCATAGGCCAGCTTCCCCATAAGTGACATAGCTGTAGCTGAGGTTATTACCTAGTTTACATCTATGTGTCAAATGCAGAAACAAAGCACAAAATGTTTTCTCTTTTCATTTAAGTAATAAAGGGAGTGAGTAATAAGCATGGTACTTATTTATGTTGCCTTAGACAATGAAGGGAAAATATTTTGCTCTTTTTTTTTTTTTCCCCCAAATCATTCTAATTGCCTCCTTCATAAAAGGAAAACACGTTTCAAAACGTACTTGGGAAGTTCATCACTTACAGACTGAAAAAGCAATATTTGTTCCTCTAATCAAGCTTTCCAGGGTTGATGTGTTCACTGAAGTATGTTTACCCATGCTTCACTTAATTTAGATTCAAATAGCAATCATATGTTTACTTAAGACCATTATTTAAAAATTAGAAACGAGCCTGAGAAAAATCCTCAGCTCTTACCTCCCTGTAGCTCTTGCAAGTTTTGGCCCAAACTTAATGGTTTATACTGTACACAAGCTCTAAGCGGGGAGTGGGAAAAGGAGAAAGCTGCATGTCACATCAGAGCAGTAACCCTGGCTCTTCCCTCAGGACTGTTATCCCAGGAGTTGAGGAGCCAGGCTGTTTGTCTCCCTGCCTATCTCTGCTGCTGTTTAAAAAACGAGATGTGAGCAGCACCCTCTGACTGGCCTGGCAAGCGAGGCCCCGCGCCGCAGCGCTGCTGGGGCTCCTGCAGGTACGTGGGTCAGAAGCGTTCGCTTCAAAATGCTTTTTGACACAAATCTGCAGGATTATTTCATTGCTGTCCCAAAGCCTGGAATCAAACACTGAGTGTATCGGATGTCTCCAGCAGCAACTAAACTCATGCACTCTTGTAAAACTCCCTCGTAATCCCCCTGCTGCTGACACTTTATTAGCCAGGCATTCCGGGCTGCGCTTTACTGGGGCACCTCTAAGTGATTGCAGATGCTATTGCTGTGCTAGGGTTCAGATGTGCTACCAAATAGCTGTCTTCATATTTTCCATGCCCTGCCTCATTTGTCAGACTGGTTTTAACCCTGTTGTGTTCAGGATGTTGCCCACCTCAACTAAGATGCCAAAGGTGGACAGGACACCTAAGCAAATGCCGGGGATCTCTGTGGCTGTGTAAGGCTGCTTCTCTCTGCTGTACGACACAAACTCCTCGAGCTTAAAAGCTCCCTGCCTTGAAACTTCAACAAGAAATGCTGAGCAGGGTGAGGAGATTTGTCAGTTTTCAAGGACCTGTGAGGACTGGGAAGCTGGGAAATGCACAGAGCTGCCCAAAGCAACAGAGATAAGAGGTGGTGAATCCGCACCCCGTAGTTTCATTGGCTCAGCCGCGCACAGCTCCGACTCTCAGCTGCTCTCATTAGTGCACAGGGAAAGCCATTGGCTGAGCTAGAGGGCTTTTCTTGATTAATAGTTCCTCTTAATGCCAGGTTAGCATAAATACATTGCATCCAGACCTGAATCTGGCTTGTAACACCCAGCTCTCTGCTCTGAGCATGAGCCGTGTTTTCTCTGTCCTATGTTTTCCACTTTGGGCTTGTGCTGGAGAAGGATTTCTGAATAGCCCACAGCACCTCCTGCCAAGGTATCTGCAGTGAGGAGAGCACATACAGCACTGTCTCCTTTCCCATCCAGCTTTAACTCAAGCATCCACTGAGCTTCTACATTGAAGGATACTGAAAAGTCAGCATTTTATCTCTTTGTGCCTTTCAACTAGAAGGACCTTGGACAGATACGTTCCTGTTGAGTACAGGCTGGAGTTCTGGACTGAGTTTTGGGCTGCTACTCTGGTCTTTATATTTGGTGCTGCAAACCCTGCATAATGAGCACAAGGTCCATACTGCTGTGCTGGATAAGCTGTTGTCTCCCACTTTGCTTAACAAAGTGGAGTCAGCAGTACCCAGATTGTTAATTTCATTTTTCTGTTCAAGTTAATACCAAATTAAATCTCTGCCCTGCTTGTTTTTCTCAAATCGTAAATGTGACATGGAATGTGTTGTATCCATATGTGATGGACTTACTAAGGTAATGGGAATTGCAGATGATACATGTAAGTACTTAAGAATTAACAGCTGCGTGTGCAGAATGGTCTTTTGGACTTCAGGTTGGAAGAGCAGTGTTGTTTT
>NW_009953964.1:6310346-6313047 GCF_000747805.2 Chaetura pelagica
CTGTCAGTATCCAGGGAATCTGTTGACCCAGCACTAAAATATTCAGCATATAAATAGCTTAAAAAAGGAATTTTAAACATCAAGGCACAGCACCTGCATGTTTTAAACCATTAATTTAATTAATTGCTTTGCCTGAGAAATGCTTGCCACAACCATTGGAATAATGTAAGGAAGGCTTGTAATTGTCTAGTGAAATGTATACAAGTGTTTTTATAACAGCTATTTTATAGAAGCTGTGATTTCTCTGGTTAAATTGAGTGTAATAAAGACAGCAAGTCTGTGACAGGCAAGTTGTGTCACCTGTGTTTCCAGATGGGACACAGTGTGGAAAGGCTTGCTCATCTTGGCTATTAATTTAGTTCTATTAACCCACATTGCCCAGAGGAACTAGGTGCCTATCAAACAAGAGCTATGGGAATTTCACTTATGATTCATGCTTTTTCCATCCGTCCAAACAAGCCTGGCTAAGCTGCTTTACTCCATAAACTGGACTGCACAAGTAATATGATGAAAAGCATTGTAATTTATACCCTGAAGAACATATGTCTTCCATATTGATACGTTAGCAAGTCCCAGATTTTGGCTAAAAGGTTTGGCCAAGTTAGGCATATGTGTTACTGTGGTTAATATGAATTTGTTCTCTACATATGGGCAGCAGTCTGATCTCACATCTTGTACTCAACAAGACTTACTGTATTATCATGGATGATTAAATACACATAAATTAAACACGCAGCCAGCAGTGGCTCTTTTACTAGAAGAACATTCATTGTTCGTGCATTATTACAGCCAGATTTTCAAAAGAAATCAGCTCCCAGCTAGACTCCAAGAAGAAAGTCTGATTTTTCAAGCAACTCAGTATTTTGCATGCTCAGCTCATGAAAATTTGTCCATGAGTACCAGCCTGTTCCACTGCTTCCCTCACTACAGTCCATGGTAATATATTGACCATGAGATCTTCTGACATATTTTATGAGCCTATATTATTTTTGCCATGAAGACATATTTCATTACGTTGAAAGGGAAAAAACATTCTCCAGTGTTGCAGGAGATTAGGTAGCTGGGTGGTATCTTCTGCACTGTTTATATGAGCTAAGCAGGTATTTTCTGGGTGTTGTGAGCTGTGTTTTTCATAGCTTCCAGTACATGGGTCGTCCTACAAATTTTTTGGACCAAATATCTGTTATATAGATGTAAAAGACTGAGGAGGACTGAACTTTGCAGTGGATTGCTTTAAATGTGTAGGTGTCACTGTCTTATGCTGCTGCTTAGCAGAACTCATCATCTGTGTGTTAATGCTCCTTAGCAACTGTCAATCACTGGTGATTTCCCTTTAGCTGCAAAGATGCAGATTTTGTGTATTTGGTGCAGAATATTTAGCTATATTTTTTCATATGACAAAGTTTTAAGCTGAGGTGTCTTTGATATTCCTTTTTGGAAACACATCATTTCTGTTAGTATGGAAATTTGCCCTTACAGGGAACATCTCTGGGGAATTTGTCAGTGCAAAATGCGTGTGTGTGGGTTTCTTTCTATACAGTTAGAATACATATAGTTATTCCAGAAAACAAACCAAGCCAAACTAAAAAACCCCAATCAACCAAACAAACAAACAAAAAAAAACCAACAAGCAGACAACTTTTTTAGCTTGATATCATACTGGTTAAACAGTTTAGTAGACCAGTGTGAGGGGCATTTATTCTAGGGACCTTACAACTTCAGCTATAGTGAAAAACTCTTTCTGGTTGAGAGCTGGCCTGCTTTTCTCACTGTGCTGATGGAAGACAGCAATGCAACATTATTAATATTAGTAGGCTAAAGGAAGAGTATTCAGATCACTAAAAATTATCAGCTTTGCACCATGTGAGGAACGTGTGCTGATGCATAATGTTGCACTTCTATGTCCATATGGCAGATATCAATAAAAACAATGCAAAGTTAAAAAGTAGTATCAGCCATTTTGCTCAGGTATATATGAGGCTTTGGGGGGCTGTGGGTGGACATTTCACATGACTGAGCTCTGGTCCTATAAGATATTATGAACAGGTCACCAGCATAATGGATCTTAATAAATGTGTTTTCTTAAGATTTTCCATAATTATTGTTGGATCTACTTTTGCTCTTATGTCAGCAGAAATGAGACAAGAATTAAGTCCTGGTGTATCTGGGAAACAGATGTAAAATTGCTTTGCTTGTTTATGCAGTTTTTAATCAATTCTTTCATACCTGAAGAACACTCTCCAAAGTCCATCATCTGCCACCCCAGTAGATCAGATACTGCCATGTTCAGTGGGAAGAAACTAACTAGGAGTAAGGAGAAATTATTTTCCACTTTTTTGAGACCTTCTTCCTCCAGATTTCCTGCTTTTCTTTACTCTTGTGGCCTTCATTGAAAAGCATTGGGTAATACCTAACCTAAATGTTGCTTTAGTCACACACCACTAGTCACCCAGAAACCATCGAATGTTATTAAACTGCAGTCATTTCTCCTTGGGTTCCATCAATTATCAAGACTAATGGTAGGAGGGTTCAGCCAAGGTTAGAGCACGTGTATGTCTCTGGGCCTTGGGGAGCTCTGTATCATTCCTCTGAGCCAACATAGAAGGCACTGTGGGTTTGATTGCTTCTGAGGCCATAAATTGAGGAAACTTGCAAGTTCCAGCGATTTCCAGCTCTCCCTGTAGAATTAAGGAGGGAAAGA
>NW_009953964.1:6313315-6333310 GCF_000747805.2 Chaetura pelagica
GGAAAGAGCAGGATCACCAACTAATGTCAACAAAGTGCTTCTCAGAGGAGTTCACAGCAGCTTCCCCTAATCTGCAGTACCTCAGCAGGTTTGTCACTAAAACAGTCTATTTCATCCTTATTGATTTGTTCACAATTTCCATTTCCCTTTTGAAGTGTTTTCTCCTCTTCTGTTCATTTCTCTTCCCATGACTGCCTTGGCTCTTCCATTTGTCTCAGTTCTAGCTCCACCAGCCCTGAGTCCCAGGACTCTAAGAATGGGGAGGAAAGATGAGAATCTGGAAGGGCAAGTGCTGAAGGTGAACAAACTGAGAGCAGCATGTCAGTCCTTGTGGCAGCCCTTTTCAGCTTCTACCACGTCCTTATCCATGGCTCTGCTGATGTCACAGCTTTGATTGCACATCAAACCCATTTCCATACAACTTTGAAAAAGGAAAGGACTTTTGATGACCTCAGGTATGCACCTGCAAGGTATTAATTTTGCTGCAAGTGGTATGGATTTTACAAATAGTTCAGAATTTGGCTGTAAATTGGGAGGCACTTCCAGATTTGTACAAAGGGAATACAGCTCCAACCAGGTATTTACTCACCTGTAATTCAGCCTGATTCTGTCAGCCCATGTTTGGCTGTACTCTGGCTTCTACCAGATGCCTTGAAGTAACATATGTGATGGGACTGCATAGATTCAGAGGGTGAAGGAAAAAAACACTAATTTAAAGTCTTTGGGGACTGTATTATAATGAAAAAGTGGAAACCTAATTAAAGCAAAGGTTATGAAAAGCAATTTCACAATTTCCTTTCAATTGCCAATAAAAGCATTTGAATTATATATGACAGTCTAACATTTGTGCAAAAGCCAGAATCCAAAATATCTCAATATGAAGATCTATTCATAGAAAATATTTAATCTCATTCAGTCTCTAAATTCAGATGTGAATCATGAATTCCAGCACATTTCCCATAGCAGCTGTATGTTAAAACCTTTCCCAGCTGTTATAAGTTTGTTCATTTTTCAAAGTTATTAAAAGATATGCCTCTGCTAATAATTCTCAGATTATGGTGAAACACAAAAGGTTTATATATTTCAACAGAATGCTATTTTGCATTTAAAGTTCTGTGCAAGAGAATGGCTTGTTATTTCCCCTGAGGCTGATCAATACTAGCAGGAATAAAAATGGTGATAACTTGAAAGTGTTCTTTGAAAAATTGTCCAGGACTTTAAACCACGAACAAAACATAAATGCAAACTTGAAATAAGTTAAACTAAGTAAAATATTGTTTTAAAACCCTTAAACAATCACCCTTGCCAAACCAAATAACCAAGTTATGCCTTTTTAATTTGGCTGCAGTGACTTTCACTGGATCAGAACAACAAGGAAAATAAAGGATCCACAAAAATGAATTGATTTAGTGCAGGGAAAAGGTCCTTTAGTGACCTGGTTCCAAGCATAATCAGCTGCCAGTTCTTCAACCAGTCCAGACTGCTCCAGATCTTAAAAATGCAATAACCATTTGGGTCTTGGCAGTTAGAACTCCCTGCATTCTCAGTTTTCTGATATGAAGGACATCCCTTCTAAGGATAGATAGATCCACCCAACCAGGAACACATGCTTTTTTCTGTTTGGTGAAAAAAACAAAATATATTCAGTTTGCAAAAAATAGTAAATTAGCTATTTTTTCCTTGCCTCTGAAGTTATTTAACAATCTCTTCTAACTTTTTAGAAGTACTTTTTGAAATAGGTATTTGCCCAAATTAGCAGAAACTGTTGTACTCCTTACACCCTCTGAAAAGCAAAGTAACAATGATTTCTGTTCACTGTAAGTACCATCATTTTTTTTGACTTGCAGAAAGAAAAAGTAAGTTCTAAAATGTTGACCTTGTCAGAAGTGTGATCCTGTGATCCTCTTTTCTCTTACCCAGAGTGTTGAGGACATATGAAACTGTCTGCTTAAAATAATAGCTTCTCCTTATCTCTGGGCTACAACTAACCATTTTGTTGATGCAATTGTTGCTGATTGTATCTGCATTAGTGCCTGGCACTTCTGCAAATTAGCACACAGATTGTGTGTTGTGTCCCTGAAAAGGAGCAACATCGTGGATGATTACTTTAATAAAAAGTTTGGTTTAAGAAAATTGCTTTGCTTAAAGGGTATCACTGGCAGTGACAGGGCAGAATCAGTTCACCAGGACAATATCCTACTACTCAGACTCACAAAGCTCTCCTTTCTTTAACGTTTAGCCCCATTGACTAGAGAGCTTCCCCAATTGCAGCAAATGGAGCAGAGATCTTACAGACAACTTCTTGCTTTGATGTTCAGCCCTGATGAAACCCCAGATTAATTCTATCTTGAGCACCAGTAAGGCAGGTGTCCTGTGATCTTGTATATCCAGCACGTGCACACAGAGCAGATCAAAATGCTCCTACAAACTGTAACATTGTTTTTTCCTAATTTTGAGTGTTTGACTTTGCAGCCTTAATAACCTTTGGATGTGAGGAGCAGAGAGTTTGTTTTGGCTGATTTCCTAGGTAAACTGAAAAATGCATGAAAAACAGAGTTCTCTTCATCTGAGTGGAGGTTTATCCACCAGGCCCTGCCCCCTGAGCCAGCAGCACTGAAAGGTGTGGGATTCAAGCATCCTTTGCAGGCACCAGGACAAGCAGGAGATGAGATGCTTCTTGGCTTCCTTGAGGTTTGCTGGGAGCAGGGGCCAGGAGACCCGTGGGCTCTCAGGGAAGGACTGAGGGAGGACCATGGTGTTTCTGGTGGGAATAAACTCTTTACTCTCTTCCCTCAGATCTGTCCCTTCAACAGTTTAACTCATAGAATTATGTAGGTACATTTATCCAAATGATGGGTGTTAATGGTCAATGAGTCACCTAATTGGCTCCATATGATTGCAGATATACCTGCCCTACTGTGTTATAGTGGTAGCAACAATGTAGCCATAAGGACATAAGCAAATCAGGGTTGGTAGGTAGAGCCAATGTTTTTTATTAAGCCAGCTGCTGCAATTGGAATAATCTTTCAGATGCACAGAAATAAGGTTTTGGTTTATCCAGAAACTGTTCCAATTGATTTTAAGTTGTTCAGAAATAATCTGCTTGATCAAGGCCAGAATGCTTAGCACCATATAAAACAGATCCCTATCTCTGAAAATCTGATTACTGGTTTATTCTGGTTAGAACCTAATCTATGACACAGGGTTTGTATTTTAACCAGAGGCACAGCCCAGTAGCTACCCCAAGCCTTTTATTGGCCTTGCTTATAATGCATGTAGTTTACATACTTTCAGCCTGCAGCTTCCAGGCCAGGCAGTAGGGATGCCCTGCTGCCCACACCAGGTCTGGATGCTGATGTGTTCTGTTCTGTTCCTTAGTCCATCAGTCTCTCCGCCATGGTTGTTCAGTAAAGAGAAACTTGGATGTGCAGTAACTTGCATGCAGTGTGGATGCTTTGGGGATTAAAAACTTTTGAGCATCAATGTAGAGACCCCCCCACTACCTGGACTCCAAACCTAGTTCCTATGATCCTCTGATGTGACTCCAGAGGAGTCCCTGAAACCCATACGCCAAAGACACGGACATAGAGGGGTTGTCTAACACGGTCAAATAGATGAGACACGTGTCTCCTACCACTGTGAAGGTCCAGCCCAGCAGCACTGCCCCTCACTTCCCACCACCTGTCACATCCTGCAGTGAAGCTGGATGAGATTGTGAGGCCTTGCAGTCTGGTGAGAGACGCATGAACTCCGAAGGTGCAACCACAACTTCTCAGCTCTGGATTTGGACTTAAGTTTCTCTTCAGGCAGAAAAACCTGTCTAGAAAAAGTTTCCAAGGAGCCTGTGTCCATTTGTGGGGCTTAAGGGTATCCTCTCTCAGCATCTGGTCTAGACTCACTTTACACTGGGTTACTGGTACAGTTACAAAACTGATGCAGAAACCAACTGGATACCAGACTCATTCAAAATGAATGGAAATCTGGAGGGAATATGTTAAAAAAAAACCCCAAGATTTTAAGAAGGATCCTGCACTCTAAATAGTGGCCCCCGAAAACACCATGTTTTATTCTATTGTCTGAGTGACAGACTGAAACAGGCTCAGTTTCTGTATTAGTAGCATTACAGCAGTGTAAATGCTGCAGACTTCTTCAAATAGATCTCTGAATGCAAACAGGTTAATGGAGCAAGGGACAGGTAAAATGAGAGAATAAACTGGGATTACTAAAACAAGCCCTGCAACTGTTGAGCCCTGAGGAAAGAAAGAGCTAATACACTTAATCCAAACCCTCCCATAAATAGTTAGGGTAATTAGAGGCTTAGATTTATTGAAAACAATGAAAAATGTCATAATTACCTTTACATATTTTTCTTTCTTTCGCTGTTGGAAAATGATCCCAGTAATTTGGTGTTCAGCAAGCAGGACACGTTTTGCATTGTTGTTCCACCACTGTGCACTGAGCAAAACTGCTTCAGGGGAACCCTACTGAACAGATCTGCTCTTTCCTTTTTAAATCTTGTAGCAATTAGCAATCATTTCACAGACAATTTTGGTCAAATAATGTTACCTGGCAAAATGGTGCTCAGCTCTGAAGGGCTGCAAAGTATACCCTTGCTCCAAAGCAGAAGGGTTTTCTTCAATTGACAGATGTCCTACAGGCTGGAAAAAAATCAACCCCAATTGAGAAGAAGGTTCCCTTCTGAATATATTTTCTCAAATTTAAATTAGAAATTGATACTGGGAAAAACCTATATTAGAAACTTTTGTGATACTCATTGCACAGCAAAAGGAAAACTCACAAAAACCCCAATGACCATCATTTTACATGAGTCGATGAGGAAGGTGGAACAAACTAGCAAGAGCTGAGGAAGGCAGACATCCAAGGCCTGAGGCAGAGCTGGGGCAGCCCAGCCATATGAGAAGTGGTCATATTTCAAAATAGGCTAGTCCAGCATAATCCTGTTTATGAAATGCAGGTGGAGTATAATTCAGAGTTTGTGGTTTGAGCTTTAAAACTCATTATGTTTTGGTTCTACACTCCTTGGAGACCAACTGACTCCGTGTACATTAACGTCAAGATGCTCAGATCAAATAGAGGGCTGAAGTTTACAGCTCTGGTGTCCTGATAACAAAGTGTGGATATGGGACAATCCTCCTCTCTGGGACCTGTCATCATCCTGCAGCTCGGATAACCTCACTGATTTGGCTTTCAAGCCTCCATACAGGGCATGTGTCATTCACCAGGCATTTTTTATTACTCTGTCTTGAGTGAGAGCATGTGGTTTGGAAGATAAGATCTGGCTAAGAAGAGCAACCAAAGCTTGGATATGACAGTGAAACTTAAGAAATGCTGACAGATTTTGTTTCTATTTTTTTTTTCCAAAACCTTGCAGTATTTCAGTTTCTCTCTCTCTACATGTAATTTCTTCCTGGGCAGCCCTGGGTACCTTCACGCTAACACTGCCTGCTCAGTGGCCATGCTGGATGCTATAGATGTCTCTCAGAAAAAATCCTTTGCTGACTCCAGAGCTTGCTCAGTAGAGAAAGCTCACCTCAGAAATAAACACAGTACATGCAGCTAAAGTTAGGCTCCACTTTCCTGCTTAGCAAGATGTCCCCCCTGCAGTTGTCTTATCCCCATCCAAGGGCCCAACTGACCCTGCTTCTAACCTCCTAAGCTGCCAAAGAAACTGCTCTTCAGAGTCCCAGTTTCCCAAAATGTCTGTTGTGACCCCTTAAAAAAATCTAAGTTGCTTAAAGTCTGATGGTGCAGTTATTTCTGGGCAACCTCTCCAGAAACCTGTATATATCAGGGAGGTAGTTTCTAACCTCTCCCTGATTTCTAAACCCAGAGATCTCGTCCTTCAAGCATGACTTA
Source organism: Chaetura pelagica (assembly GCF_000747805.2). Classification (NCBI taxonomy): domain Eukaryota; kingdom Metazoa; phylum Chordata; class Aves; order Apodiformes; family Apodidae; genus Chaetura; species Chaetura pelagica. The sequence continues at coordinate 6,319,193 of NW_009953964.1, forward strand.
CTTCAAAGAGGTGCCACAGTGTGTAGATTTGGGTCAAGTGGGGAGGAAGAGAAGTTCTGGCTACAACTCTGGGTTCTGATTGAGCTAAGTGAATTGGCTGTGATGTTTGCATTTGGTTCAGCACTTGACTGTGCTGTTACAGAGTAATAAATACATCTCTTGCATAGTTCAGGAGATCTAAAAGTGAGATCAAGTTTAACACATTGCATGGCTTAGTTAAAAGGCCCCTGCTGGGCAACTTACTATTGAACTGGAATAACTACAGTGTGTTGCAGCAAAGTAATCCTTTTTTGTTTATTTTTGGCGTTGAGCCTTTTGCTCCACGATACCTGCTTGCATTTTGTTGAGATTCTCTACCAAAACTAACCTAGAGCAGTATAACAAAAGCAATATTCGAACTGCAGCACATTAGGAGTGTTTCTCCTGGAATGGTGTAGCTCTGATCCCCCGGGGCAGGGAGGTGTTTGCAGGAAAAAGGAAAAGCTCACATCTGGTTTGATAGGACAATAAGAGAAAAGGCTGGTTGCCACTAGAGGGTGTATCAGCTGCAAAACTGTTATTGAAAACACCGGGATTTTGTTTGGAAGCTGATTTTTTTGTTGTTCTGAAATTAATTTAAGCAGCCTCCATTATCTGATGTTTAGTTTTATAGATAATTAAGCTTTCAGCATCATTCAGCCCACCTGAACCAGCCCATGGTGGGTGGCTTTGTCAACAACAGATAATTTATTTCTGCTGTTCCAATTTCACTTGTTTGTTGTCTAAGGGAGTGTTTGCAGAGCCCCAGGCAAAGCAAGATTATTTAAATGTTTAAGATACAAGTATTTGCAGTGCACATTTGTGGCATCAGAGCCATGATGTCTCAGCTACCTCTGCACCTCTGCAGGTTGGGAACAGATAAGGTGAAACAGCTGAGGGTGAGAACGGAAGGAGGAGACAGCTGAACTTAACCTAAAATTAAGCAGCCTGGGAATTTCAGCTGGATCAAGGCACTCCCTATGCTCCTGCTGGTTTTACACTAGAAAAGTCCTGGAGCAGAGTATCCTTTCCTGTCTGAACTTCCAGGTGAGCAGGCCTGCCAGACAGGTGGTCTTCATACTTTGCTCTCTTTCTTTTGCAAAGTGTAGCTACAAGCTCAGGCAAACGCAGTATGAAAGTTCATCTCCTTAGGATGTGGGGATGCTTTATCTATTCAGGGAGAGATATTATGGACTTCTTTTTCAAATAAATTCACTGTAAGCATTGTTGGCAATTTGGCATCAGGACAGTCAGAAGGACCTTGAGCAGTGGTGATGCTGAGTGGTGCAAGGATTTCAGCAGCCTCCTGGGCAGGAGGCTTTTATCTGCAGGTGGGTTTGGATCAGTCCTTTTAGTGCACACTGAGGTCTCAGGAATTTTATTTCTTGGAGGGTGGCATGTTTCTATGTATACATGGAAAGATTATGAAAGCATAGAGGATTGAAAGCAAACAGGAATGTTTACAGTCAGGAAGCAGTTTTATTGTGCTATTTCTAGTCATATATGAGATGTGAGGTCTTCCAGCCTAATAGGACTAATCTAGTTCCTGCTATTTTAAGCAGCCATGTTAAATAATCCTGTTCATAAAACAATCAAAGCCCCATCTGGTTCTTTATACTGAGCTCCATTCAAAACACCCAAAGACAGACCACAGATTTAATAGGCAGAAAGGTGAAATAATTCTGGTTTGATCCCTCTGGTCTTCCTGTGCTCCTGGCTCACAGAGCAGGTTCACTAAGGATGCTCTTTGGCTCCTCAAGAAGTAATAGGTGGGATTTATGTTGTAAATTGAATTCTTTTTCTCATCCATTGTGTGAAGTATTGTACTTTTCCCTGGGAATTACAGATGTTATTAAAGTCTAGAAGCAGCTAGGACAGAATTTGCCTGAACTTCTAACAATTTCCTGTGAATGGTGAGATGAGGAGCAGGTTTAGGTGGGAGGACAGAAAAGCTATAAGGGAACCTTTCTGGCTTATGCTGCAAGTGTGAGGGACAGAGGGAGTTGTCTCTGGAGCTGCCTGTGCCTTGGCTCATAGTGGATGCGTTTTGTGTCTTATTTTTCAGCCACAAGCATGAGGACTCCTGTAAATGCCTCTTATCCTGGGTCCCAGCACTGACCCCTTGCTGTCCTGGCCCAGAGTCCAGTAACTGAACCTCATGATGTTGGCTGCCTTGAACCCTCCTGCCCCTTGCACCACAGGTGGGTGTTGCAATGACCAAGGTGCAGTGACCTGAGTCAGTCACGGGCTGTGTCAAAACTGACCTTTCAGAAATGAGATTTTTAACACATTAGGAACACAAAGCATAGAGCAGGAAGAGTGTTGACATCCTAAACAGTGAAAAAATGGTCTTACAGGTCTGCTATCTGTTGTTTTTCTGAATGGGTGTTTTCACATCTGGAAGACTTTTGCCTGCTTTAGTTACTTAGCAGTGTTTCAGGGTCTGTCCCCAAAGTTGCTTTGCTTCTGCTGGGTCACAAGGTACATAAGTGCAATTTGTGCTGCAGTTCTGCTTGAGTGTTAAAAATGATACACGTTTTCAGCCACGGTGTTCCCAGGAGCAGGTAGGACCCCCAGCTCTGCTGAGAGTGCACTCTGGTAGAGCTGAAATCCAGCAGTAGATGGCACCAGCATGATGGTAAAAAATGGTAGTGCCTCAAAATTCTCTAAATGTTTCACAATAAAAAGACTCTCAGCAGTTACTGGCAGGGATAAATCCCACCAAGTGGAACAGGGTGTCCTGTCATGGTGCTCAGGGGAGCAAGGAGTGGGATGAACATCACGGCACATCGAGTCTGCAGAGAGTGTTTGTGCAGATGGTTCTGCTCCAGGGAGATCTTTGCAGCAAGGAGCAGGTGGGAACCCTCTTACTGCAGCACAGGCAGGGAACACCTGCAGGTTTGCATACACACACTTTGCTGTGTATGTGCAGAAGTTCCTAGAGCAAACAGAGAAGGCTGGTCATTAACTGCTGGGAATTCATTGCAAACTGGACTCGCCACAACAGCCACCATCTACAGGCTTAGGTGATGCTGTATGAGCACAATTTCACTTGCTGTCTTTTCTAGCAAATGTAGCTGAGTTTCTGCCTCAAGTGTTGACAACCAGACATGGTATTTCATAATCAGTGTGTGGCCTTAATGAATATTTGATAGAGGTAGAGGCTGTGGGACCCTAGTTCTTAAGTATGTGCTGCAGAACTGTGGTTTGGGGTGTTTGTTTTGGGTTTTTTTTCAAGATTATGCTATAGAAGGGACTAGTTGGTATAAAATATTAAATAAGCTGGTACACTGATAAGCCAAACCAGGAAAGCTCACACTGGTTTTGAATGTGAATTTTTTTCTTTCCTTTTGTTTTTGACACACATTGGAAAAGAGTGATCATTTGGATCCATGTCCTGCAGTGTTTGAAGTGAAAGGGAGGGGGACAAATTAACCAGCTCCTGTTAATGTTCTTCCCTAAATTAATATGATTGTCAGGGCATTTGTAAGTAGTGATACAAAGAAAGGCAGAGTGAGGGTGTTACATTTTAAAAGTCAGTGTTCATTTTTGGATCAGCATAGCTAGACCTTTCGGACAGGCTGCTGAGTGCAGGTTTCAAAGACCACAAGCAAAATGCATTTATTTGCTCTTCAGAGTTATTAGTAGCTTTCATTTCAGGAGGATAGCACAATGCACATTTTAGAAGGGGATGAAGATGGTATTAAAGGATGCTTATTAGCTGTAGCAACAGTGCCATCAAATACCTTCCATTTGAGCATTTTTTTTCTTCAGAGTCTCTCTGCCATCCCTCACATGCCACAGAAACATGTTGCTGAAATGAGATTTTCCATGCAGCTCTTTAACCTTCTGTTTCAAATTTTCTGCTGCTGTGGAGTGTAATTTCATTTGGTAGAGTGTTCTGACCATCATCTCTGAAGGTTGCTGATCAATTCTAATGATACATTCAAAAGATGGACATCCTGTTTTGCATTGAAAAAATGATTAAATCACTTAGTTCGTAAGCAGCTTTGCAGTGGAAATGTTCCAGAGATAGTGGGAGGAATATTAGTATGCATGAGAAAAAGACCTGCTTCTCTAAAGACTGTACAGTAGGGGAAGACCTTGTTTTCTAGATCTCTTTAACAAAGGTGTTTTGAGAGAGAATTGCAAATGAACCACTCTTCCATGGAGGCAATTTGCATATCATTAGCCTTCTGGTTTTGTTAATTGTTTTCACCTAGAGGAGGTGGAAGAGTTCACTCTTTGTTTGGAAAATGACAATGCTTTCAGAATGTAGCACATTTTATTAGTGATAAATGAGACCAATTTTTTTCACATTTTTGGTTAACTGCTACCAATTTTGTTGGAGATTATGATGCCCTTTCAAAAGAAAATTGAGACCTTTTCAACAGCTCACTTAAAATTCAATTTCCTTATATTTCTGTGGCTTTTTTAAATAAAAGAAATACTTTTCTTTTGTGTCTCTCCTCTCTAGCCTCCCTCCAATTCCCAGGGAAAATGTAGCACCACACCCTGCAATAATGTTTTCATTATCACCTTTGTAAGGCTGTAACTTCACAAGAATTCACAAAGACTGGAAATTCCAAAGCTTTTGTTATTTGTTTGTTGTTTTGTTTGGTTTTTTTTAATCTTGGTCCATGCTTGAGACCCTAATGTACTATCTGCATTTTTATTTTCCCTTGTGTAAGTCTGAGTTAACTCAACATGTCTTTGGTTTTGCACCACAGAAAAGGGGGAGTGGAAGAAGCTCCGTGATGGAGCTGGTCCCAGGTGTTGTAACCAGGCTTAGCTCATAATTCCTGCTCTCATGGCTGTGGTTCATCTGGGCCTGAGCTGCCTTTTAAAGGACCTTTTCAAGTGTCTTCACAAATTCTGATCTGGAGCTTAATCTGTGTGCAGCCAGTTCAGGTTTGTCTGTGCAGCCTAAATGTACTTTGTATGTCTCAGTGTGTGATGCAGCTCGATCAGCTTGAGGTCTGAGTGTAAACTGGAAACCATGAGCTGGGAAACAGAGGGATTTAGAGAAGCTAATGGATGAGAAAGAAAACATGAAATTCCTGTAGATGTGTAGTCTTCTGATTTACATTCCTGTTCTTTTTAGTCAAAGTGTGTGTGACTTTGAAATAGAGGCAGCAGAACCTTCATTCGTTTTCGCTTTTTGATGTTTGCAGGTAACAGTGAATTAATCTGTACCTGACATCGATTATAATGTGAATTAGTAAGACATATCATGGAAGGAAGCTGGAATTCATGCCAGCAATTATTTTTGCAACTTCTCATAGCTTTTTGTTGTTACTTGGAAACAGTCTTGTCCTATCTTGACACCTCTTCTACTTCCGTGGTCTTAAAGATAAAAAAAAGAGACACTGCCCTTTGGGATCTATTATGCTTATTAAAAGAAGAAAATGGCACCTTCACTCTGTCCCTAGCAAGGGTGTCAAAACTCTTTCCATCATCAACCATCACAAGCAAAACGATTTATTTCATTATTTATTGCCTCAAGTGTTCAGTGTTGCAAAAGGAAATAATTTATTGCTCTCCAAAGATCCATTGTAATGCCTATGATTTTTTGTAAAGCTCACAGCATTAAAAACTATGAGCTCCTGCTACTGACACCATTTGTACAAGCCTGAACTTTCTTTTACTGCTCCGCTACTAAGTTATTGGTTTCCATAGTCACATATATGTATGACTTCATCACAGTTCACAATTACATTTTCTGGAGATTAGCTCATTGATATATTGCACTGGTCTGTGCATCAGCTGTTTGGATGAGCTTAGTTTTCATAGCCTATTGGTCTTTTGGTGACTCTTAACATTTGCCACAGTCATATGATTAAATGTGGAAAACATCTGTTTTAAGTAGTCCAACAAAAAGCTGAACATCTGGAAAATATTGGTAAAGAAGCTAATTAAGTTTGTCAACTTACAAATTGTGCTAGCAGGAAGAATTTAGGAGTAGCAGATAATTGAGATTTCATTCCTCTGGCCCCTTGTCCTTGCCTTTTGTTTATTTTAGTATAGAAGGACTATTTCACTTTGCTTCTTCCAAATCCACCCTCTGGACACAAACTGAGAGGCAGTTAACAGGTGCTGCCTTGCAATAAGTCATACTTACAGTGGGAGACATGAGTGCTGGAAACAGACTTTCATGCCTAAGTCTCAGTGCCATTATAACAGCCTCTTCACCATTTTGGAACATCAATCTGTATTCAGCTTCCAAACACAAGGATGACTTCTGTTTGATTCTGTCCATAATGTTGCAAGGTATGGTAGTAGCCATATTCACCAGAAATGTCCACCTTCCTGGTGTCTCTGCTGCCTGGGACACTCTCATCCTCTCAGCTAATGACTCTGCTGCTGTTCCTGGTGGGTAGGACAGTGTGATGTCTTCTCAGGAGAAAGTTTTCGGGAGACTCCACCCAACATCAAGCTTGAGAGAGGCATCTGTGAGCATACTGAGAATACCTGCACTGGCTTTTGTAAAATATCTGTCTTTGAAGTATTGCCTTGTTCAATAAAATCTAAGACTGGGCAAAGCACTTGTTTCACACAAAGAGACCCCTCTTTCTATCAGAGAGAGATTTTCATAAGCCATAATGGGCTGAGGCCCCACAAACTGTCACTAAATTTTTGCTCCCAGGGCTAGAGGTGGCTCTGACTTAGTTTCTCAAATATTAAGTCATAGAAAACAAGTGTATTTTAAAAAGTTAACCCCAAACTTAAATCCCCCTCAGATCACAGCCCTTTCTGGACAAGAGGCACATAACAGAGTTAGGTGCAGCTGTGTTCCTCTATGAGCTGCTGGAACATGCCCAGATACAACAGTGACTATCAGAGCATGAAAAACTACACACATTCATTTTTTAAAGTCTACCTTTCTTTTTCCCCCCATTTCCTATCATGTTTCTACCTTTTTTGGAAGATAGTGATTTGCTCTACTTAGGTCTGACCACATCTTGCCTGGCTTAGGCCTTAGCGAGAATGAAGCTTCTGTCACCATGAGTAATACCCCTAGATGCAAGGGAATTAAACATTAAAGGCTTTGCAGTGTTACTCACACAAAAGCAAAGATATTAATGAACAGGCTTCTCTGAAAACACCCTTCTGCAGCTAAACCTTTAATGACAAAGGGTTTCTTTGGAGCTTCTTGCTGAATTATCCACAGTACATCTGTGAACCTTCTGGCTCTTAAGAAAACAGGCAAAATTGACATTGAATAAAAGCACTTCCCACATGCCTGCCTGTCCTTCCCACCAAAAAAAAAAAGATACATGAATAAATTAAGGTACAAATGAATGTAAATGTCAAGGTAATAGTTCAAATACACAGTAGAAAATAAGAAAAGTATGTCTTGGTCTCCAGCAACAAACACTCTGGTGAACAGATTTGACGGCACCTAATTGGGCAGTAATTGTTATTAATGTTCCTTTTCTTTGCTGTCCACAGCAATTCTGGCTGGGTAGGGTTTTGAAAGCAGTGACAATTTTTAGGCTCTTTGAGTGGATTATAAATGTTCTTTTCCTTTATATGAAGAAACAGGAGCACGTTTTAAAATCATTCAATCATTCTAACAGCTTCTGGTTAACTGGAGCTCATCTCCAGAATGGACAGTGCTGGTGTGTGATTTGTGGCTACAGCCATTGACTGTTTCCTGCTCTTGTTTTGCCACCAGAGCTCTGGAGTGATGTTGGGTGTCCTTCTTTATTAAAACCTTTGACCCAGACAGTACTGCTGAAGAATCTCCTCTGCTGGGTCTATTTGCACAAAATTAAGGGGGGAAAAACCCAAACAAACAAAACCCACCTAACTTTGCCGTCCAAATTCCTGTCAAAATTGGTTTAATATTAGCCAAGGCCTTCAAAGATTTCTAGGAGGCATCCACATATGCATGCAGTTGGAAGTTCATATATGCATAGTGTGACTGCATTAGCTTCACTTCCATATGAACACAGTGTGAAAAGGGTAACAGTCTGAATAATTCCCAAATTCTGAGGGATTAGAGTTGGGATAGCATGTGGTTTAGAGTAATGAAAGAGCAAGCTGCTGAGAGAAGATTTTGACCTGCCACTCCTCAAAAGCCAAAGGTATTTGAAGGAGATTTAGTTTATTGTTAATCTTTAGGTATGCACAGGCATAATTTCCTTTTTTTTCTATGCCAGCTGGGACTCTGCAATCCTCTGGTGCAGACTAAACCAGCCTTTCCTACCTCAAATCCTTTATGGGCTAAGTGGCTAATGAAGAATGCATTTGAAATTATATGTAAAAACAGCACAAGAATCTAAGGAGAAGGGCCAGATTTGGAGTCTGGTCTTAATTGGCCTTGCTTTTCTGTGTTGGCAGCATTTTAAGAGCACAATCCAGCTTATTAAGTGCCATAATTGCACCTGTAAATCAGGTCCAAGTGACCTTGTCTACATCTGCAAGTAACTGTGGAATTGTAAAGAATAGGCAGTGTTTTCAAATCTGGTCCTTGGCTCATTTTCACTTTGGAAAATAAAGGATCATTCTGAGGCTTAATCCCCAAGCATGAAAGTGGAACCCAAACTGAACCTACATCCTCTCTTTCTTTGCAGTCTGGGTCCTCACTGTGTGTTCTCAATAGCTGGATAGAAAAAACAGAGCACAATATCTATTCCTGTCTTTCAAATCCTACATTTCTAAACAAACATGAATCATATACTTGGTAAACCCAGTTGCAGGTTGGAGGTCAATTAAATAGATTTAGGTTACATTTCTGAAAGCTTTGCACATGTATCTAGGAGGTGTATTAAATATGAGATTCAAGATTTCATACACTTACCATGTATATCATCATAGCTTCTATGAGTCACATGTGACATAATATATATATTATGTCTTTTTATTTTGTTACTTGGAGTTACTTTGTTTCTTTTGATTTACTTCCTTTGTTACATGTGGATGTTATCCACTTGATAGAAATGGGAAAAATTGTTTTGCCCTGTGACTCCTAATTATCCAATACTTGTATTTTTCCATCTGTTTGGGTTTTTGGTTCACTTTTTTCCCCCTCTCAGTACTTTGGATGAGGAAAAACATTTCTATAAAATCTGTTCTTCCCCTGGAGCAAAATGGCTCGGATACACTCCTGGCTGCAGATCTGACAGGGAGAGGTTTTGAACCATCAGCAACTTTTATAAAGCTGATATTTCCCTCTGCAGCAGGGAATTCTTTACACAAGGACTCAGGTGCCCAGTCAGTGCTACAGCTTATTCCCAGGAATGACAACAAATGTTGCATGTTATCTGGGAGGAGACAACTGAAGGGATCACTGATTTACTGTGCAAGTATGAGCCAACACCCTCAGCCTGTAACATAGATTGGAAATACCAACAACCACAAGCTGTTTTTTTATCTGCCTTTGGTGGTTACCCATGTCAGCTGGTGCCAAGGGAGAAACTGAAATGACCCTTAGTGCCATGGTGGGGAGCAGCTGGGGATCCCAAGCAAATCTGACATCTCTGTGGCCCTAGTAGTCCCTGAAATAGCACTTATGAAGCCAGGTCAGGTGAGATTCTATGCTCTGCCCTGGGATAACATCCAGGAGAGATGCTCTCTGTGTTTTCGCTGCTACTTGTGCCCTTATAACTGAAACGTAGCAGAAATATTCTTCTTTTCTCAGCTTCCAGGTGGTTGTACTCCTCAGACAATTGCTTGCCACTGTATTCACCTTGCTTCTTCCCAGCTGTGAGGAATTAGTATTTGAACCCTATAACTCTGGTTTGGTATTTGCCAAAATCACTGCAGAACTTTTCATCCGTCCACGTTGGCTTCGGTTCAGGACCCGCTCCCCATTAGAAGTGCTTTATTGGTCCCCACTGGTGCTGTGCGGGCTTCAAAGACAATCATGGGTTCCTGAAATGCCATTTTGAAGCCTCTTTATACAAAAAAGCTCCCTGAAGAAGTGTTTCACAGATTTTTGTAATAATACCTCTAAACAGGTATTTCCTCTGGCAAGAAGCTCTGTAGGACACCGGGTGCTCTGAGCGCTTCTGGTTCCGAGCAGGAGCAATAAGTGTAAGGGGCCCAGCGAAGGCCCCTTCCAAAACGCTATTTGGTTTCCCATAATATCCCAGCTTGGAAAGTTTCTAGTGTTTGGAGTCCAGGCAATTCTCCCTGCCATCAGAATGCCCCTTCCCCCTACAGCCATCCCCCTCCAACTCCTTGCCAAGCATTTGGACTACAGGTTTAGGTTTTTTCCTTGCTAAGTTTTACTGCAGATGGCACAAGAACATGCCAGACAGTTGCTGGCAAAGGTTTTCTTTCCCCCTAAGAACAGCAGCAATGTGAACGTGTACTTCACCAGTCTGAAGAAGGAACTCACTAGGACAAACATTTCTCTCTGCTCAGTCTCTGAAAGTCCTACAAAATCAAAATGCAGACAGGAGCCAGAAATCAACATTGATGTACCTTTCCAGTTCTGCTGGACTTCAATCTGCCGTAATCCCTCATTACACCTATTAAAAAATATCATGTATTATCAGCTCATCCCACCCATAAAGGCTGTATCTGCCCATTTGATTTGAATTTCAATGCTATTGTTTCTCCTGTGTTGAACTACAAAGAGAAGAAAAGGTTTTTGTTATTCATCTTCATCAACTGATCTAATGCAAGAGGAAAATTGCTGGTAATTATCTTTATAGCAATTATGCTGGCCCAAACACAGTAACTGCAAGCACATTCCTTGTTATTTATTACAGAAAGATCTCAAACCACAGACTGTTTAGAATGCACAGCATTTTAATTCTTGAACTTTGATGAAACTTATTTTAATATAGCTTTGTTTTCTTTATTAAATGACAAGAAAAATTAATTACAGCAGATCTGGTAGTGCTTTAATGTAGTCAAGTTGCTGAGTGTATTTCAGTAGTTAACTTTCTTCCTTTGGATATGAATAGCATGGCTTTTCTACAGGTGTTTTCTCAACCAATTACAAATCTGTAAAGCCTGAACTCTTATCAGATTTTATGCCTGAACATGAAAAAACACTATTTTTTCTCTTAAGTGAATTTATCTTAATCTGCAGGGAGCTCTTTGTCTTTTTGTAAATCTGCATCTGATAGAAATTGCTGTATACTAAATTTAATAAAGTTTTGAGATGAGAGAGAGCTCTTGTTTTCTAAGGATAACTCTGTGAAACTTGTTCTGGGACTTTAGATCATCACAGTTGCTGAATTATGTTACCTGTCCATGCTGTGGTGTGAGGCTGCAGCACCTGCCTTTCTGAAAATGCAGTTCCTGAGTTACTGCTGCCTGGCTGGGTGAGCCTTACAAACTCACCATCAGATAGAGTTGGAGTGGCAGAAAAATGTCAGGTTTTATGTAAGAAGCTACTGTTCAGCAAATTATTTTCCCCTGAAATATTTCCTCTTTTTTTTTTTTTTTTTTTTTTTTCTTGCTGATTTTCCTTCAGTGTTCCCCCCCAGGATTTTCCTCAGAGAAGGAACATGGTAATGAACATTCAGTCAGTATTGCCAGTGTTGCTGTGTTGCCTGACAGGACCTGCCATCCAGCTGCTTCATGTCCACACTCTCCTGCTTTTTCTTCAGAGAAGGAACATGGTAATGAACATTCAGTCAGTATTGCCAGTGTTGCTGTGTTGCCTGACAGGACCTGCCATCCGGCTGCTTCATGTCCACACTCTCCTGCTCCATGGAAGGGAGCTCCTGAGCATCAGGGGTTGCTGGCTCCAGCTCAGTGCTGGAGTTGAGAACCAGCAGCCTGCTACAACAGAGGCACTTTCTGAGCTTTGGCAGAAAATGTTGGCTTTGAAGTCTTTTCCTCCTAATAATTTTCCAAGCAAGTTTCTTATTTATTTTTCAAGTCATTTCCAATCCACTTCTGTGTGTGTGTGTGCACATACATATGCATGTGCTCTCCTGCCTTTGGTGCCAATGCCACCATAGGACTCATCCAGCAAGCACTGAGAAGGCTGAGAAGCATTGCAGGACTTCTCAGTCCCTGGTCCTGACAGGGTAGCTTTTTTCTACCTGATGAAAATTAGCCAGATTAAAAGATAGATCAATTTGAGGTAGGAAGGAAGTTTCATCCAGTCTTCCGAGGCAGTTTTTGAAGATTAATTCCCTGTTCACTCATATATGTCAATTTTTGAAAGCTACAGCTCTAGATGAGGGATAAAGATCTGCACTAATGTTTGGACATTGGTACTAACATAATAAACATGTATCTCTTGTTTCTCCTGTCTCTGTTGGACAAAATCACAATTTCTGCAATATCTGAAACTGAATTGACTCTTCCCAGGGTGTCTTTTTTAATACTACCTTTCCAAATGGAGCTAAGGGTGTAGTCCTGTCTTCTGTGTGGATTTAAATTCTGGTGAAACTATAGGAAATGTCTTATGACTCCTGAATGGCTGTAACGTGTGATACTCTAGGTGTATTTTGGAATAATTCTGTTTCTAATTGGTGATACTTGTCTTCATTAGGATGTGCAATTCTACTAGAGTACTATCCTCACAGATAGATTGATTCCTGGGTAGTCTGCTTGATGATAGGTTAAAAAAAAACAATAAATCTTTCAATATTCATTCTCTGATTATTTATTTACTCTGAAACAGTTTTTTTCTTTTTTACTTGCACAATTTAGAGCATTAAATGAACACCAGTAGCTGTCCTACTTAGTATTTCATAATCACCCCTGCACGGCTCCCCCTGACCCATCTCTGTCTCTGTGTGCTTCTCCTGAGTGGGTACCAGTAACTTTTCCAGATTTGTTGGTAGTTTTTTTTTTATGTGTCCCCAGAGAGAATTGGATGAAACAATCACATTTAACCCTGTGTCTGAAACAAAGACTTTGAACAAATGTGAAAGGCTCATTTGACTTACTTCATCACCAAGCTTATACAAATTAAACTCCTACATTACTCACAGCAGGACTTGCAATTACGTTGATTAATCATATGTTACTGAGAACATGGAAACTCATTTATAACAGGCATTATTAATCTATTGTGTCATTTTTGATTTCTTAAAGCCCTATTCCGGGGACAATTCCACTCCCAATGAGCTAGTTAATTCCATTTCTCTTTCACCTTACTTGTAATTAATTTTTAAGATGTTGTTTACACAAAACACAATTAATTTCATACAGTTCTTTAAAGAAAAGGAACAAATAAACTCATTTAGAAGTATATTATTTTAATACTGATACTGAAAATAGAGATGTTTTCCAAAGTAATATTAATATGCAAATTTTAATTGACCTTTGGTTTGTTACATTGCAGCAAGTAATATGTGCATTTAATTTTGAAAAGCATATTGACCTTTGAAACAGTTTCTAAATAGAAACGAAGCTAATAATGAAAGGAATGCTGTGGGAAAATATTTATTTAGCTAGTAAAGAAAGAGGTTTGGTCATCTGTTAAATGGCACCATGGGTTTTCTGAATCTTGGGAAACAGGGAAGTCATGTGCACTGACCCACAGAAGATACTGATGGCATCTCTTTGGCCACAGATTCTGTGGAGAGAAGAGGTGATGTTTTCTGGTAAGAAACCCAGAAGTGTTGTCTGCAGGATTGTTTCTTGGGTAATTTTCAATATTAGTGGCCTGATTTAAAACAAATATAACTGGTTCTGCATCAGACAATCTAAAAGCATCCAGTACTGTGACATCAGAGAGAAAACCATCTCTGTGGTGCCCGTCAGTACTGACACATGTTCAGAGTCTCACTTTCAACCCACCCCAGATCTTATGGAGTCTGTCTTTGACACTTGCTTATGGTTCCCACCCATTGTCTTTTTGCATTTCTTGACACTGTCACCCTTCCTCTTCTGACTCCCTGGTTCAAAGCTCCTTTCCTCTGCAAGCTCAGAGCCTCTGCCCTATCCTGAAGCTGGGATCAACACCAGCTCACAGGTCTGAATCCCACTCTTTCAGGATGGTCTGGCTCTCCTATAATGCACCTGCCATTTTGGTGGGACAAAAAAGGAAGCACTTGGAAAAGGAGTTACTGACTGGTATTTTCTAGCTGTTCTTTAGTTCATACTGGAATGCCAGAGTTAATGATGGGATCATTGTGTTTACCAGAAGTTGAATCTCAGCAGCACTTCAGCAGG
>NW_009953964.1:6333569-6353079 GCF_000747805.2 Chaetura pelagica
TTGATGAGTTGTTTTGTTTCATATTAATCTGTCTAAGGCAGTCATAGACCCTGACTCTATGGAACTTCTAATTAGTATATACGTACATGATTTTAATAAACTATTTACAAATGGATTGCTCTGACACATGACATTATCAGCTCTTCAAATTTACGTTGTTGAGGAGGTCAAATGTGAATAGCTCATTCTAAGATTGAAACACAATATGCCAAGAGTAAGTCTTTCAGAGGAGATGATTAACATTTTCTAATTCAACCTTGCCTGAGAGATTGTTGTTGCATCTCTTTATTAACATCCAAGATCTCTTTTGCAACCAAGTGATGCACCTTTTTGTAATTTAGATAATACAGAAAGTTGTTGTTGTTTAATAAAAAGAATGATAATTTATTGACACTTGGATCACACAATGCTGTGAGTATAATGAAACTAAACAATCTAATTTCATTCCTCCCCATGCACTCCATCCTAATTAAAAGCAACCATCAATATGGGTGTAGCATTGTCAGCAATAGCATTCAAAGACTGAGCTGTGGCCAAAAGGCTGATGACTCTTTGAAGGATGAGGCAGATGGGTGGGAGGTTGAAAAGAAACCAAGAATGATGCAGAAATCAGAACCTGGAACTTTTGCTAGAGAGATTTTTTTGAGATTCAGTTGTGTTTTATGGCTTTTCTTCATTTCCTTTCATATTTTGCTCAGGTGATCCCTTTGATAGAATTTGTCTCTGTACCTAGCAATGATTGTTGTGCCTCTGAGGTAAAAAGAACCTTTTTAAATGAAGGCACTAAGGCTTGCTAGTGGGACATGTGAAATGGAGCTTTCCTGAATGCATCTGATTTGTGCAAACCCTCATGTCATCATTGCTTCTTCTGAAGCTAATGGCAAAATTCCCATTGATGCTGGTGGGATCAGGAACTTGCTGCAGAAGTCCCACTGTAAATTTGTACAAGGTTCCTTGCAGAGTTCAGGGTGTCCTGACTAGCAATATTACCTGATCATTGTCCCAGAAGCCTGGTTGGGAATTTCAGCACTCACCTTGCTTTCCTCCTGTTTTCTGTTAAAATACAAAACAGTCAGTTTATCTGATCCCCACAGATCCCAGTAAAAATGGTAGACACAATAAAGGTCTTTACAAATAGCAGGGACAGGCTTTACATGAACACTTTGACCATCTTTTATATGAATTTTCTTCAGAGTGCTATTTCCTGATTTTTTATTTTTAACATGTATATATGCCCTGCACCCCTCAGAGGTATGTGGGTTAGTTATTGAAATACAAAAGCTGCAGTAACACAGTCAAGCAATTATATTTCAGGTATTGCCCAAACCTCCCCTGCTAAATCATTTCTCAACTCTCATCCATTTAGTTACTCTTTGGGAGTTGAGTAGACTTTGCAGTTTATTCCCTGGAATTTGGCTTGCAAGCTAATTGAGACTTTTTCAGAGAAGGATGAAATAAATTTTGACAAGAGGGTGCTCCTCAAGAGTGTGATTCTGCAGCCATCAGCTGCTGGAGAGACAAAACCAGGGTGATTTCAGTTCCAGCATCTCACCTGATTCTCATTTCATTAATGGGCAGCTTTGGGTGGTGTTGAGTTTGTGGACACCATGATGTGACAGTTCTCATTTTGTGTCTCTGGGTGTACTGTGGGTGTAGGTGGGTGCTCAAATCTAAGGCAAGAAAGTAGGAAAAGCAGGATAGAAAACACAGTTGTCTGCCTGGCTCTTTGGGAAGACATCCCTGTGGCATTTATGAAGTTACATCAGGGAAAACAGATCCTGCCTGACCAGTTTTTGAGAGTAGATGAAATTACCATATATCCTCCTTAGATTCAAGGCTTGAAATAACACCATGCTGAGGGAAGCCTTCAGGGCAGCCTGTGGAGACAAAGAGCAGAAGAAGGGGGAAAGAGAGAGCAGATGGTTTTCTCAGGGAAATGATCAAAAGGCTGATGGCAGCCTGTTCCCAAATTGAGGGGTTGTGCAGCTGGACAAAAACATCTGGTCAGTTTACAGTGGATGAAAAATTAGTCACTTTTTAGCAAAGGCAGTGAATTCATGAATGTATTCTGCAGGGACTGTGCTTCACATTAGCTTGTTTGCAGAGCTGAGTTGTGCAATCTCCAATTTTGAATAAAAGGCTGTTGGGACAATTTTGATTCTGCTTATAAATCACAAGCTAGAGCCTCAGATGGTGTAAACATGTACATGTCTATTGAGGTCAGTGCAATTAAACTAAATCACAGATGCACTTGAGAACCAAACTTACTTTTATTTAGCCTTTTTCTCCCCTTCACACTGAAATGCCTAAATCAAACTCCTTCAGGTTGAGTCTTCGCCACACAGAGGTGTCCATTCCTCATCCAAGTGGACATTTGTACACGCTCTTACATGGTGAAAGTGAAGTGGGTGTTGAATATGAGCTAATGGGATCCTTTGTGCATTAGCAGTAAATTCAATTTCAGGTCTGAGCTCGGACAGAAGGAGTAGCATTAACAGTCACGTAAGTTGCAATCAGAGCAGTATTTCCTCCTGTTTCATTTGGAGATTGCCCTCACTAATGGAATAAATGCTATTCCACTTATAGACAGAAAGAAGGAAATAGGGAAATTGTTTTTAAAGGAGCTGACCTCTGACACATGCATTTCACTTGCAGCAAAATGCTTACTTGGAAAATAAACCTTATGGTTCAGTGGCATCCAAACCAATTTTTATTTCCACTTGTGCATTGATTAAAAGAAAGGTTACAGTTGAAGAGATTTTAATTGACTAGACAGAATTGCAATTGATTTGCTCAGAAAAGTTGTATTTTTAGAATTTTTCTTTAAATGAAGCATGGAGAAGAGAAATCTAGAGCTGTGCCATCAGAAAAATATTTCTCAAAAATTCCAAATGAAATCACTGCCAAAAGTGGGGCTTCTACACATTTCTTTCTCGTGGGAGTTCTTATAAATCTGGAGGTATTTTGACAGCAGAATCCAACCCTCCCAAGTGCAATTTTCTTCCTTAATATCAGGTATTTTATACATGAAAATGCTAGTGATAAGAAACAGCTTTTAAAATTAAATTTATTTCTCTTATGGTTACTGTGTGAACCATAAATTCTCTGTGTGTGCTGTAAAAGGAAATAAGACTGAGCAGTATAATTTTGAAGCCTTATCTTCAGTCCTGCTGCTCATTACATTAATTTTGTAGCTGCATTTAAAATGTATTTTTCTGCATCTGAGAATATTTTCAGAGATTGTTTTTGTTGCCAATGAACTACACAGAGAGTTAAATTAATTTCTTATGTTAAGGGACTACATGCATACTAATCAAGGGCTGACTCTGAGAACCAAATAAATATTTACATGATGTTGCAAAGTAATATTATACCTTCTTATGCAGAGATAAACAATTGCTCTGGAAGATGAATCTAGCAGACAATTATATTTTTGTTCCATTTTCTAGCTTTGGAGGATTTGCCATAGAGTACCTCAGCAATTTCACATTACTTAGCACAAGAACCATTTCTTCTTGACTTTTTGGACCCTGACTTTGGCTTTACAATTGGGTTTCTCCTCTGCCTAGCACACCATGGCCAACTTCCAACGTGTGTAATAGTGCTGGGATTTGTCTGCAGCTCCATCTTCCCAAAAACTGCTGACTGCTCATCTGGGCTGCTACTGTCAGACTCACCTGAATGAGCCCTGCACTCCTCAGAGAGAATAAAGAAAATAATATGGGAGAGTCTTGGAGAGGGAAGAAGAGGAGTGTAGTTGTTTTTAATGCAAAAATCCCGTGAAGTATTCACCCCACAGATAACTATTGCTGATGATAAGCACCTTTTTACAAGAGGGTTTGAGTTCAGTCTTCTCCACCTTGATTGTGTTTCTATTAGATGTTGAGGCAAATTGGCAAATCAATCTCTGCTCCTTAGATAAACTTTTCCAGGCCCTAAAGATTTCAAACAAACACAAATTCCATCTGTTTGGCAGTACTTCAAGGGGGCTTAACTTGCTTTAACAAATCATCCCCCTCCTGTCATCTCTTCTGTACAAAATGATGAAGCTCTGTTAAAAAAAGAGGCTGCTCCAACATCCCTTTGTCAGCCTCTGTGGATGCAGCCATGAACAGTCAGAGAAGACGCACAGTTCAGAAGTAGCTTGTTTCTTGTTTGCAGGGTTTGACTGCTTTACAGATCACTTCAGAAGGGTAACCATTATGTGAAAGGGTAGGTATGTCATCTGAAGGCAAAATAGGGATATTTTTGCACATATAAAATGAAATCAAACCAAGAACAACTCAAGACTTTTACTTCAGAAACACCTAGTCTAAATTCTCAACATTCTTCTGAGGAGAAAATACTAGTTCCCTCACATAGGGCTTAAAATTACTCCAGTCTGTAAGGTTAATATTGTTTAATATTGTATTATGGTCATGCTTAATGGAACACAAAAACTTTAAAACATTTTAAATGCCCTTACAAAATCATCCTGCTTACAGATGGAATGATAGAAGAGTATTACACAGAGAACACAGCTCAATGTGACCCATTGTGCTTTTTTTACATCATGTCTCACTATTCTTTGATTAAAATAGTATCACTTGATTATTTTCAGTGACATACAAATAGACTCAATAGGAATGCCCAGTAGGGAATACCAATGTGTTTTCATATATTACAATAGGAAGTTAAAACACTATCTTTACTGGTCTTATCTTCAACAATTTAGAGCTCCACAAGGAGAAAAACAGGGTCTAACAGATCACACAGCTGGCAAAAGATGGCATTGTTTAAAAATAGCAAAGCAATTTTGTTGTCAATAACTAGCAGTGCAGTGCAAAGCTCAGTGTCCACAGGTCTGAGTCCTGTCTGTCCTGATGGTGGCTGTGTCTCTCTTGGTCAATTCTTAAGGCTCCTGGACATTTGCCCTCTGATGGTTTTGGTAGGCATGTAACACTAGCCCTGCATGTTTTCTAGCTGGTTGTTCTACAAGATTTTACAAGAACATAAATACTCCACCTTTCACTTGTAATGAAAGCTACATAATCCTAAATGAACATGAGATGATCTGTGAGAGCTCAGGCACATGTTATCATGAGTGACTCTTCTGGTTTGCTTGACCACAACTGTCATCTTTCTGTACTTATTGACCGAAGACCAGTCAATACCTTTCACTTTGCATTTTTTATTTTAAATGCTTTGGCACCTGCACTTGAAAATGCATCTCAACATGCACAGTGTCTGAAGAATAAAGGTGTTTTTAAAGTGGTGCTTCCTTTAAAGGCAGTAGCACGTATGATTATTCATAGACTTTCTGCACTTGCAGCTACCAGTGCATTTGTGCATCATAGGCACAGCAGAGACAGGGGAGGTGGAGAGATGCAATGAGATGATTTAAGGTTTTACATGGAGAAGGAGTTGGTAGTGTTAACACACCACAGTGCAATACCCAGGAAGAACCAGCAAGAACTACAAATTCTTGTGCTAGAAAAAGTATGTTTGATCAGATAAAAAATGTTTCTCCCTGCAAATCATACGTTTCTTTTATGCCTTCATCTGCAGAACTGCAAATAACTTATCAACAGGATCATAAAAATATCTGAGTTTAATCCTCATCTTCAAAATCTATTCTGTTCTTAAACAATGTTCTCAGCCCTTTATTAAACTTCAGCCACCACTGTAAGTTTTAATCACCTGTTGGGACTTACGTAATCTGTATTCACGTGACAACAGAGTGCTCAGTTTCACACTCATTTTGGTTCACATTCTTTCTGTTTTCCTTTCCCAGATACTTTTTCAGCACTGAGATTTGGGAAATTTCAGATAAAATTTTCTTAAACATTGTTTGGGATTTTAAGGCCATGTCCAAGTAGAAACTTCATGTGATCTCAGCTACTGCTGCATGACAATGTTAAGTTAAATCTTTCATATAACACTGTGTGAAACACCCTCTTTTATTTTTTAATTTGTACAGACCTTTACCAAATGAGTTATTCTTCATAGGAATAAACAAGACTGGACCAGAATAGATTTGCTAGGCTGACCTGGTTCTACAGAGGATTAAAGTTGAAATTTAAAATCTAGTTGATTCATTTTCACTGCTAAACAGATTATGCCTCATTAAAGACCATCAAGTCTATTGCAATTACTCATTGCCACTTGTGTAATGCCAGTAACTCAGCATGTCAAAGTGCTTGACAAAGAGCTTGGAGCTGCAGGTGAGAGCTGGGAAGGGAAAAGATCTAGGATCTTCCCATGTTTCCATAGTGACTCAGTGGCAGAGTCACTCAGAGATTCCCAGCTGGGTTTGTGTACTGATGGCTGGGATAGAGTTAATTTACTTCATAGTAATTTCTATGGGGCTGTGTTTTGGATTTGTGCTGAAAACCATCTATAATACAGAGGTGTTCTTGTCACTGTTGAGCAGAGCTTACAGAGTCAAAGCCTTTCTGCTTCTCACCCCACCCTACCAGTTAGGAGTCTGGGGGTGCACAGCTGGGACAGCTGACCCCAACTGACCAAAGGGATATTCCATACCATATGACATCATTCTCAGCAATAAAAAACTGTAGGAAGAAGTAGAAAGAGAGAGACATTTGTAGTTATGCTTGTCTTCCCAATTAACTGTTGCTGTTGATGGAGCCCTGCTTTCCTGGGGGTGGCTGAACATCTGCCTGCTGATGGTATGTAGTGAATTAATTCCTTGTTTAGCTCTGCTTGTGTGTGTGGCTTTTGCTTTACCCATTAAACTGTCTTTATCTCACTTCTACCCTTCTGAATCTCTCCCCCATCCCACCAGAGTGGGGAGGAGAGAGTGGCTCTCTTGTGCTTAGTTGCTGGCTGGGATTAAATCCCAACAGTTTGGCTGTGTTTGGCCTGCCCGTGACAGTCAGTCCAAGGATACAGTCCATTAATCTAATTATCTGTAAAAGGCCAAGAACAATTTAAACGGTGTGATGTAGAAGTAAAACATAAGCTCCGATAACTTCCCGTTTGTTCTCCTCCCTTTGCTACCACACAACTTCCCCAGCTCTGCTGTCAGCAACAACCTGGTGACAACTGGGAATTTATGTTGAACTGGAACAGAAACCAAATTCTTCGCCCCTGTATTTAGCATTCCTAAATGTAACACATTTCAGCCAGTTCAGTTTTCTTGCCGTTTCTCCCTCCAGTAGCTGAGCAGTGTGTCCCTGGGGAATCCTCTCCCCAGGACGATGCTCGCCAGGCAAGGGCCCTGCTGCAGGCTGGGGCTCTGCTGCCATCTAGCCAGCTTCCACCTCAGCTCCCCGCGCATCCTCCTTCCTCGGGAGCAGCTCCGTTTCCCCGGGAGCCGAGAAAAGAGGAGCGGTCCTTTGTCACTGCCCCAGAGGAGGGATGGCAGCGATTATCCAGCTGCGGAGGCTTCAGTTCCCAGAGAGGAAGAAAGTGCGTTGCACTTTGCAGTTTGATTTCTGCCTAAGGAAATGTGCCTTTCTTTTAAAAATCTGATACCTTTGAACTGTTAAGCCTCAGTCTAGCAATTTTGGCTCTTTTCACCTAGTTTATCAGCACTTCAAGCAGACTGATTCAATCTGTTGGTTAAGACTTTTTAAAAAGCATTACAAGCACTTTTAAATTACAAACACACAAACTCCAGGCAACAGCAAAAAACATTTTTTGAGGAGAGTGCAGGTGCAAAACTCCTTTCTACAGCTCCTGCTCACCGAGCAAATCTTAACTTAACAGGTTCCCAAAGTATTCCACCAGAAAAACACACTCAACAAAACCAGGCCAGAAAACAACTGAGAAAAGAATTCATAATGCAAACATACAGCAGAGAGTGATCAGACATCAACGTGTGATTTGAGAATGAAGTAACAATTTTTAAAGTTTTTTAAAAGGTGTTCTCAGTTCTCCAGGAACTTGCTTGAGTCTGTTCATTTGCCATTTTACATCTTTATCAAAGAGGGTAAATAAGTGGAGGAAGATGTTCTGTGTGGAAAAGTACCCCAGTTTAGCTGTAGTAATCAATGCAGAACTCCTAGGATTAAAAAGAGCATCAAATCCACCAGCAATTCTTTTACAGCCTTCCCTCTCTCCTTTCTTTAAGTTCAGAGTGGTGAGGTTTGCACTGAGCCCTGGGTTTGAACCCCAAAAGATTACTCAGTAGCTCTTCAGCAGAGGTCAGTGGGGGCAAGAGCTTCTGTGTCTGGCTGATGTTGGACCCTGCCATCAAAAAGAGGAGAGGGGAAGGCTTGCTCTGATCCTAAGGGTACCAAGGGTTTCCAGGGCCTCTGCTGATTCCCAGCCCTGCATTTAGGGATTCTCGTTTAGGAAAGCCACCTGTGAGTTTAATTCGAGTTCAGCAAGCAATGCCATCCTGCTCTGTGTTTCTAATCGTACCATTAACACCTTAACACTGCATCCTTCCTCTATTTTCCATTTCTCAACTCAATCTCACCAAATACTTCACACCACCAGAGTCGGGAAAACTAAAACAAGTAACAAAAATCAAGGCCCAGTGATTCTCTGTATTTCATTCTCCCCCATAAAGCTGCCACTCACCTATTGCCACGAGCACAAAACTCCTCAAAGTGCCGAGATGTGTTCGCGAGAAGGAAGTGCCTGGGCTTCCACTAGGTGGTGAAGTTGTAATGCTTAAATGGGATGAGAGAGATCCCAGAGCAGGGCGAGACCCCTGGTCACTGGGGAGTGGGGCTGGAGGGGCTTTTGCTGCTTTTAGAGTTTGTGGGTCACTCATCCCCCAGCTCCGGCACCTCCGGAGGGGCTGGATTCCCAGGCACCACAGAAACACAGATTTTTCTTATCTTCTGAGTGAGGAAACCACTGAATCAGTAGATAAATGGGAAAACTAATTCTGCAAGTTATTTCTTTAAAGACTAAGTTTATTAGGGGAACAGTAATTTATCCCAACAGGATTTGTCAGCTGTTGTCCTGGGCTTATAAATAATTTGTTTTTCAGAACCATCTGGTTTGATTTGGGGATTTTGGAGCTTTTCTTGTTGAGAATGATTTGTACAGTGTCAGCTCTTCAACATGGGGTGAAACAGATAGGAATAATTATTCTTTAGATGAGGTAAAAAAAAAAAAGTGCCCCACTTTTACCAAGGTCATTAAATGAAATTTGCATGTCATTAGGTTTCTGCTGAGATTTTTGACTCATACAAATTAAGGTAAAGTTTAGAAAGTTTAAGCTTGAATTGTCACCTCAGCTTGTGAAACAGGCCCTGAGAAAAGGAACTTGATGAAAGTTTCATGAAGGTCTCACACTTTGATTCACATTTAGGATGAAAATACAAAACACTATCATTTTACATAAGTTCTTCATTTTGTTAAAATACAGTTCATTCTTCCACACATGACCAAAAGATCTGATAGCACAAACCCTTTTTCCACTCAGTTTTCTGCCTCTGAAAGAGCACTGCATTATGCATTTCTGCAGCTCCACTGTGCATAGTATCTATTATTCCAGTTACAATTTAAAGGACATAAAAAGAAAATTATTCTTAGCAAATATCCATTCCACCAGCCAGGCTGTACAAGCACTAAATATCACATCCTACAGCTGAGTCTACTGCTGGTCACTTACAGCATCTTGAAAGCAACTTTTGATCAACCTGAAGCCATCTCTGAAAATCTCTACTGTCCAGAAAAAAAACAGTTGAAAAATATAGGTTAGACCTCCCTCCATCACCCATTTTTCCTTTCATTGCATGTAAAAGCTGCTCACACAGACCTCTGCAGATGGTGATCCATGGGCTGAATGTGGTGCAGGATCTGATTTTCCCTTTGCAGTCCTGCATGCTGCTTGCTTCACTGCACAGATTTTCCTCTGGCTGACTTGTGCCGTGGCTGCAGTGCCTGCAGGCTCTGGGAAGCAGGATGCCATGTACCACCTTTTCAGCCTTAAACACGGCAACAATATTTTGTTGAGTGCATTTATGTTTGCAGCAATCAGTGAGTTTGTTGAAATATTCCACAATACCTGCCTAGAAATGATTGCTTCTCTCGCATCCACTATGAGTATTTGCAAATACTAACCTTTTCAAGTTATTCAGGACAGTATTTCATTACTGAAGTGGGAGATTTAATAGTTTCTCAGTTTTGAGGGCATGCTGCAATTAGATGATGGCTGATCTTGAAGGTGGTTTGTCTCTTTTCCTTGTGCAGCTATAACAGTTCATTGCCAACAGAGAAAAATGCTAAAATTTAGATACCCTGTGCTAAGAAACAGTTGTTTTTTCTTGTTTATAATCAATACTTTGCTCTTAAAATTTTTAGGTGCACAAATCATAGACTCTCAGTTTCTCTCTTGAAATATATTGGGGAAACTGCAGAAGAAATCTGGGTCACGGTCCTTCTGTGAGAAGATCCTTCCATCCCTAATGTCACAGCAACAAAATTAGGCAGGGCAGAAAAAATCTAAGAAGAAAAGGTGTATCTTCTTCTCATCTTCCAAATTCTCTGTTCTTTCCCTCTTGCTTTGGGTTTAGAAACCAGGATGTGTGAGGGTGGAGGAAGGAGTGATCACAGGTTTTGTTGCAGCTTCTCACTTCTCTCATGGTAATTTTAAGCACAGAACAGAGATACCTGGAGAGACAGATCTGAGCTGGTAAGTGCTTCTAATATTAATGTTCCTGCATAACTTCCTTGTTCCTATCACAGGGGTTATATTGAAGGTGAAGCAGATCTATCTCTGCTAAACGTGTGTCCGTGGGAGGTCTGACATGGGGAATGTCACTACCTCCGTCACCAGGCATGGCCATTGCTTAGTCACCCTGCTTAGTCTCTCACATCTTAGTGCAACTAAATATAAATAAGAAGCCCTTGACCCTGCCAAACGCTCCCTCCACCTTCTGTGTGCAACAAACGAGCTGCCTACTGACTGGGCTTCCTCTCTCTGCTCCAAGGCTACCCCGAGCTGCCTGCAATTTAGCTCTTATAAATCCCTTCTTACAAGATCGTTGTAGTGTTTACCTGGCTAAACACCCTCCATTTAAATCCTCTTTGGCTTCTCAGTGCTCTTAAATTTCCTGACTGCATGCTTTTCACTGGAATTGTGTCCTTCTGTGGCTGTCCTGCTCTTTTCCTCTCCCTGCTCCCTGGTCTGTGCAGATCCATTCTGTTCTGTTCAGCTACTGACCTGGAATTCAGGTTTTTTCTCTCTCTATTTTCAAATCCATCTCTCTGCACCCTCTCCTAGATGTTGGCCTTTTTTTCAGAGTTCTCATCATCATTGCCTGCTGCTAATTTCTAATTAAAAACTATTCTGATCTAAAACAAATCCTAGTGGGTTTGGTTTTGTTTTGTTTTTCTTTTGTTTCTACAAGTGACAAAAGTTATCAGACCTGTCAGTCACGTTCTCCACAGGCCCTCTTGAACTTTCTCCTTTGCCAGTGAGTGAGACCAGACCTTGGCCATTTCCTTTTAAAGACTTTTTTCGTTCTTCCTACAAAGTAATCTTCATCCCCAATCCTGACATCTCCCTGACAGTCAAAATCATCCCATCCAACCATGACAACCATGAACCATGATAACTATGTCCTTCACCCTTGGGCCTCTATGGGGTACACTCAGGCAGTCTGAAGCCTCACCAACACCAGGCACTTATTCAAAGACAAAAATACCTTAGAAAGAAAGAAATAGTTGAACTGGACTGGCACTGGATTACCCTGACACTCTGATCCATTGTTCATTTAACTTCCCACTCATCTGTGGCTATCCTGTCTACATCAGAGGATTTTTTAATTGCTTTTGTAAATACATATGAGAATACCATGGCAACTTTTCAATGCAGCAAAGCAGTTTCATCAGTAATTATTACCCTAATTGACTCTCAAGTGTTAGCAATGTGCATTCTGCTGATTACATTTCAATTGAATTCTGTTACTCACCACAATTAGAGATGGATTTCAGAGTGGTGAAGGTAGTCTCTAAACAAAGAGCTGTTTAATTCATCTTTCCTGAACACTCTTACACTTCTCCAGAGAAATCTGTATACTTGTATTTCTATTTACTTATGGGCATGCCAGCAGTGTTCTGCCACGTAATGCTTTCCACCAAAAGCTATCCCAGTGGAGCCAGCAGGGCTCTGTAGGCTGAAGACAATACTGACTGTGAAAATGTCTACTTACCATCGATTTGCATATATCCTTCTTTGTTTAGCCCTTTTTTTTCAAGAAGCTCTCCCTTCAGATGCCTGCATCATAATTAGTTTCTCCGCCTTCCATGTTGTCCCCTCAATGTTTGATTTCTGTCTTCTGTATTTTTAATCTGCAACTGATATGATGTGGAGTCTCTGTTTATTCTTTGCAGGAGGGACAGCCTTTATTTTTCTGTTTCATTTATGTTTGTGCAAGCTGGGAGGACTGCAGTAGGTAAGATGATTAACATGGGATGGGGAGATTGATTAACTTGAGTTTGTCTATTGTCTGACACCCTGAAGACTTGGACGTGAACAAATATTTGGACAAGGAAACATTTGGGAACTTTAGTTACTATGGAACGACACCTCCTGGATGGCAAATCATTTAACATTTAATAATATTTTAATTAATATTGAATACTAAAGGAGATTTAAAATTGCAGTTAACCCAATATAATTTCCAGCTGCTCTTGAAAGAGATCTTTTTCTCTTAGATGCCCGATCCCTTATGCACACTTCCACACTTTCTTTTACACCGGTAAAGGGACAAACATTTAGGACATTAATTAGGGACATAAATTAGTGTTCTGCTGAGCACTGATAGTTTTCTTTGAGAAGGAAGATAATTTTCCACGGCTTTAACTCTGTGAAGTAGCTCACCAAGAGACCAGCGAAGCTTTGACATGTGTGCCATGGGAACTGGGACCTCAAAGCCCAGGGCAGGGAGCAGTGGGAACACAAGACAATCTCCTTTGGTGGCCACCAGCTCGTTGGTGGGTCCAACTGTAACATCACACCAAACTCTTGGCCCATGGAAGTTGAAAGAGAAGTACTTTATTTAATCCTATAATCACTAATTTATATTGTCATAATTTTGAAAAAATTGAGGCACATTTAGATGAAGGAGGTCACAAAACATTATTATTGTTTTAAGGCACCACTGAAACATAAAGAACCTTCATTTCTTCAAAGTAAAACCTTGCAGGCTTCCTTTAATAATATCTCGGGTTTGGAGAGAAAAAATAATTGAAAGAAGTTAGATCTTGTTTGCAGAAATATATCCTAAATATAAAATCAGTTGCTTAGGAGGGTTTGGGGGTTTTTGCAACGTGAAGGGCCTTTTGTGCAACGTAAGTTTTGTGTGAGTCTAAATGAAGCAGAAATCCCATGTGATTTATGAGGAATGAGAGATCCCAAACAACAACAAATGAATTCAGCGCAGGAGTCATCTGTAGAAATTTTACCTCTGTGCAGAAGGTCAACATGGATCTTATTCCTTATTTAAATCTCATGTTGCAACTACTTAAAATGCTCACGCTTGCACAATTCCTTAGCACAGGGCTGAGAATTTGACACCTAGGGAATTGGTTGCTAGCAACCCCACTGAATTATAAAACTAAATTTGTGCATAATTATTTAATTGAATAACGTAGAAAGACAAATTACTTTCTAGGAACAAGTGCCATCTCCCAGATAAGCTGCACTTGTTTCCTTCTGGAAGAAAAAAAACCACCACCAACAAAAAAATAATAAAAAAACATTGAAACATAACAACAAAACCAAGATCACCTGAGAGTTCTGAAAGCACCAAAGCACTTCCCCCAGCCAGCCCATGGTTATGGGAGGGACTGGAGGTACACACAGCCTGTTTCTCCACCCAGTACCTAACTGAGGGAAATGGAGGCCAGAATGGCAACAGAAAACTGTCTTCAGCTGTTTCCAACTATTTATCATACTCACTTCCCTTGACACCTTCTCTAGATAAATGGTGAGTCCAGCAGAGCTGACAGAGTTCTGTCTTTATAAAAAACAAGCCAGGGACAACTTACAGCTACTTTAATAATCTTGCCTGTTGTAGCTTTTTCCCTCAGGTGGCAAACTATAGACTTAAATCACTGGTTTTACTGCAGTTCGCTCTTCCCTCCTTTTCAGTGACTCCAGGCAAGTGATTTAGGGCAATTATGCCTTATTAAATATCTTTATCCTTGATTCTCACATGTCATTTTGTGGCCTCTGTCTCATGAGTCATTCTCACAGGCACAAAAAGCCACAGTGTAGAGATGACTTCTCTGGAAGCCATCATCACTTGAGAGCATAACTTATCTCTGGGGCTGTTACTTTAAATCCTTGGATTACACAGAAGCTTGAATTAAAATACTGGCAATAGAAATTTCAACAGTAAACTCCCAGGAGACCACACCAGCACTGTTTAGTTGTCTTTGCACTGCTCTGGAAGTAAAAATGGGGCTTGAAGCTAATCCTGGGAGCAAGCACAATTCTTCCAGGCCAGTGTGTTCTGGACAAGATAAAGCAGAGGAGCCATGTGAGCACCTTCCAGGGCACTGAGTGCCAGGTGGGGATAACCCACTCCAGCAAAGCAATACTAGTGGTGTTAAAACCAGACCCATGCTGATCATCCCTGAGGCTGTTCTGACCTGTGCAAGGCTGTGGCAGCTCAAGACCAGACCTGAAAGGTTGGAAAAAGAAGAGGGAACAGTTCTGTGCAGGTAAATTGAGATTCATGGCAACACCTGGATGTGCAAGCTTTTGGCTGTTTTTGTGTGTAACCTCTCTTGAGCCCCAGCAAGTTTGTTATGTAGTGTCTTTCACAAGTACTTGCAGACTCAAGTGCTGTTGAAAGTGCATAGATTTAGGGATCTGATTGATTTTGCAATTCCAGGTTTGTAGCCTTGGCCATATATGTTCCCTATTTACACCCTGGTGCCACAGGAGGATTCAATACCCTTTTCTTAGATGGGATCATATCAGGGAAGGGTTTCCCACAGGACCACACATTTATTTATTTATTGTCAATGTTACGGTAAATGTGTTGTGTTTACATGGGCACAGATCAAAAGTGGTGTTAGTGGAGCAATAATAATGCAACACTGAATAGAGGAAAGAAGACTAAGGCTTGTGTCAGCCTCCTAACAAGGACTTGAATTGCAAACAGGTTGGTGACAAGGGAAGCTCAGGACCCATATTGCAAATCTGAACTGCTGATATTCTCTCTGATTTCTCCTTCATGACTGCAAGTGTTTGCTCAGGAAAAGTTGCTCTTTAAAAAAAAATTAATACTCATATCTTCCTTTAAGAAAAGATAGCAGACATTTAAAATGTACTTTTCACTTGACTTGAATGTTACAGTGGAAACATTCTTATGTGTCATTATTGTAAAATGAAATGAAAAATGTCAAGGCTAAGTCACTACTATCATTTATTTGGCCCTGGGCTGCTTTTGATTTGAGAGCTGCCAGGGATGGCATGTTGTAATATTCCTGTTGCAAGTTTGAGAGTTCTATTTATCCCAGAGGTTGGAACATATCAACCTTGTGTATCCCCCTAAGCCCTTTTAAAACTGTTAGAAGTTCACTTAATGCTTTCCTTAGATCAGAAATGAATGTACGTAATTCCTACGTAGTTATTTCTCCATTTTTTTTAAAATTGCAGTCCTTTCTAATGGAGTAATTTATTAAAAATCAGTATTTGATAAACCTACTGATCTGAATGGTATCACCATTCATCTCTGAACTTCGGATCCTGCAGCCTTTCACATGGGCTCCTCCTTCTCTAACTCCTTCTTCATCTTCTAATTTCTTATTCCTGATTGCTTAGTTGGATGATGCTTGCAAGAAGTTAAATGTTTAACTGTAATCAGGGGAGAGATTCAGCTGTGTTTTTGCTCCTTTGGTCTGACATATTTTATGTTCCTTTTTTTTTTCCTCGTGACATTAATTTTGTGACACAAACTTTTGTGGAGAAGTAGGTAAGCAAATTAAAGTAAATTAGCCTTTGTTGAGCCCTGCACAGATGCCACTAAATTTTACTACTCGTTCTCAGGATAGCCAGTTAAAGTTAGTTGCAGCATGTTTACATCTCACTTTATCTGACTGGCTGTAAGACTGAGCAATATTCTGGGGTTTGGTGATGTTGCTGGGAGACAAAACCAAGGTGCAGCATCACATCAGTATTTGCGAAAGTATATTTAAGTTAAACCACCAAACCAAACACCATGTACCTAGCAAAGTCAGAAATGAAGCTGCACTTAAGTTGAAATATTTTAAGGTAGGGAGTGACCAGTCAAGTCACAAATAACTACAACTCTCCCAGAGTGCCACCACCCACGGGAGGCTCCAGCCAAATTGCCTTAGGTGTTATGAAGATACATTGCATTATTTTAGCTATGCTTGTGTGACCCTGGCAGTACTACAGAGCAGGGCTCAATTTGCTCAGCTGCCTAACACAGTCACTTGTTATCTTCTCTGCAGGGCTGGTGTATTTTCCCATGGGGAAGTTGTGCTGCCCAGGATCCTGGTGCAGAGGCTCATCTCTGTCCTGTGTCCATCATGAGCCCTGTGCCAATGTTATGAAGAGTAGCAATATCCAAACACTGCTCTGCCATTGTGCAGATAAGGCTTTTTGACACATATTTGGAATCTTCTGGTGACTTTTACCTCCTTTAAATTTGTAATATCCCACTACACCCCAGTGGGAAGTTGGCAGCGAACCTGATGACCCAGCTCAACAAGTGCAGCCAGAGGTTTGCTCAGGATATTTACAGTCAGGAATAAACCTTTTCTCTCTTATCAAATCCTTTGTGGAATGGCACCTTCAGCAGCCTACAAAAGCTTGTCTTTCTGAGATGAAGATGAGTGAATGTTGTTAGCAGTGACGATCATGCTCTTTAGTAAAATGGACAGGAGAAAAGATACATCAAGAAATAGTCTTGATCCATCTTGTCAGCTCCCTCTTTAGAGGGTGGACACTATTGGATGAAACAGAAAAGGATGAAAATGTCCTGTTCATACTAAAATATATCAGTCAGGCCACAAATTGTAATTCTGCTGGAATAAGGACAGCGAAGGGTATGGTCACAATGTGACATGAGACACCCAGTGCTTTATTCCACTCTGTGCTTGATGATTGACCCATTTCTGGGCAAAGAACAGAAATCTTTCTGTGCCAAAGTCTTCCATTTTTTGCTGTTGGTGGTGGGATTTTTGGTGTGTCTCAAATTTGGTTAAAGAGACAGGGATAAGATTAAGTCCAGGACACATTAGACTGCTGCTGCTCTGTCTGCTGATGTGTTTAAGGTGCATGTCTCCAGAGTCCTGCTCTTTGCACACTTTGGTATCCTCTCCCTGACTGAACATCTGCAGCCAGTAGAGCAGCTGATGGCACAGCATGAAGTTATATGCCACTGGTAGATGGATGATACCTAGCAGCAAATACCTTTCACAGCTATGATGAGCAGGGTTTCACCTGAGAACCTGCAACCCCAGAGAGATCAGTGGCTGAAGGAAGAAAGCTCTCCAAAGTTAAATGTAGGTTATATTAATAGGGGAAACAAAAAATTGTTGGCTTCCTATGCAACGATTGCAGGAATCTGTCCCTATATTTCTGAGTTGTGCTGTAGTGATATTCTTGAGGACCCTGCATTAAAACAGCTCTTAGAAACTCTTCTCCACTCTCTCCCTGGAAGGGGAACTTTGCCTCCGTGACCTGCAGACCTCACCACAATCGTTCACACCTTTGTAGACACTTAATTTACTTGCTGCAAAACACTGTTCACTGAAGATTAATTGAGGGTTCCCGAGAAAGGATCAAGTTCTTGAACTGCTTGGCAAAAAAAAAAAAATGTCCTCTTGCTTCATCCTCAATTCCAACTCATGACATTTGCTTCCCTTTAGAAACATTGGTTGAGTCTGAATCTCCAGATCTTGCATTTTTAAAGTGTTCGGCTCATCAGAATCTTATTTAACTCGGAGACCTCCTTTCTCTCTGAGATGTTGATTCAACATGATGAGTGCACTCCACGGGCAGGAGAGATCAGTCAATAAAGCACATGAGCCAGCAGAAGCCCTGAGCTTGGCCTCTCCAGCACCAGGAGCTGCCTGCAGATGCTCCTGAGGAATCCCAGTGCTAATTACCTTTTTTTTTTCCCCCAGAAGGGACTTAAATACAAGCTTTGCATTATAGCTTTCTTGTGAATGAACACTACACAAAAAATGCCTGTATCCTCATGGATATTCAAAAGGAGAGACACTTTGGCTCTACATAATCTTTTTGGAAGGCATTCAGCTCCCACAGCAGTGAGGTTTTGAAGTGTATGGAGCTGTGATTTGAAAAGCTGGGGGTTTTCTGTTCAGTAGGTGATGTGTGGCTCTATTTTTTTTCAGTTGTGGGTGTAAAGTAGCATTTTATGACTGCAGTAAGTGGGAAGGATATGGGATGTTTAATGGTTAAACGGGTTTACTCTAGCTGGTGAATAACTGGACTTCTGGAAAAAGATGAAAAAGAAAAAAAAGTTAAAAAAAAAGTAAAAGAACACCAGAAATGTAACAGGAATTAAAGAACTTCATGTAAACATCCCAGACATAAAGGTCTTGGATCTCAGCCTCAGTTACAGATCTTGTTTGGAAATAGAGCTGATAGGAGTGAGTATTTAAAAAGACACCCAAAGTACTCCAAATTTTAACAGAAGCACAAATCTAGATTTGAGGTAAAAATACATCCCAATGTAAAAGCACGTGTGTGCTTGTGGTTCCTCTGCTACAGAACAAATGGATTTTGTTCTTATGCTCCTTGGAGAGGGCCCTATCAGTGTTTAGCACTGCAGCCAAAGCAAGTTGGCTTCCCACTGCCATGTTTGGAGGACTGGTGTGTTCCCTTCCAATTCCCCATGCTTTTCTGCTTACTCTGTCTTCACCACAGCTCTCTCAACTTCTTTTGGCAAAAAACCCTCTCCTTCCTGGCTAAGCAACAACATCCATTTAACACAAGGCCCAGAAAACAGTTGAGGAGTCTGCACAAGTAGAAATCAGTCACCTACACCAGATAGTCCTAAAAGCAATGTTTTTCTGTACAGAAGCCTCAGGAAGGCTTCCATCCTTCTCAGGGCATGGCCTGTGTTCCTACAGGCAGAACTGAGCTGGCCTGCCCAAGAGGAGCATCTCACTTAAATCAGACACTGTTCCTGCCTACTTGGTGTTATGTAGCCTCCTCCACACAACCCAGCTTGCTTCCCTTCCCTCCTCTGCAAGCCAAGAGGCAGCTTGGACTTTTCACCTGAAGATGTTAATTTGTGGGATAAACAAAATTTCACCCAAGCTGATAAATCTTCACTTGTATCTGGAGAGACTATGCAATTAATTCCAGTCTTTAAAAGATACAGCCAGAGTTGGCTCCTACTGGAGAGAACAGTGTGTGCTTTGCTGTATATCTTCAATGTGATCCTGCAAGAGTAAATCCTGGTTGTTCTTGGAACAGTTGGACCTCAGAGATGTGTTTCAGCAAAGACACTATCTGGCTGGATGAGCCAGATCAGGCTGCAGAAGTTTGAGCTGTCTTTCTCCAAAGAGAGAGATTTTCTCACTGCTG
>NW_009953964.1:6353313-6363172 GCF_000747805.2 Chaetura pelagica
TCCCTACATTATAAATCTGTAATAATTTGCATATTGGCTCATGGGCCCTTGAAGAAATATGTATCTTTGCCTCCAAATTTTTGCTATTTGCCCATTTGATAATCAGTTTTGTCTTGGGCCATGATATTTGAAGAGTTCCCTTGTTTTTACATGCATGTGCTGAACCACTGACCTCTGTGCGCAAGAAAGTCCTGTGTTCAGGTGTATTTGCTCTGAAGACAGCAATGCAATCTTGATGACTTGCAGAGAAGATAAGAATATTGCAACCATGGCAACCTCCCAAATTCCAAGCTGATGCCCAACTTTGCTCTTTTTGCAACCTGTTGACCATGCACAAACCAGCCTGAAGCAAAGGCAGCCTCCAGGTGGAGGAACTGGCTCAACACAAAGTAGAAAATCCAGCTGTTCTGCTCATCTCAGGTGACAAAAGTTATTCCAGAGGTATCTTATTCTTCTCCGTTCACATCTTTTCTAGATCCAACAGAGCCACAATTTCTTTCTCTTTCTATGAGTCTTTCAACACATTTTCACACCCTCTACTTTTTTGTTGATGTAACTAAGTGGAAAGATTCTGTTGCAAATTTAGTGGCTTTTTTGTTAGATTCTGTATAGTATTCTGTGGGGGTAAATTCAGCCAGAAATATGAAGCAGTCTGGTTCAATAGAATTATCATGTTTCTAGGGAGAATATGCAGTTATTCCTGTTCTTAACTTCAGCAGCACAAGGTAGATGACAAACACTTTTGTGTAGTTCAGTTCTATCCAATCTGGTATCTTTGAAGCCTGATTTCCAGGCACAAGATACACTTCACAAGTATGAAGGTCAGGTGAGGGAGAAACACCTGTAGAAGTGTATCCGCTAGGCGAAAAAGATAGGAGCCTGTTTCAGGAATACCATCATATAAATAACTGCATACAAGTTGTTGGTTGCTCTTGTTCTAGTGCTTCCTTTTCCCCCTTTTCAGTATCATGTGGCCCAGGCTTAGCCTCTGGAAGCAGCAAAATGCAGAGTGCTGTGGTGTCAGCTCACTGGTCACTTTGGGAGAATAATTGCCACTGAATTGAATGCTAAAATGAATGCTACATTTAATATTCACCTTCAGGGATGCCTGTTCATGGCTTCTGTCAAATAACTGGCAAGAGCCTGTCATGGGAAAACCTACCTACCAAGTCAGACTGAGATGCAGCCCTCCTTCCCACTCTCTGCTGTTTATATTTGACCTTGTAATCAGCATGTTTACAATGATGAATGCATCTCTTTATTGAATTTGTTTATAAAATCAGCTCAGTATGTAATAAATCATGTGCTGAGCATTATGTGCTGCAAAGCTGGGTCTTCAAAAAAGGATTCCTCTGCAGGAAGGCTGTACAAAACTTTCAGAAGAAACAACAGAAATAACAGACCAGAATTTAGCGTTTTCTATGCAGAGATCTGCTCCCACCTCTACCATTTACACATTTTGGGATGTGAAGAAGATTGAGTCTAAGACAGCAAGATAAGAAGGCATTGTGAACACCCCAAGGCACGCAGAAAGCCATGGTTCCCTCCCCAGGTCTGTTGAGGCTCTGGAACATGCCCATGGTGGGGCAGAGGAACCGACCCAGTGTATCAGCCTCACTCTACTGAGCACTGTGCTCTCAGAAGCCCTGCATGAAGCCAAGCCATACCAAATAAATACAGCTTATATGCAAAAAGGGAGAGATCTGATGCCTCAGAAGAACAAGTGCAGCAATTTTCAGTTTGATCCAGCAGTCTTCCACATGAATACTCACATCATACTTCTTTTGTTCAACCAGTTCTCTGTCTGCTCCAGGACCAGTCTGCTGTCATTCCGTGATGTCTTCTGAAAATTTCCCTGAAACCAAGAGGTGTTGATGGGACAACTGACACAGATTCAGACAGGCAGTGCTCTTTCACACAGTCCCTGGAAGGGACTGCTTGAGCTGTGGAACTTGCTGGTTTCAACCAGCCAGGGAATGATGTTTCATCCACACGGGTCCACAGAGTACTTGCACTTTATCCTCAGCCCATGCCAGGGTCCAAAATTACCTTTTAATATCTCTTCATAAACCTAAGATCTTTAGCATAGTATGTCAGAGGAAGAGAAGGAAAGGACAA
The DNA here is from genome assembly GCF_000747805.2 of Chaetura pelagica. Classification (NCBI taxonomy): domain Eukaryota; kingdom Metazoa; phylum Chordata; class Aves; order Apodiformes; family Apodidae; genus Chaetura; species Chaetura pelagica. Next base: position 6,355,432 of record NW_009953964.1, read on the forward strand.
AGGGCCTGCAGCTTCAAAGCAGGAGCAACTTTGCATTTTCACAGATATAAACCATGTCTGTCTGTTTAAAAACACAGAACTGTGAGATAAACACATCTGCAGGTAATATATCTTTTTTTCTTTTTTTTTCCTTCCAACCACAGGAGCCTTTTCTTTATCTGTTCCCTCTCTGTCAAAAACTTGTTTACATTTGATTTTTCACAAGCTACCTGAGGATTTGAGTTTTCAAGAAAAAGGGAGTGTAAGGAAATCTAAGGAATGACCCTTTATAGTGAAAATACAGCAATTAGCAGCCACATGATCAAGATGAAGAATTTTGCCCTAAAAAAATCCCATTATAAAAAAATGTGACTAAAGATTCAAAAGATAACTGTTTCCTGGTGCAATTTTGGCATTGAATGAAATTTTCAAGAACAAAAATGTTGGCCTAGATGTTCTCATGTGAGTAAAGGCTGCCAGTCTGACTTCAAATTCCCCTGCAAGTAGGAGCTACAAGACCTGAATCCAAAACTGGGGGAGGGAGGGGGAGCATTTTCTTCTAATTAGAAATGCCTTGTACAGATGTGTCAGGAGCCAGTGTGGGGCTCAGCTAAGGTCCTCCACCATTTGTTTGCTTACTTGTTACTTTTCTGTATTAAATTAATGATGAAGAGGAAATGAAGCTCCCAATTATGAGTCAATTCTCCATTACAAAGTTTCTGGGGTCCTGGTGAGTGGTTTGAAATGTCTCTATGTTGGAATGCCTGACACATGGCTGTGGGCATTAGCTCTCCCCCAATCTCCCCTTCTCCAAACAGTCCCATGGTGACAACTTGAACACTGTGGCATGAAAGATGACTTGACAACGTTAAATCCTTGACTTCTAAGAAGGGAAATTGTCATCTAAATTAATCTCTGAGGCGTTACTTGTTGTGTACTGAGTCTTCAGGGCTCAGTAAGGCAGACTTTTTCCCTTTTGTAGTTATGATTTCCATGGACTAATGGGTTGACTTGCCAAGAAAAATGGCTCAGAAATTTGGGAGGTACCAAATAACAGCAAGACTTTACACACCAGCCCTCAATCTCTATTGGTCACCAGCAGACTGTTCTCTTGAAAATTGTTAACTGAACAGCACCTCATAGGTGCTATTAGTTCAGAATCTGGTCTGCAGAGTTAGAAGCAGCATTTGAAGACAGCTTGAGCTATGACTAAAGTTCCTTTTTTATTTTGAAGAATACAACCCACAGATGGCAAACAGAAGAAGACAAGATGAGAAAAGGATGTCTCAAGACAGTTCTTTAAAAAGTGATAGCTGGTGTCCTTCTTTACTTATTTCTGACTCAAAAAGATGAAAAGATCACTGGTAGATATGTGACTGAATTACACTTACTAATCTTTGCTGCATTATTAGAGGTTTCTTAACTGTCTAATTTTTCAGACAACACATAATCTATAGCAACATCATGAAGGATTCATTTTCCAAGCTGTAACAGCTGAAGTGTCTGTCTATGAATACAAATAGAAAGTACTGTCTCTGCTGGGATTTGAGCAGTACCCTGCAGCAAGACAGTTCACTTCAAATTCTGCCTGAGGATAAGTTATTTAGTAAACATAGCTTTACCATTTACATAAAGCTGGTTCAGTTATAATTGAATGTCAGTCTTGGCTGAAGGCCTCTGGCTAAGTCCTTAGAATTATTGCTATCGTTTGAGCCAGACAGATTTAATTTACAGGGTAATAAACTCTCTGCATTCTCTAGAGTTTTTTGCAACTTATTTCAGAAAGAATAAAATCAGCATCTGACCCTTTATATTTCAGTTTCATTAATAACTCAGAAAAAAAAAAAAACAAACAAACAAAAAAACCCAACCAAAAAGCAAACTCCACTGAAAACTTACTGTTGATAAATTTCACTTTGGGTCAATTAAGAACTGAAATTACTTCACTAGACTGTCCATAGACAATGAACCCAAACATCTCCATAGACCTACCAAGAAATGGGCTTTGCATATTTCTATTACAATTAGGTTTATCACTTTAGGGTAGCTGGATTAATAGCTAGTAGGAGAATTCAGGAAAGTTCAGATAACATTTATGCTGCTACAAATCAACAGAAGTTTGAAAGCTCTATCAGGAATCTGAGATTAGTTGTGGAGATATGATTCTGCAGAACAGATTGCTGTCATATCCAAATCAGATCATCCACTAGGAATCAAGCTAATACACTGGATACAGGCTGCAAATAACTCAATCAACACTAGTCAAAGGAGTCATGAAAACACTGTGTACTCAAACATATGCTGCTTCAAAATTAAATCATGACTTCTACTGCTAAATAAACTTCTGAAAAAAACAGATGCTTGGAAATCAATATTTGCCTAAAGTAATGGATCTTCTCTGGAGGTGAAATAGCCAAACATATAGAAGTAATGTGAAATAATAGTAGAAAATAATGTCACGGGCTCAAAACTGTTCTTGGCTTATACAGCCTTCTCCTGCTGTGCTGATGTGTCTCTGAACCTCACTGGAAACTAAACAGTGGAGGGGAAAAAAGATGTATTTGAAGAATTATGAGTATGATACAAATAAAAATGCTGTTACTTAGATTATTTGCTCTAGGTAAGTAAATGACTGCAAGTTAAGCTTGTGGAGCCACATTAGAATAATTCAGCACAGCAATAGAATAAGTAGTAAGAATAACTGTTACCTATTCATATAAAGGGTGCAATAATAAGGAACTAAAAATCAGATTTAAAACCATAAAGTGTGGCAAAAGGAACAGAAAACTGTGCTTTCCAGATAATATTCTTTTTCTATACACATTTATGAGAGTTACTTTAATTTCTGTATCTATGTGGTAATGTTTGTCTATGCACTGTTCTGGTTTGACTCTTAAAAGTAGGAAACACTTTGTAAGTACCAAAATAAATTAGCCACTTTGCACTTAACCATTCACAGTTCAGCCCACAGTTTACAGAATATTTAGACTCAGTGTAATCACTTGAGAGAAATGTTGCTAATGTTATTGGCTCCAAGAAATGCAATCAAATAACTTCATGGTAAAAATTAATAAACACATATTGGGTCTGTATTGTATTCCTAAACACAACTCGAGGGAGAATTGATTTACAAGGAGTCAGACACAGAGGATTGCCCTGAACTCTGCAACACAAACACTGTCTTGATCGAAACCCCATTAGTGTGAAGGAAACCTCTTCCATAACTGTAATGGGTTTTGAAGGAGACTTGTATTGATTTTACACCAAATGTAAGAAAAGTGTTCCTCCTGGAGTGGGAGGAAAAGCAGTTGAAATCTTTCCTTTGTAAAGGGTCTGTTGAAGAAAAACACCTTTCCTGCTTTATAGAGCAACCTTTGATGGAAGCTTTAGGGCAAATTCAAATTAAATCCTTGAAAACTTTGGAACTGTCAAAGAGCCAAGCAGGTGTGTGCCAGAAAAGCCTGTTCCATGAGCAATTCCACAGGAACAATTTTAAGAAACCTGTTAAAAACTGACTCTAAAATATTTAGCTATATAACTGGGTTTTATTTTATTCCAGATTCTATCACCCTTGTGTCCTAGATTAACAGAAATAATAACATTTGTTTTGTAGGGGATATTTACAAAGCATTTGAGCTGCAATTAAACAGCAGCTCTAATCCAAAGAGTTCATTAGTTCAGCACGTATCTCCTCTTTCTCCACTCACACAGATGCAGCACGACAAAAAATTCTGCTGTAATTTTACAAGTAGCTTGTTTTATTGAGGCAGATAAAACATAAACAACTATGTGTTTGTGTAGAAATATATAAAGCTTAAGGTTTCTGTTAGTGTTATTACACTTTTTATATGTATTTTGCCATTTACAACATCATCACTGAGCCTTAGGGTCCAGATCTTAAAAAATTGTACACAATTGTCAAATTATTTTTTTTTATTAGATAGAAAAATGCTTGATGGTCAATTAATGAACAACTAAAATTACTTTGCTAAATATTGGAAGTTGTTTGCATTTTAAGGTGAAAGAGTGATTCCATGACCGTGATGCAATGATCAAACAGGACAATCTTTTAGTGGTTGGAAATCACTCTCTTCTAGCTGAATATTTATGATGTATCATTATGGTGAATGCACACTCTAAATTTGTTGAAAAAATACTAGCAGGTGTAAAGCCATGTTTTCATTCACTGTTTTGGTGCAGTGTTTTGTGGAAAATTTCTTCCTTTTCTGGGGAACAGGGACTGTCTTCAAAAGCTGTAAATACTTGACAAACAATGTGGGAAAACTGCTCTCACATTGATGCCAATCTGGGAGAAGAGTTCTCTGATTAAGATGTAGATCTGATGTGCAGTGAAATCTGGTTCTTGTCACATTTTAAGCTTGTAAGGTTCATGCTGATGCCATTGAAAGATTAATAATGTTTCAACCACAGTGGCATATTTATTTGTTGGAAGTGTCCTGAAAAGTAATTTTATAAAATCTCATTAAAATATTGCAAAGAATGGATTTTCTTGGGTCAGTTACAACAAGAGTATGTTCTGTATATGAATATGCACAGTTATGTAAGGTTTTAAGCCTTCCTCAGTGGCCAGATGTCTCATTTTTTCTACCTTTTTTTAATTCAGGACATCTACTGAGAACATCTCTTTTTACAACAGCAAGAAATGTAGATGAAGAATACTTACCTGTGTTACTTTCAAGAGCTAGGGTAGTAGAATTTGCCTTAGAAATTCCCTGCCATGTAGATAATTAATTACATTAGTTACCTACAATCACTCTGATATGTTTGCTGCTCTTGATGTCTGTAATGAGCACATACACTGACAGCTCTGAGAATTTCCACTGAGAAATCCATCACGCAATCTGTTTAGTCCAAGGGCTGTGCTACTGGAGTGTCAGTCCTGTTAGGGATGATGAGAATGATTGATATTATGCAAGACTTGACCTCTTGCTGCTCTGTTGCTTAAACCTACAGTAGACAAGCGGGTTTTTATTGTCACCTAAAGGTTTTCCATGAGGCTCAGAAATTGTAGTGAGGTCATTTAGCCATTGGGAAAACAGAGTCTGCAGAAGTTCCTCTGGAAAAGTCAACGTTTGGGGGAAGGAGACCTCCTTTTCCTTCTCTGAGGGCTTGTGTGACTCCACACACAGAAGCACTTGGTCAGAAACTCATGGCCTGCCACTTGGTGCTGATTTGTGTAGACACGTAGGAGCAGGACACAGTGCTGGTGGCCAGAGCAGCTGGAGGCTCAGCTTTTGCCTCCTCAGGCACCCAGGAGGGACCTCACTCCTCTTGGCCCAAAGGGCTGCTTGGCTGCACAAGGAGAGAAAGTGAAACATCCCAAAAGTTAGTGAAGGTGGAACCTCTGTCTTAACAGTCACAAAGCCATGAACATCATTCAGTTTTGTGTCTTTCCAAAGATTTGTCTCTCTCTTATACCTGGAAATATCTGCTGGCACAAAAGCTTTCTCCATTCCCCAGTTCCTTTCTCACACACAGACCAGACATGTCATACATCTAGTCCTAATGTGCTCATGCTTTCCATGTTTGGAAGAAACTGTTGTAAATTATTATGCAATTCAGAGCTCATCTGAGCAGCAGTGATTCTTCATCCTCCCACCAGAAGAAAAACTCTTGAATGCCCTATGAATCTCAGCCAGATGGCTGATGCCTGACATTTTTTCCTGTGCTTACTGTGCTCTGTAGGTGACAAAGTAGCCAAAGAGATTATCCAAGACAAGCTGAAATGTATGCATATCTGAAAATGATGTGAAAGTGAGGAGGCAGCTGTTCTGAGCTGACCTAAGCACAGCACAAACCTCCTACACGTCTCTTGGCACTGCAAACAATTCTTCAGCCACAACCCACAGCAGCCTCCTGTGAGCATATTGTGAGTTGGTCAAATGTAAGTGCACATCTTCACCTACTGTGTAAAGCAACAAATCCAACCTTACAAGCACAAAAGATGAAAGAACAGTTAATAATATGAAGGTTGTTTAGGACCTAGCCTAGATGATGCTTCGCAGGATGTCAAGTCCTGCTTCAGTCAACCTCAGGCAAAGGCTGAGCAAAGGCTCAGCTCTTCACTGCCATTCACCTGGTTCTCCTCTCTTTCCTGGGAGGTAACCTTACTCTTCTGCTGGCATTTCATGAGAAGCTCTCCAAAGAGAAGCACTTAGGAACAACAGAACAACCAACCCAGCTCAATGGAGTGCAAGAATATTGAGAGAAATAATGAGATTTTTCAAAACAACATGTTTGAATTAATTTCATTATAATTTATGTTCTCATGTCTCACAGGTCTTTTTGAAAATTATTTCCACTTTAAGTGAACGTAATCTTTCCTATGTAATCTAATCTTTCCTAATGTAAGGGGCAATATATCTCATCTAAGGTATATAATCTTTCTGTGATGCAATGAATTGTGCTTTTGAGAAATATTAACTTGAAGTAGATACTAAGCCAAAATTTAGTGAAATTAATATTGAAGTGATCTGCCCATGACCATGACCATTTAACTGAACAGGGAACAGAAGTTTGAATTTTCTGGATTTTGATTTGTTCCATTGTAGGCATTAGATTCCAAATTCACCTCTAAATTCAGAGCATAGTCCTCTGACATTTATTCCTCTACAGAAGGATAGAAAGGAAATTTTTTAAGTATAAAGTTATAGGATGTTTCCTCTCCTCACCCTCAAGTTCATTAAATGTTCATGCTGCTTGATTTCATAATACCAACTTTCTAGATTTCATTCAGAACATCATCTCATTACAGAAGGAACACACTCTAAATCTGGAAACAAACCCCCAAAATAGTTTTGTTTGGCAGGTATCACAATGAGTGTAGGCTGATTTCTTACGTTAAAATATTTTTTCATTCACATGTGAGTGGATGTACAAGGAATACCTACTGCAGTCCTCAGATCTTCCCTTGGAACACTGATTCTTTAGTCTTGTATAAAACTACACACCAGGCAAGCTCCTTTTTGTACCTGAAACCCCAGGAGCTCTACATCTTGGCTGTATTATGTCACCATTGACCTTTCACAGAGTAAAATCCTTCAGTTATCTATTTTTATGTTGTATAAATCACCGAATATGTACACACACAAATTGGTGTGTGTGGATGTAACACTGGGCTTCCCACCATGTCATTAACGTTGTTGGCAGTGACAGCAGTTTGCAGGCTTCATCCCAAAGTACACTACCAACAAGCAACTTTTCTGAGAGATCTTATTCCTTGCAGAATTCGTGTTTGGAATACTTGTTGTTGGACTTCCTTACAATGAGCAGCTCCCACTGCAAACATGGACAAATGCTCAGAACGAAGCACATACATATGCCTAAATGTCAAGGCAGACAATCCAATTAATAACACACATGTTTTAAAGTAATTTCACTGCAACTCTTGGTTTAGGTTTTCTGATTGGCACAGGAACAACAGTGCCAGCTGCAGAGATAGGCAAGTTTCCCTTGAAATCCAGGTGAGTCAGAACTGCAAGTACTTTTGAGCAGGACAGAGAGAACAATTTGAACCAGACCTGCAGCAGGTGAGGCAGACCAGGATCTGAATATGTGCATGAAGGTCTAGAGATGGGGAGAATTTGTGGGCAGCTCATTATTCAGATCCTTCAGTTTTGTGAAACTGAAAATTAATTATAAAATTTAATTCTTGACTAACAAGGAAGAGTGTATGGTTTAACATATGGTGCCAGATGTTATTACAGAGGGGGGGGGGGGGGGGGAGGGGAGGAAACATGAA
>NW_009953964.1:6363756-6384835 GCF_000747805.2 Chaetura pelagica
GGGGGGGGAAAGGAGCTAAACATGAACTTTCTGCTATTTCTTCAGAAATGTTATTCTTTTCTTCTGAACATTTAATTAATTTAGGCAGTTATATTTATTTATTTTTATTTTTTCTTATTTAACAAATCATCCTTTGAAGAGACTCCCTGTCCAAGATAAAGCTGTCAGTTTTCTCTGGAGAAGGAGGAAAATGTTCTGATCTGGATTTATAAACTGCATGGTGCTACTGCTGGAAGTTATGAAATGTGGAACAGAAGTGACTTCTTATCCCTTAGTTTCTTGAAATTAGTCAAAAGGAGATATTTGCTCACAGCTAAAACTCCTTTTTCATTCAATTTTTCCGACAAATTTGGCAACAGCAACTTTTGAATTGAGCAAGCATGAGCCAAGAAAATTTTCCCAAAATATAGCTAGGGTTTTTTTTCCAATTCTCAATGAATAATAAGCAATGTGTATGGTAAAGGCCTAGACTTCATTCTGCAAGGAGGTTTTTTCTGTTTGTCTAAAGTTTTTATAGCACCTCCTCTGACTATCTTAGTCCTTCCTCAGTAGAGTGTGTTTTTACACTGAGATCCTCAAGAAGCTTAGATCACTGCTTAGATCACTGCTTCCCTTAACAGACCAGGATATATTTACACTAGAATTGAAGGAAAATCCAGACAAATGCTCACAGCATGAGGACTTGCTGGATTACAGATAGAAATGTAGTTCTGTGCCTCGGTAGAAGGCACTGGCAGAGCATATGGCTCATGACCTAGTTAGCCTCCCCTGGAAACTGGGTTTTCTTTTCCTACCTAGAAAAGCAGTTACTTCAGCTGCTTTTCTATTTCTCTAGTGAGCTGAGGAGGACTCTAGGTTTTAACTGGTTGTGCTACTCAGGATTCACTGTCTGCTTATGGCTCTGACCATTGGCAGGTTTACATTTGTTCAGTTGCCCTGAGCAGCTCCACAACCTAAAAGGAGGCAGCAGGGAAAGTTGATGCAGATGCAGATGAAATTAGAAGCCAGGCTGGAGAACAAAGGACTAGAAGCAACCTTAAGCCTGTTTCTAGGGAGTTTCTTAGAAGACAGCGTGGGCATGATGCTAACCTTTGGCTCCCAGCTAATGAAGCTAAGGCACCTTCAGAGCTCCTTTTGTTCCAGGGAAATTCTTTCTGTTCCGAAGAAAATTCCTCTGTTTTGGTGGGAGGTTGAGATCAGGCAGAGGTTGAGATTGTTGCTTTGACAAATTTCCTTGTGGTGATGTTGACTGTGTCTGTTGCCCAGCTAAATACTTTGCCAAGCTCTTCTCAAGACAAAAGAAGAGTCTAAAGGAACTAAACATGTTATTGCATCAACAGCATCCCATTATCTCACATTTGGATATGCCTCTTCTGGAAATTCCTCTCATTTGAGACCTGTGGCTATAACAACTATGTAACCCTGCCAGCGAAACTGGGAACTTCTAATCAGAATTTCCTAAAGTCCACCCCACTTTACACAATCCTTCCATCTTAATTCTGTGCTTCCTTTCAACAGTACTACATATAACATGTTTAGAGGTTAAAACTTCCAATTATTTTGGGCAAATTGAAGTCTTAACCTCAGGAGAGATCAAACTAGTGGGTGACATTTACCAGCCAAGAGCTGCTGGGAATCTAGAACAATGCTGCTTGGCCTGCCCACGTGTACTTGCACTATTTTATTTCCAGGGTGCTAAAGAACAGGAACCAGCCTTCAGTATTGTTATTTCACACAGCAGCATTTGCACAAGTGAATTTGACAATGCCATCTTGCAGCTTTTCCCTGTATTGTTTGGATAATTGCATTGTCAAGAATCGCTTATCATGTATTTAGCGCTTAATACCCGTTTATTACGAGTTCATGTAACTGCTATTTAAGGAATAATACAAGCTGACTCCTTTCTACACCATTTGATGCCACTTTGATTCTGTAATTACTGGTTTCCTAGGATATTATGCCACAAAACCTGAAGAAATAATTGGTTGTTTCATTCCAGACAGTACGTTTCGGAGTTGCATGGAGTTTAACTGGCAGATTTGTAACAGTGCAAGGGAGACATAAAGGGAATGAACGTAATCATGGAATAAGACTGTACAACCTAACTTGTGTAGCTCAGGGTATTCTGCAGCTAGAGTTAACAAGGTTCAAAGGAAAAGGATTATTTATGTAAATGTTGTAAGTTTGATGCCTTTGGGGGATGCTCACTGCAAGAGTATGTCAGTATTACATGTCAGCACAGGGGTGGAACAAGTACCAACTGTGATGTGGAAAACAAGTACTAAAACCCACAGCTCTTCCCATGCTCAGCTGTAATTATTGTTTGCAGAGTGCACACTGAAATCTTCAGAAAAAAATGCTGATTTTGTGGGGGATTGTTTTTTTTTAAGTACCTAAAAGCAAAATGAAGGAGCATTTTGCAAGTATATTTCAAAAACCACTATTTTAGCTGAACTTTGGTCACTTTTTGTTTTCAAGTGGTGGCAAAATATCAATAAATATTCTTTTTCAGCATCCTTATGCATTTGTTTTACAGCAAATGCTGTTATTTGATTAGAAAATGTTGCTAGTTTTATCTGGCTTTAATTTGTTTATAAGGTTATAATGAATGTTTTTGTCACTTCCCATGGTAAGATCACACAATTGGTGTGTACAGTTCTGCCAGACTTCAACTAACTGAGCTGAAATCTGTCACAGTTTCCAAATTTGCAAAGTGGGTGAGAGATTAGATAAAAGATCATTATTCTGGCCATTTTCTCTTTGAAAAATGTCAGCATGCTTCCCGTGGCAGGGACTGTCACCCCTTGAGTAGCTTTATACACCTGGTTCCTTTAGGAAAGCACTAGAACTAGTTTTTATGTGTTCTCAGGTTGCTGCCTGACTTACACAGCTTGTAGAAGAACTCTCTGGTGGGGTTGTGGGATGGGGCAGCCTGTAGTGAGTCCTGCTCAAGGACCTCAGCTGCATTTTTGTTTAAATATAATAAGAAGAACAGTTGTCCTTTATCCAACACCTGGACACCAGAGTATCATGTAGTTTTGCACTACTACAGCTGTGCCTTGTAGAGGAACTTGCCTTAGTGTGCAGCATGTCCAGTGGGAAATCTAATATTTTTCCACTCAGAATCATTCTTCACAAGTCTCTGAGGGTGATTTAGAATAAGGACTAGTTTAATTTACTTCTTACAAAACCTCTCATCATGTTGGCCTCTCTGTGTTACTCCGGTTGGGCACCTGTGGTGCATCTTACCTATGGACAGCATCCAAAATGCCCCCAGCTTTGCCTGAGCCCTTCACCTGCAGGTTTCCTCTTGGGCAGCAGAGTCAGTGCAGTCTGGGCTGCAATTTATCTTGCCTTAAAGTAGGGAAGGAAAACTGACTTTTGAAATGTAATCTAAATTTTTCTGTCTTCTCCTCACTGTAGCTCTAGAGCCTCAGCTCACTAATTCAGGTATTAAAGTCCATCTTGTGCATATCTAAAGGTGGTTGTGATGAGTGTCCTGCATGAGTGACAATCGCCTGAGCTGGGAGACTCAAGGCACCAGTAAGTCTTAAATTCTGAATGGGTCAAGTTCTTAATAGCAGCTGACATGAAAGGGAGGAAAGGGACTGCTAGATCTGCAGCTCATCTTTTCCCCATGATAGAAGTAACAAAGTGCTCATTATTTTAACAAGGAGCTGTATTCCCAAAACATGTAAATAGGGGATAAGCTCCAGATGCTCATAACTGCTGCTCCTTTCCTAATTGGCATTTCCAGAGGTCTTGCAGCACAAGGTGGAAAATACATCACTCCATGTATTAATTTATTAACATTGTCTCTGGATGGCCTAACCAGAGATTGACTCATCATCAAATCCATTTTCTGATGACAGCTAGACAAATCAAAACAAGCCATGTAGATTATAATTCAAGTTTGAGAACATACTATTGAGCTTTATGGTTATCTAATCAAACACAGCAGGGCTACTATCATCTTAATTAAAACAAACTCAACAAAAAAATAAATTACAAAAGCAAATAAAAAAGAGGTTCTGTAACATGAATTGTAGTGACAGAAATGTTTGCTGTTTCTGAAACCTACAAGACATACAACTCAGCAAGGAGCTGTGCAAGACAGAGCCTAGAAAAAGGAAATCAGATTAAACCTTCACTGGTAAACCAACTTCATTTTGCTTTATTTTCTGTGCCTCTAGTATGGAGAACAAGAAGGAAATCCTGGCTACATTCTCCCCACCCCAGGGCATGTGTTCAGGTGCAAGATGAAGGCACACAGCTGTGGGGATTGCAGCCCCAACTGTGGCAGGTGCAGCAGTTACTGTTCACAATTATTACCAAGTCCTTAACTCAGCTGTTTGGTGCTAGAAAGCCTGTCAGTTTGGTTGTGCAGCCAATAAGATGCTGGGGAGGTGGTCCAGCTGCAGCCAGGGTTGGTGTTGCTGAGTTTTAAATGCAGAAGTGTCAGCCCCTTTTAACCTCCTCCTTGACCTGCTGCTCCTTAACAGCTCTGAGTTGGCTGCTGCTGTATTAGCTGGCAACTAACCTCAGAGCCCCCCTGAACAGGACTTTGCATGGGAAATAAATGCCATTATCTCCTGGCAGAAACTTGCAGTGAGAAAAAAAAAAAAAAAGGTAAATGGTCTGTGTGGGGTGTGTCATGTGGGATTGGATTTCTGGAAGTGGTAGAGTAGGTTCAGGACTGGTGGGAGAGTGATTCCTGCAAAGGAAGAGGCTCTTGCTTAAAATTACTTGCTGGGTGGTAAGCACAAGGATCTCAGCCTGAAAAGCTTGTAAGAGCATTAAAAATACTAACCAGCTCCCAGAATTTGGATTAAATTATTTCAGACCCATTTCAAAGTGACTGGGTTTTGGGTTATTTTGATATAAATAGTAAACTAATACCAATGCAAACCACGTTGAAAGCTGTGTCTGCTCTTGAGATGTGTAAAGTGCACCTGCAGAGTGCACATGTGATCTGAAATTCAAAAGCACATGCTTGACCCAGCATCAGAGGAAAATGCTCTGGAAAGCAGCCTCCTATATATAACCCAGCCAAAATATATTTGAATTCAGCCTTTTACAGCCTGCATTCAGCAATTTGCTTTTATAAATTGCTGGTGGTAAAGTTGTCTTTGTTGAGGTGCAGCAGTTACTGTTCACAATTATTACCAAGTCCTTAACTCAGCTGTTTGGTGCTAGAAAGCCTGTCAGTTTGGTTGTGCAGCCAATAAGATGCTGGGGAGGTGGTCCAGCTGCAGCCAGGGTTGGTGTTGCTGAGTTTTAAATGCAGAAGTGTCAGCCCCTTTTAACCTCCTCCTTGACCTGCTGCTCCTTAACAGCTCTGAGTTGGCTGCTGCTGTATTAGCTGGCAACTAACCTCAGAGCCCCCCTGAACAGGACTTTGCATGGGAAATAAATGCCATTATCTCCTGGCAGAAACTTGCAGTGAGAAAAAAAAAAAAAAAGGTAAATGGTCTGTGTGGGGTGTGTCATGTGGGATTGGATTTCTGGAAGTGGTAGAGTAGGTTCAGGACTGGTGGGAGAGTGATTCCTGCAAAGGAAGAGGCTCTTGCTTAAAATTACTTGCTGGGTGGTAAGCACAAGGATCTCAGCCTGAAAAGCTTGTAAGAGCATTAAAAATACTAACCAGCTCCCAGAATTTGGATTAAATTATTTCAGACCCATTTCAAAGTGACTGGGTTTTGGGTTATTTTGATATAAATAGTAAACTAATACCAATGCAAACCACGTTGAAAGCTGTGTCTGCTCTTGAGATGTGTAAAGTGCACCTGCAGAGTGCACATGTGATCTGAAATTCAAAAGCACATGCTTGACCCAGCATCAGAGGAAAATGCTCTGGAAAGCAGCCTCCTATATATAACCCAGCCAAAATATATTTGAATTCAGCCTTTTACAGCCTGCATTCAGCAATTTGCTTTTATAAATTGCTGGTGGTAAAGTTGTCTTTGTTGGTTGTCTGAGGCTTCAGCTCATAATTCTGAATGTCATTGTTAGGCATTCATTGCATGAGCAGCGTTTTCCATTTTTCTAAAAGATGTGGCAGATTATTCATCATTTTAAAGCTCAGTTGTGTTTATCCTCTTGACATATACAAGTAAAGAAGGTGCTTCTACAAAACAAATAAGAATTAAAGGAATTATAGAAATATATGTTGTTTATGATAAAGTTGAGTCACTGCTTATTACAAAAGCCTTAGCTAAGGCTGCAGAATTTTCCAAATTTAGTCTAATAAAAACATTTGTTGCCTTAAATGCAAGAAGAGACCCTGCAGATTAAAAAATAATTTTCTGGCTAATTCCTTAATCCAAGTACATTGTGTAATAATTATTAATGTGAGACAGGATGAGAGAATGAGCCCATTAAACCAAAAGGCAAAGAGTGATATGAAAGTGTTAAGTTTACAGAGACAGCTTTTATTTTTGTTTAATACAGCAATAATGACCAACTTGCACTAGCTTCTGGGTTGTTTGGAGGGTGTCTGAATTCCATCCTTTCAGAGTCTAATTTTTCCAACAGCTTTTGTGCCTGCTTGAGTGAAACTAGAACTGAATTGGAAACATCTGGAGTTTTATTTCTGTAAATTCAGTTTTATTTCTGTCACGTCTGAGGTTTGGAAGCAGACTGTCCAATTCCTTGTACAAACACACGTGGTTCTCTGGGTGCTTGTACACAACTGTTCTGTAGAGGCCAGGCTGTGTTGGATACAATCACTTCTGCAACTGCAGGCAACAGTTTTCATCTGTCCTTGGAAACACAGCTCTTGATCTGCAGCTTTTACAAGAGATGTTCAAGCCACTCCATGCTGCTCTTAAACTGCCTGAGACCTATGTCAGAAACTGGAATTGAGAAAAACCACATTCCTCCAAGTGCCTATGACATAAATTTTGAGGTCCAGGCACTTACAAAAAGCTCCATCTGTGTTTGGGGAAATGTTCCAGAACCATGTCCAGAAATTTAGCTCTGATCTATAATTGGGGTAACCATCCACAGCAGTTCTGCCTTTGTGGGAGTTGTGAATGAATGTGGGTGTACACCAGGTTTCCACCCACCCACATTATGGAAGAAGGCTCCAGCTCTGCACAGTCCCTTTACCTGCACTCCCCAAACGTGCAGTAGCTGCCAGCAGATGCCATGGCTGCAAAACAACAGGCACAGTGCATGTTAAAGCCCATATTTGCTATGGGAAATCAGCATTTTCATAGTATCGTAATGTCACTCTACTTCTCTTGAGTACCTATTATTCATGACATGTAATCATTCACTGTAAAAGTAACAGTTTTCTTAATAATGGGAAAGGTTTTCAAAACATGTTCAGTTTGGCCAGGTGACACTCCTTATTTTTTCATTTTGTAAGACAGTACTAATGTTGAATAGTCTATTAGGGCTTTTCTATCAGCAGAATGATGTTGATGCAGGTGTCAGAGAGGACTCCACTAATGCACTCCACTCATCTCTGTTTCTGTGGTTGTTATAAATCTTTTCATGATACTTGCTGCATTTCTGTTGACTTTGTCAATCTTGCTATCTTGTATCTTGAGGTCCTATTTTCTTGCATTTTTTTCTGGGACATAAAGACCAAAGGACGTTGGGTAAAATCAGAACCTTTAGCAAATGTGTTTTGTTTTTAAAGTTTTCTGTAGGGCATCAACTGCTTTTAAAGCAAAATGTATGGCAGATGCCCTGCCTTGGTCCCAGTAGACCTCCTCTCTTCCAAGCTGAAATAAGTTAATTGAGAGTTTTGTTCTGGTTTTCCACAGAGGTTATTATTTGTAACTGAAAGTGTTTATCTGCCTTGTATGAACTTTCACCCCATGACAGTAGAGAGAAGCAGTGGGAGCTGGGTTTATAAAGTAGAATATCTAAGCAGTAAAAATCAGTGGCTTATCAAGAATCCTATTTTCAGAGCTGGTGGGAACCTCGAAATGTTCTGCAGGTGTGCACCCACTGGTGTGGATTTGAAAGAAAAGGTGAAAAGGATAAAAAAGGGATCCCTTCATTGATATCTGGCACCAATGTAGGTTTCTGTTGCTTAACAAATTTTGTATTCAACCTGTTTAATCAAGGCGGGAGCTGCCACGGGAGTTCAGTCCCTGCAGACACATTGTTATAAGTCTGAGAAGTTCTGTTGATTTCCAGCAGTTTGCACCAGCTTTGATTTGTTTGGTGTTTTGTTTTTTGAATTAAAATTAAAGATACAGTATTTTTCTCAGATGCAACACATTTCTAAGGCCTGGGGGAGGTGGAAGAGCATCAGGGAGCTGTTTGGCATCCCCACTGCAGAGCGTGGCTGCAGTTCCAGCGCTGCCACAGGTGTCAAGGCAGGGCCCTGCTGTGCCACTGCAGCAGGGGCTGTGTGACAACAGCCCCAAGAGTGTGACATCCCTGTTCCCTCATGTCCCAGCCAGGGAGTACAACCACCATGGTGCCAGTAGTAGTGTTTTTTACAGTGGTGGAAGTATTTTTAAAGCAATGAGTGCAAAGAAGACAAGAAAGTATTTTACTCAATGTGATGCAACCAGGACCCTTATTTTTTTGTTGGTGGTGTTCAAACATTCCTCTATTCCTTCCCAGGAGATAAGCCCAGGCCAGTGAGTACAAGAAAAAAGCAACACTTGAGCCCAGAACACCATTTGCTTGAGTCTGCCCTGGCAAAGCCTCTGGCTGATTTACAAGGAGGTGGCTGATACAACCAGTTGCCTCATGAATGTCAAGTGTAATTTGCTGGGTTTGTACCTGAGCAGACTGCATGATCTTTTCCAGCCTGGGAAAAGTTCTTCTCTCCCTCAGTACCCTCATCTTGGAGAGAGCTGGGAGATGGAAATATCTTTCAAAAGAAGTAGATGGTTGATGCTGGATATCTAGCAAATAAGACCCTGGTTTCCTACATTCTAGCCCTTTGCCACATGTGTGTGGCATCTGCATCTTAACAAGTAATTAGATAATGCACTGGGCTGGCATTCATACCTTAATTGCAGGTTGTTTCCTGGTTTTCTCCCTTTAAAAAAATTAAAAAGCTTGCTCTTTTCAGCCTTCTTGTCCTCGAGCAAAACAGCCAATTAGTAAACCCTAACCTGCTCACATTGTGGCTCAGTGCTGTTAATTATGAGAAATAAGAAAAGGCCTTGACACTTCCAGGGTAGAGCCCGTGGGCAAAAGGAAAGTTCTCGAAATTGAAGGGCAGACATTATTTAAAACAGAAAACTGGATGGCTCTGGGGGGTGCAGGCTGAAAGGAGCAGCAGGGCTCTGCATCTTTCTGAGCACAATAGAGCAGGAGGGAAGTGCTCACCCAGAACACTCAAGGGCTGAGGAAAGGGTCTTTGCTCTTTCAACTATCAGTTTTATTCTCAATTTCAAACGCAGAGTCTAAAACAAGCCTACAGCAGAGTTTGCCCTCATTTTTCTTGATTTAATGGTGAAGAGCTTCTTTTGGCTGAGGGAATATATCTGCCTGGGAAAATCTCTAAAAATGAAAATGTGAGGCTGGTGTTGAGAAAAATAGAGGGAAAACAAGCTGTGTATCTGTTTGGAGGCTGGGGAACGCCCATCCTCTCCTCAGGTGCCCAGTGTGCTGGGACAGGTCAAAGTGAGGAGGGGAGGTCCTTGGGCAGGGTTTTCCCTGGGTTCCCACTAGTGCTGATGGCCACCAAATGAGCACTGCTGATTCCAGATCTCTTTCCAGTCTGAAAAACAGACGAACATGGTACCAAGGAATAACTGACTGCTGGATTCCAGTGCCTCACACCTTGCTTTTCGGCAGCCTGGTTCATGTACAGCTGAGGTCTTTGGGGTGGTTAATGTGGTTACATTACCACCTTATTTATAGCTGCCTTGTGTCGTCACTGCAATGTAAAGGTGCTTGTGTGCAACTTGCAGCCAGGAACATGGAGACTTAAGCTCATGAACTTTGAGCCTTCGAGGTGAATAGGCAGGGTCTTTAAACTCTTGCAGAGGAAAATACAGTGTCATCTGATTTCGTAACCATGGAAAGGAGAAAACTGTGTAGTTTGTAATAATATTTAAAGGCTCAATCATCTCTCTATGGGACTCAGGAGCAACTCACGGAGCTGCCATCCAATATTGCACACACTGCATCTATTTCTGAGGCAGCACAGTTGGGAGACATTGTGTTTGTAAGGGATTTTAAGCCCCAAGTGTAGAGGGTTCTTGTACCTCTTGGTGCATAGGTAGCACAGCTGAATATCCAAACTGGCATTTTCACACCACAGATGCAATTTTGTCAGGCTGAAAAATAATTCAACTTGTCTTCCCCCAGGACCCAACAAGTTTGTAATATGGAGTTTTATTAGACTGTGAAACAAATTTGTATGAGAAGTGGCAGGACTGGCTTAAAATCAGGAGCTTCAGTCTTCTGAACTGATGTCCCTGAGGGGACACTGCAGGAAATGATCCAGTGTTGGGAAGAAATTGGGAAAGTGCCTTACATTTTTTTTTAATATCTTCCTCTTGAATTGAGCCAATATAAAAAATAAGGGTCTCTATGATGCTGCTGGGCCTTAAAATGGAATTACAATAATGTTGTTTATCACTAGTGGCAATCTGTCTCAGATCTTGCTTTACCCAGACTGGGCTGGCTTGTGGGGCAGGCTGGACTTGCAGGGCCACATTTCTTGTGATTGCAGACACTTGCTGGTACTTGGGTTTTCAACAGAATTTAAGAGATCAAGTTGCCAAAATGTTTTGAAAATCTGGCAATAAGGGGAACAAGGTCTCTTTCCACCTGCTATGAAATTCTCAGTACTAGTAAGTGGACCCAGGTCTTGGCAGGTTCCAGGAGGACAAAAAGCCTCCTGTGTTACAGCCACCTCCAGCCCTCCCTGCTCATGTTCCTTTCCCAGCTGGGTGCTGCTGGCACCAGAAAGGGTCTCATCAGCACAGCAAACTTTACTTGGACCTTATGAGTCAGGGACCTGCATGCAGGTGTGGCAAAGCTCTCTCCTTGGTTACTTTCCTAGATATCCTCTGGTCTCTCAGCATCACTTTTTGTTTGTGATGAGTCATTTGAGAGCTATTTTGGTTCCCTGGCATTTGCATTTTCTGTAACTTGTTCTTTATGTGTTCTGATCTTTTCTGCTCAGCAAGCACGTCCAGTCAGATTCATTCTGCAATGAATAAAGAACAGTTTACGGAAGATCTACACAGAAGCTGGTACTGGCAGTCAGGTTGCATGCCAGGGATTCAGCCCTGTTTAAACAGAAAGTAAGGCAGCCCTCTTAAAGAGCTCAGCCTCACCATGCAGTTGATTGAAGAGCTTTGGTGACTTAGACACAGCCTTGTACTGCAGTTCCTGTGGGTGATCAAGTGAAGGTGTAGGAGCTTCACTTCCTACTCCAGTCCCTTACATCAGATTTGCAGCAATCCTAAATTTGGTTGCACATACATTGCCTCCCATCTTGAGGCAAGAATGCTTTATCAAGCTTGATATTAATATAATTGGCAAACTGGCATTCTGAAGCACAAGTGTTTCTCTGGTGTGCAAGGGCACACGCTGTTAACACAGACATGTTTTCCAAGGAGGGGCTCAACTGGTGACTTGAGGAAATTAAGTACTTACAAGCTCCTACCTGACCTGCCTTTTGCAGGAGAATGGAAGGAAAGTTGAAAATCTGAACCCCTAAATTATCCGTGCACTCAACAACATAAAATCATGGAAACATAGAATGGTTCAGGTTGGAAAAGAGCAGTAAGATCATCCAGTCCAAACTTTAACCTAACTCTACTAACCCAGCTCACTGCTAAACCATGTCCCTATATACCATATATATATGATCTTGTAACACATTCAGAGATCGTGATTCAACCACTTCCCTGGGCAGCCCATTCCAGTGGGTTTCCAAGGTATAAGCAACCACTTGCACAGAGACTAAAAAACCACTTTTCTCTGGGTGGGTGGCAGTCCCAGTTGGGAATTTCAATATTTTTGCCCTTTATAACTTGCCAGAGGTTTATGATGCAGCTGAGTGAAATTTTATTAGGTCTGGCCTATAAACCAGAGACAGAAAAAAAGACAATTTTGGAAGTTCCTATCTCCAAAACAAGAGCTAAAACTGGATTTCAGTTCCAACAATGGAAACATGGATTCAATCAATTAAAAAAGAGCAATTTTTGCATTTGCACAGGCTTGTCTGAAAACAGAGTTTGGCAATAAATAGTGTTTAGTTGTCCATTTAATGAATCTATTGAAGCTCCTGGATTTTCCAGTTTCGCTTTGATATTGTTAGAGGTGATTTATTACAGGATTATATTTTTTCTTTTATTTCTCTACTTTCCTCATCTATCCTGGGACAGTCTTTGGTGGATCCTGGATATATATATATAGGAGTAACTACAGAAATGCAAATCCTTGGAGAAATGTCAGTGTTGGTAAAGCATAGTCAAGAGAAATCAGGTATTTTGTGTGTCTCTGGGAATATTATTTGCGTTTTGTTCTTTGAGGGAAGGGCAGGGATTTTTGTGTGACACAAACCTAACTGTGTGACATAAACCTAACTTAGGAGAATCATCATCTCAATTTTCTAGCTATTTTTCCAACCTATTTCATCTCTATTCTTCAGCTACCCAGGCCAGATTTCTTCTTAAACAACACTGATGTCTGAAAAAGTATTGGTTTCATTACTTTTTATAATGGAATTGCACATTGACTTCTGTGCATTTAAAGTTAAGCCATAAATTAGCAGAAAGAATATTTCCCATCTGCACAGGTGCTTTGATTCTGCTAAAGCTTTTGGATCTTTAAAATGCATTTCTGTGTTCTTTCCTCCCAATGCTTCACTAATATTATAAATCTCTGGTACAGGCTTGTACTTTAGCAAAATTACTCTCATTATTTTCAGGAAGTAATTCCATGCTCTGGCTATAGGGTTCATTTTCTTTCAATCCTCTCTTCATGGCTTTTATATCTGCACTGTAGAAATCACAAGAATCACCATTAGTTTGAAGACAGAGTCTAGATTAGCCTGTCCTCTTATTCCAACTGCTTAAACTGTTTTTTGAATAAGTTAATTTTCGAAATCTATCTTGTTTATAGCCCCAGCTGTAAATAAATAATAATATAAAATAGTAATAATATTTAAGTAAATATAATTATAATATTAATATAAAAATAAGTAAATAATAGCATAAATATAATAATATAATAATATAAATTTAAACCTGTGATTTTGAAAGATTTCAGCAAGCTTTGGACCAAAACTCTTTCTGAAAAGAGAGAACCTGTAAGCACTGCCTTTCACCCAGGACTGGTCAGCAATCTGACTTCTGTCCCTGCCATGGTAGGAAGCACTATCTTAGAGGGAATGCCTTAAAACAGATCAATGTAGTCACCTAGGAAACATTTATAATCCATCATACTTCCCGAGCCTTTTCCCCTTACTGACCAAGCTACTTCATAGCATTAGATCATGACACAGCAGGTCTTCCACAATTGCAGCATATAAACTTATACCCAGGAGTCAGGCATCTGTTGGTCCTTTCCAATGTACAGTGGGAGTTAATTTATCAGTATTTCATGTCCAATTGATTTTGGATCTTATAGCAGAACCAGGGAATTTAGATAAATGCTTTTCAGCATGTTTAATCCACACTCTAAACATTCTCATTTTTCCTTTCTTTTTTTTTAATGTGTACCTTGCTCATTTATTTGTTGATTTAAGGGAGTCTTTTGAGGAGTGAGTTTTCAACATGCAGCCACAGAATGGCTCTTTTTCTCCCTTGTAAGATATTTAACAGGCTTTAGCTGTGTTTAAAATCCTTCCTTTGAAGTGGGTTGTTATGAATAAGAAGAGACACATTTAATGCATATTTAAAGTACTCAATTAAACAAAAGGAAGTGGCTGTATCTTGTGCGTTTACTCCTTGGCCTATGTGATAAAAGACTATTTAAATTGTACATGTCAGTAAAAATGGTGCAAATTCAATTATTTTTTTTCCCCTCACACATCCATGGCTTGTGTAACATTATGTACACCAGTCTTCCCCAGCATATTGACACTTCATCTGAGATGACTAAATTGAGGAGCCTTCAAACCACTGACATGATCCAGGGGCAGGATTGAGTCTGATCTGACGTTAGGGAAGAGCAGCAAAGAAATCCGTGTCATCTCACTGGGGTTTTGGCAGCAGATTGTGATTGCCAACAGAAATCTGTCTCAATAACATTGGAAGTAATTGTATCATGCTTTCTATTGGACTACAATCTGGGTGAGATGACCTCACCTACCATTTCAGCTGAAAGCTTTCTGGGACCTCACAGCCACATAACATCACAGAACTTTTTTTAAAAAAACTAAACGTGAGAAACAATTTCCATTATATATGAAGATCCAAAATATCAGCAATGCCAGAATATTTCCAACCATAATGTCCAAGGAAAAATAACACTCTTCATTTTCTGTAAGAGGGTCACAAACGGTTGAATGTAACTAATTATTATTTATTATTATTCACAATGGTTTTGCATAGTTATTTTCAAATCATGAGGGCTACGTGGGACTGTCTTTGTTCACCTTTGAAAAAAAAAGATAAGAACTTTCATCCTCTGCCTTTGTACAAATCACAACCTTGGCAGTAAAGGCATTATACTTGTTATAAAATAACCTTACTTTTTGAGAAAATAACATTCATTTGTCTATTATGCTACATTCAAAATTAAATCTATTTACCTATTTCCTTCCTCTAATTAAGAATTCTGTTCTGTTGTACTTCTAAATATTTTGGGGAGGTTAAGCTGCTGCAAAAAGTTTGGGTGACATACTTAAATAGAAAATCCTCCCTGCTGCACTGAAAAAGCTAAACAAATTATTATACAGGAAAATAAGCTTTCCAGCTGTTGAGAATATCAAAGCCTTGATAAATGTAGCAAACAGGATTTCTTAATTCAACAAGAATTGAAAGATGACTCTAGAGTCATGTACCCAATGAGGGAGCCCCTCTTACAGCCACAAAGTAACAAAAAATAAGTAGCTTATACACCTCTTCATTTGGAGAAATGAGACCTCTTAAGAACCACCTCATAACTGTAGGTTTTTCCCTTTAATCTGATAATTATCCATCAATTCTTCTTAGCTTCTGTGATAAGCCACATTGCTTTGAGAGGAACTCAAGCAATATAATTTACAAAAACTTGGGGGGAGGGGATATTTAAACTAATAATAGAAAGAAAGGAATGTGTGTTTTTCCAGCATTTTGTGGTACCATAAACAGCTGAACATTTTCATCGATGCATGAACCATTGAGCTGTGTGTCCTTATCTGGGCAGTTCCTCGTATTTTTTATTTGAAGCATCTGAGGCAATACTATGTTTTTCAGCAGCAGGCAAAGGTCTGACTGTGACTTATTCCTGACTCATGCTTCCTCAGCTGAACAAGGCAATGGGTAGTTCAGGAAGGCAGGCTTGGAAAAGCTGGAAGCAGATCGATGTGGAAGTTTTGAATCTTTCTTCTGTGCTTCCCTCCCTTATAACACAAAGCAGTTTCCCATGGAGCCTTGCCTGGCTTTTTTCACCCAGAAGTTGTTATCTAATAGAGAAGTCATGGTGGCAATTCTTAGTGAAAGTATTAAGTGAAATCATCTAGATGATATTAGGAGTGTATGACTCACTACTGGGATTGAAAGAGATTTTGCAAATGAGGAGAGAAAAACCCGGGAATAGAAAATCATCCTTTGGTAACTGTGCCATTTCAAGATTATTTAATTGTCATGTTATAATGTTAATTAATAATATAAATAAGCATTGATTAATATTTGAAAACGTCTACTTGACATGCAATTAACACAAATTACACAAGCAATTATATGAGGAGTCAAATTATTTAGCAATTTTAAAGCTATTTACCCTCATGCTAGACTTCTCTCTGAACAATTAAGCCAAATCATTGTAGACTCTTTCATTTATGTTAACTTCATATTTGCTTGCTAAAACAATAACAATTAGAATCAAGGTACCTCCCACCCTAATTAACCAAAGTTCATGCCAAGATGACATTTTCTGTCCCTTTAGGTTTCAGGAGCCCCATGCAGCCTGCCTGGAGCTGTGATGGAGTCACCTGGGCACAGGGTTCTGGAATGAGACTTCATTTACCCCGTAAGTTACTGGCTCTTTGCTTTTATTATGGCACATGTGTTTTCACTGCTTCTTCTGTCTATTCTGTTATTCTTTCTTGCTCAAGTTTTGATCTTTGCTCAGGCTTTCAGTTGTGGTTTGCACATCCCCTCACTGTGTGCAGAGAGCAGAGCTCTGGTCAGTCAGCTGCTTCTGTGTCCAGGGCTTCACCTCAGCTAAAGGGCCATGAATCAAAGTCACAGCAAATGCAATTAAGTGTGAGGAGATACCTTTGCCAACCCTAAACTGCAGCATCTGTAAATCCCCAGCCTTTCACTCTGCCTGTATCCAGCCTGTACGTGATGGGACAGCAGCCCTTATCAGAACTCGGACCTTCTGTGTCTGGAGACACCTTAACCAGCTCTGTGCAAGTCCCACGGTGCCACAGGCCGTGGTGCAGAGAGCCCTGAGCTGGGTCTGGCTCTAGCCCAGTCTCATCCGTTAAACAGACACTTCAATATTGCTGATTCCAAGCTAATAACCTTTGGCAAGCTTTATCTGCTCAGGCAAGAGCTGCATTGCACCAAGTACCTGCCAGAGATGTGCTCTGATGTCCCTGGGAGTTGAGGGACTTTGTGGCTCCAGTTCAGGGCAGCCTTTGTGTACTTACCCCATCTTTGCTTAAGAAAGGGCAGATGGGCAGGTGCTGTAGTAGTTTCTAGATAAGTAGTTTTGCTTTATAATCCTTTAGGAATCTTTGATCTTTAATATTAAATGTTATAAAGGGGAAAAAAAACAAACAAAAAAACCAACAACAGATAAACCAGAGCTGGTTGATTAGAGACTTTTTTCTTTCCACTCCGTGAAACTCTTTTGTTACTCAAGGATTCGCACTGAACTTCTAACACATGTAAAGCTTCAGGCAGACATAATTAAAGGCATTATCTCATATCAAAAAAGGTTCAAGTTCCCACGGAAAATTTGAGTCAATTTAGCTGTATGCTTTTTTCAAAACATTTTTAACACAAATCGCTGAAGGAACATCAATCCTTGTCTCCATTTAAGAAGAAGTGAGACAAACTTCTGTTAGAGATGAGGAAAATATGCTTGAGATTTGCTTCAGAGTGAGAAAGTTTCAAGGTGCTGTGTAGATCTCATGGTCAGTTCTGTGGATTTGGGAAGGCATTGGCTATTCTCAAAGATTTCAGAAAAGATGGTCAGGAAAAGTATGTGGATCCTACATAACACTCTCAATCTGAGACCTTCATAAGAGGAACATGTATTTGATTTTCTGCAGTCTTCAAGGTGGCTGGAGACCACCAAGGTTAGATGATCTTTTCCAGCCTGACCTTTCCATGACTCCAGAACTCTGTGTATACTTGTTTTCAGAGAAAGCTGTTTCTGCCACTTTTGTCTGTAGAGTTTTCTTTCAGATGTGCTATTAGCTCAGGTTCCCCTGGGTTTTAAATCACCTATAAAATTTATCAGCTTTCACATAAGAAATGTGGAATGTCTTTGCTGCAGAGGAAAACTTTGTCATTTTTTATTTTTATTATGATAAAGGTGTAAAGTCTGTTTCAGTTTCTCTGAATGTTGTTCTGTAAAATTCCCATGTCCAGACACTGCACCTCTTCATCTGCACATTTATCCATGAAAACCTTTCATTATAAATTTGCCATGGGATCAGTTCCTTCTTCACCTGCCTACTGAATTTAATGCACTTGTCATTACACAGGATAGTCATGGGAATATCTTACTAAATAAATCTTCCTGCTGCTTCCACTGCCTTCATCCTTCTCCCCTTGGATCACATAATGAAACCAATGAGGGTGCAACATAGTCTACATGAAGAACTGCACCTTGCTCATCCAGCATCAACATTTTTAAATAGCACTTAGCTCACATAAAATATTTCTGATCTGCAATCTTTTGTGTACTTCTCCAAGATAAGTTTCACTGCTGCAGTTTTACAGGTGGGAAGGCTGTCTTGGGGATGGGAGAGTCACAGATGAGCTAGGGAGAAGCGGCAGAGACAAACTCAAGCCTTTGCTTTTCCAGCCTGTGGCTCAGCTTGTGAAGGAAAGGTTGTGTATCCTACCTGCCACAAAGAGCACACAGAACAGCCCAAGGAAATCTCATGAGGGTCAGCAAGGACATTATTTTTATTTATTACAAATCTGAACCAATCCTTAACCATTTTTAATTCAGCTCAAGAAACTTTTGTGAGAGCCCAGATCCAGTTTTAGCCATCCAGATGCCTCCTTTCCAGGGAGTCCATGTTTATCTTTTGGCCATTTTGTGAGTCAAATGTTATTTGTCTGCCTCTTTGTTTCGCTGTTCAAACATTTTTGCTTATTTATGTTGGAGACCAGAAGCCACATTTGCAGCATTCACAGGCAGAAATGGCTAAATAAGTACTTGGACTCCAAAGCCAAGTGAAGGATGTCTCAGCTCTAATCATATCCCCCCCAGCAGTGAAAAAAATTGTGAACTATTCTGGGCCAAATCCTCTTTGCAAACCTCAGTCTTAGCAGTGTCAAAGCTGGTTTCTCTCTGCTCTGGAGACCAATGAGCAGAACTCAGCCATTTCCTATGTTGGCTCAACCCGTGCTGCTCAGAGACATGAGCAGCCTTCAGTGGGTAACCAAGGACACCTTCAAAGCAAAGTCAGGCAAGGCTGTAATTCTGCAGTGAAGTGGCTGGCATCATCCATAATACCCACCCCATCCCCATCCTTGTTCTTGCACTATTTAAAAGCAAAACACTGTAAAATATTGAAAACACCCTAGTAGGTCTTGTTGACTGCATTTGTTTCAGAAACAAGCTGAAGCTAAGTAAAGACTTGGATGAACAGCACTAAAATGCAGCTATATTTAGGTCTCAGCATGTTAATGCTTCTATTTGTTGCACAGCCCTAAGGAATACTTCAGATAGCTTTGATGGCATTTTGGTTGCCAAGGAAACGCCTGGTTGTGTGTGTGTGTGTGCTGCAGAAGCCAGAGCAACCTCCAGCTCCACTTGCAGACATGGAAATTTGTGTCATGTTAAACAAGGCAAAGACAGACTCTCCTTCCAGGGATGTAGGCAAACACAAAGGGAAGAGTTGTGCTTCTAGCATCTCTCTGTGACTCACACCTGTCCCTCCAGACCTGCCCCACCTTTCTGCAGGTGCTTTAGGTTGACTGTGCTCCTTACTGGCAGAAATGGGACAGTGTCTAGATCATAGAGTAGCTGAGCATGAACTTTAAACCCATCGTACGTGTTGTCCTGTGGCAGCACAATGAGTGTCCCTCATTCCATTATTCTTACCTTTGATAGGCTTATTCACAGGGAGAGAGTTAAAAAAAACCATCAACTGGTCAAGAACAAGATGAGTGAGTGATTTATTTTTTTTTCCCCTCCCTACAGGGTTTCCTACATTAGAAAGTCACAATTCTGCAAAGTGACAGTCATGGGAAGTGACAATTATTTGGAAGATTGAAGCATCTGTCTTCCTTGGTCTGTGCCCCCTCGGACCGAGAGAGAACTGACGTGACATGATCAGAACAGAAGTTTGGACTAAATCTTTCACAGTCTGTTAGGGCAGGCAGAGATGGCTGCTGGAGGATTTTCTTTAGCAAGATACCACCCAGTCAGCTTTGGGAGCAGTGAGGAGGAAGAAGAAGAAAAAAATATTTGCATTTCTAAAAGCTTTTCCTCGCAGTGGTTTCCGAGCAAATGTAGGTCAGCTGTAGGATCCCTTTCCCACAGGGCTAAAAACAAAAGGTTTTCCTGGTGTTGCCTTTCTCTGTCTTGGCTTAGAATCTGTAGGGTTTTTTTGTAAAAAGACATCCAGCTGTTTTTAAAACTCATGCCTCATACCCAGGTGAGGGGCTTACAGCTGGCTAGATTTGGGAAAACTGGTGACTGACCACAACAGTTCAGCTGTCATTCATTTAAGTGACAATCCTGGCTCAAAACAGGGCACTAGCTCATTAATTCTTCCTGTGTTTAGGTTTTGCACCTTCAGTTCTGCATCCTTTCTTTACCCTGTATCTCTGGGTCTTTGGGGCAACTTCGGATCACAACACCCAGACTCCCATGGAAATCTGTAATTGTGGAGACTTTTACTGGCTTGAAAAATGTTACTTTTTAGGTTTGTCATGTTTCTTGTTCAGTAGTGCTGTTCCTAGCAAATTCACACCTATTTCGGTGAGAGCTTTCTGTTAGGGAAACAGCATCACTGCACTTGTCTCCCAGAAGGAAAGCTTGTTGAACAGCAGCTGATGTTTTGTCTTCCTGAGAACTTACTAGGGAGTATAAAGCCCATATCTCAAATAAAAGCTAGTGGTGATGTACAAAAGGAGCACCCATAATGGTATGTCCTTTAGATGAGCTAAAGCAATCTGTTTCCTTAGTTTGACTTGAGGTCTCAGCTTGAAGTGCTTCTTTTCACATCCAATAGCCAATTCTGTCTCCCTGTGCATATTAAAAGACTTACAAATATAGGTGGTATTTCTAAGATATAGCAATGGGACAGTTCCCCTTTTCTAGATAGGTACATTCTGCCCTCCACCTTCACATGCCAGTCTTGCTATCCACTTTATATACCGGCTGCCTCCTGAAATTCAAATCTCATGGCTGTGGCTAAGCTGATACTAAAGAAAGATGGAAATGGGTTCAGAATGCCAGGGTGCTGCATGTCTTGGATACTGTCTTCCTCTTCTGCCATGTGTCTATCTCCTCTCGTGAGTTTGGGGTTGTTAATTTAGATCAGTGTTTTACTTTGCAGTGGGATCAAATGCAAACAGACAGGGCTTTAAATCACCTCTGAGTTCCCAAAAACCTGGAGCACTTCAAGGGACCGTTTGGTTCATGGCATCATTTCCAGAGGATTTAGGTACATGTCAGGCTACTCTACATCATGTCTCATGGTGATACCCACCTCATGACACATCTGTAGTCACAAACACAACATTGCATGTGTTCTGGAAACATGCTCTTGACTACAGGAAAAGTAGGG
>NW_009953964.1:6385031-6431851 GCF_000747805.2 Chaetura pelagica
GGAAAGATAATGAATCCCTGTGCTTCAGGGATCTTCAGGACACCATATCTGTCTGACTTAGTAGTTCTTTGCACAAGAAAAGAAAAGCAGTCACCTGTTGCTGAAAAAAACAAGAGATGCACAAAGGGTTCAGTTTCCACTGGCATCTTTTCAGTGTCCCTGGACACAATTTTGTGCCTGAGGAAGGGATTTAAGGGGCCAAACACTTTATGCCTGAAGTGACAAGATGCTTTCCCACGACAACCTGTGTCAGGACAAACTTGAGATGTCTGTTTTTTTCCTGGTGTAGATATTACAAGTCTCATCATGTTGTACCCCAGCCACCTAAAATAATTGCCACAGGTGCAGGAACACATAGTAAAACACTTACTTGACTGATTTTTATCTTTCATGCTCCGTGCCAGTGCACCCATTTGTCACATCTGTGTTTAAAAGGAGATAGAGTTTTGCAATAGATCAATGCAAAGTTATTTAGGTAATTGGAAATTTTCAAAATAGTTCATTTGCATTTTCCCCAACTGCAATAAAAGTCTGCTTCATCTGCTGACAAAACCTTTGTGCTTCAGCCTTTTAAGGGACAATAGTTGAACCAGGTGTCTGCTGCTGAAGGGAATGATAATCATACTTTCTAGGAGGAGAAGCATTCATTCATTTATATACTGTTTCTTCCTTCAGTTGCCTTAAACTTGAAAAAAATTAGTACTAAGAAGTGTCAAAAGGCAGAAAATATTATTATTTAATCATTTTACATTTATCCCCATGGCTTTATAAGAACAATCTGCACAGCTAAAGACAAAATAAACAACAACAACAAAAAAGTAACCTTGAAGTGTCAGAAAGTTTCATAATGTTACCCAAGGAACATCTAACACTGAGTTTGCGGTGCAGGAGGGAAAAAAAGCAGGGTACTATGTGATGAAACAGAAGGAACACCCAACATAACACAGTATACCATGTACAAATTGCCACCCATTGCAGCCTCCTCATACTTCACACCTAAAGGTCATATAGAGCTGCCCTAGGTTTGCCCAACAGCCAGTCTTTTGGTGAGGAGTCCCACAGGCTGCTTGGGACGTGATGCTGCACACTTGGGGACAGGATATCTCATCTAAATGACCAGACCAAGTACTGTGTCAACAGGTTTAGAACTGGAAAGTCTTTTTCTCAGAACGAGAGTGATTCACATGTGCATCTTTTGCATGTGGCTCTGTGTGCAGCTTTCTAGGTAGGTCAAACCAGACATTTCTTTTTAACACAGCCATTCTGCTATAAGGACTTAAATTATCACAAAGAAATAGGAAGCAGCTCTTAAACTCCTTTCCAACCTCTTTTTTCCAGCCATGACCATGTTGAAAGGTGAAACGTCACAGTTCCACTGCAAAGAACATTGTAGGTTGTCTTCAGTAATAGGATAATAAGAGAACATCAATGAAGTAAGAGGCAGTAATTATATGTTTCCTTTTTATATATTTTTTTTGTCTTTCAAAGGTCACAGATAAAGTCACAGAAAGTAAGTTCTCTTGGCATCACAGAGAGAGAAGAATCATTTCTGAATCTTGAGAATACAATCATTCTCTCTGTCTCCACACATGGCTGTATGTGTCTTTGTGTATCTATTACAAATGACACATACAATTTATCTGGGAATGCCAAATCACATAATTCTCAAGAAGAGCTGGCTGTGATGTGACTATAATCAGCAATCCTGGCCAGTATGTGTAGGGATTTTCCTTTACCTGTTCCTTGTAATACAGGAAATCATGAAGATTAAATCATTTAGTCCCAGGATTATATGAAGAGCAGATTGTAGATTCCAGACTGAAACTGCCTTTACTGCTGGATGAAGTGGATCACAGAAGCAGTGGCAGAATGGATACTGTGACACAGACATAAAGCAGTATTTTACATCTGCATGTCTTTATGTGGGACACAGCTAGAAAAAAAATCACTGTAAGGCAGCCCAAAACTGATGCTGGTTTACCTGAAAAACTTAGACCACCAACTGCAGCAGCTCAAGACCAGCTCCATGAGCTGTCTGGGGTGAAGGACAAGGGGACTGAGCCCTTCTGGCAGTTCAGGTGTCCCTACTGCAGCTACTTCCTGCTCTCCATTCAGCTTTTAAAGAATCCCAGGTTTCCATGCCTTGCAAACAGGTAGTAGGACTATCCCTGAAGCATGTCTTACTGTGTTACAGACAGAAAACTGTTGGATCTAGAGAAGGTCCCCACACCATGTTAAAGAAAAACTAACATTAACTAATCCAATTAAATAAATAATTTTTTTAAAATTGATATTTCTATAGCTATCATATTCTCTATGGTGATAAAAATATATACATACATCTATAAATACCTAACTCGACACTACACTTTATATTTACACTTTTTTTTATATTATTTGTATGCTATAACATGGCATGTAGCAATTTTAAATTTAGCACTGTTTATAAAATTAAAACCCGTTGAAATAAACTTCTAAAGAAAATGTGAAGACAGGAGTTTTCAAAATTTTCTGACGAGACATCAAAATGACATTTCCACATCTAGTTTCTCTCGTTGTTAAAACCTATCATTTCAACAAAAAGAAAAAATCTATGAAGAAAAGGGTTTTTTCTGGGGTTTTTTGGGTATTTTCAAATGCACACTTTGAGAATGCTTTTTTTCAGGCTTCTGCAGTAATATTGCCATTAAAATTTTAAATAGCATTAATATGACTGAATTCTGCTGTACCTCAGGCTGAAATCTTGTTTTTATAAATGTCACAAGTATGTAGACTTAATGACAGTGACAATATATTAAAGGCATGGAAGAATCACATTGCAGAAGTCAGGGAAGGTCCAAGGTTTTTGTTTTCATTCAGGACTTTTGGTCAGGCTTTCATAAAATATTTGCAGAACTTTCTTCTGTATATTGTCTATGCCCCAAAGGTACAAATTTCTAACAAATCAAAGAATGTGAAGTGTTTGAACTCAGGATAATGGTCATATCTCATTAAAGATCAAAAATTTCAACAATTCCTTCTGTGTACTAAGAACTGGGCTGCTTGTCAGACATTAAGATCTGTATGAAAGGGTAACCTTTGCTCCCTGGAGGCTTTGTCTCCACAGGGAGCATCAGCTTGACATTTTATAATACTGACACTGGGAGACTTTTGAGTAGAAACCTAACTCATCTTCTAGACATTATTTTCTAAGATAATAATTATAAAACTAATGAGAGTTCCAGAAAACATCATTAGTGTTGTGTGTGTAATATTGTACCCTTTTTTTTTTTTATGCCACAAATACAAATCAAGATGAAATGTATTTGTTTATTAGGATTTTGACATGAATTGTCTCAAGGTCAGAGAGGTTTGACAGCAAATGAGATTTAAACTGCTACCAGGAGCAGCTCAAAGAAGCTAAAATCAAAGAGTTCTCAAGGTCAGCACTAACAAACTCTAGGCAATCCTCATGAAATTAAGCAAAGTAGAGGAAGAAAATTAAGCTCTTCCTCAGAGGAATGTTTGGAGCCCTTGGTTATCAACAGAGGAGCCTTTCTGTCTTTTCCATGCACTGGTACCAAGTCTGCCTTTCATCAAACTGTGTCTGCCACTTCTGATGTCAAGTTTTTCTCCCATTAAGTCTACCAACAGTCACCAAGTTCAGGTACCTGTGGTGGGCTCTGATGTAGATGAAAGTCCACATGGACTTCATGTGGTGTTCAGTGGACATACTAGTGTTGATATAGAAGTTAATAACTAAAGATTTTATCAGTACTATCCTTTGTGAAAAGCTATAAACACTTTCTTGGTCTCTTGACTAAGTTTACCACTGAGATGTTATGAAATGAGGATAATTTAGAGTTCTACTGTAAACATTATTCTGACTTTCAAGAGTAAAGAGAGTTTGGGGTTTTTTCCACCTCCTGTGCTTGATGTACCCTAAATGTACCAATCTTCCAGCTCAATTTCTTGTTGTGCTGCTTACCCAGTTACCTAAAGCAAGAGTCTTTGGTTTTACAGCCACCAAATCTTATTTGAAGATCCCTTTGCTACAAGAGTACTACTCTTCCCCTGGACCTTATTGTCCTCTTCCTTAATGGGTGGCAATGCAGTGCAAATGTCTAATGTACCCCACTTCCCTGCTCTGTTGTGAGCTCCCAGCACAACCAGCTTCTTCCAGAGCATTCCTCTGCATGGCACAACAGCAGCACACTCTGACAGGACATGCTGGATACTCACTGAGTGGCAGGTAATTCAGGTAGAAAACAGCATTTTTGTCCAGCTTGTCCACATAAGTCTTTTCAGTTTCCACTGCAATGAACCTCTCGAGAGGATAGATACTGTTGTTATCTGTCATGTAGCCAGAAACCACTTCTGATGACTATGCTCTCACAATCTCATTGGTTAAGAGGTGATAGTGGCCAAGAAGACAACAAAGAGACTTTTTACAAGGCTATGGAGCAATAGAACAAGGGGTAATAACTTTAAACTGGAAGAGGGGAAATTTAGGTTGGACTTTAGGAAGAAATTCTTCACTATGAAGGTAGTAAGACATTGGCATAAGTTTCCCAGGGAAGCTGTGGGTGCTCTGTCCCTGGATTCATCCTTATAAATTAGGTCTTCACCCAGAATATGCAGAGCAAATTGTGGACTTTGAAACACTGAGATTTCTGCATGACAAGGTTTTTATTTTCTTAAAAGATTGGGAGTGTTGTGCAGTTTATGTACATGAGTATGTGTGAGGACAGAAGATAACAGGGGTCTGGTCTAGAGTGGCTGTAGTTCTCCAGTTTTGTGTGGCTTAAAACTCTGCATTCTGATGGAACATCATTTTTTTTGTATTAATATTGTTGTGCATTTCAGGGTCAGGCAGTGCCTGTGAGAAAACAATGAAGAGGGTGAGCAAATTCCTACTCCCCTGTGAATGCAATGGCTTATGTTTTAAGAGAGGTGGTTTGCTGCCTCTGCTGACTGACACATACATGATGGGTTGCCCCTTTCTGGGTCATTCATTCTTATTTTATCGCTTTCTGTTGTCTAAAGAAAAGTGGAAGAAATCAAGAGTGAGTACCCTATGCTCTGTGTTGTGCTTTGTGTATGATCAGCAGGATCCACCCAAACAGCTGCAGCGTTTCAGAAGAAAGCTCAGTGAATCCATCCTAGAGGAGTGAAAGAACCCAGCATCAGTAAGTGTCTATTGCCCCTCACTACAGAGAGTGAAATGCACTTGAATTCATCAAAGGTTGCCTGGGACTGTATTTTATGTGCTGTGCTCTTTAACTCAGTGTTTGCTGTTGACACAGGAATAATGGGTGAGCTGTGTTTGCTGGAATTTATAACACACGAAGGAAAACCATCAGTAGACCTGTATAGTGCATAAATCCTCCTTGCCCAGCAAATATCTTTACCTATTGCCCAATGTTGACATTCTCTGTCACTTGCTGCTTATTTTTCATGAGCCAAATTCTCATTAGTATGTTTGGTCCTATCGAGCTCCTCCATTGTCCTCTCATCCATCACGGTGAGGAGCAGATTCATTAGCAGCTGGAGCCCCCTAAACTCTGCTGTTACCCAAGGTTTTGTTTCTAGCAAGAGCATGATCTAGTTCAGAGGCTGGATCCCTGCCTGGCTTCGCTGGTATTTGTCCTGGCAACCGTGTTGTTCCAATTATCTCTGCGAGGCTGCAGTGTTGCCTGTCTGGCATGACTTAAGGAAGGTGGCACATTAATTACACCTTAAATAAAGCTTTTCCTGGCTCCAGATGTGTTTAGAGAGCACTGGGGAAACTTGGGTAGGAAGATGCAGGCAGAGTGTGAAAAGGCTGTTTGTTTGTTTGTTTTCCTGCCCAGCCTCTGATACTTGCCCCAGCAGGCTGAGATTTTTCTTCGGCAGCGATGCCAGTGCCTGTGGAAGATAAATCTCTGCTAGTACACTCTTGCTGAAATGTCTCCTCCAAGTCTAGTGTTTTCCCCATGAAAAGCCACTCAGATGTCTTGATGTGCCTTGTCTGGATTTCCACGTGAGCAGCTGCACTTGCCTTCTGCTTTTTTCAGAGCAGCAAGATGAATCAGCTGGGACTGAGCACAGCCCAGCCAGGCTGCAGCTGGCCCCAAAGCTACTTTGTTTATAGCTCATGTATCTGTATCTAACTGTGTAGTTCAGCAGTAAAACCATCGGCAGGTTTTTAGGGGTCTTCAGTGTCCTGGGAATCATAGAATCCTAGGGGTTGGAAGGGACCTCGAAAGATCATCTAGTCCAACCCCCCCTGCCAGAGCAGGATCACCTAGAGCACATCACACAGGAACGCATCCAGGTGGGTTTTGAATGTCTCCAGTGAGGGAGACTCCACAACCTCCCTGGGCAGCCTGTTCCAGTGCTCTGTCACTCTTACAGTAAAAAATTTTTTTCAGATATTCACCTTGAACCTCCTATGCTCCAATTTACACCCATTACCCCTTGTCCTATCACTGGTCATCACTGAGAAAAGCCTAACTCCATCTCCCTGACACTCACCCCTTACATATTGAATGCAGATAGGTTGGGAGTGGTGTCTATGTGCCTGCCTTGGAAAGCAGCAAGCTTTTGCACTGAGTTAGCCTTAATCCATTTCCATCATCTTCCTTCCCATATGGCTCTTTGAAGTTTTATTCAATGGAGGGTGAGATCCTGCCTAACTGGTCTTTTTACTGCACCTGGCAGAGGTCTGAGACAGAAAGAGAACTTGTAATTTATGTGGCTGAAATAAATTCCTGTTGTTTCCTTTTGAAAGGAAGTAGCTGAAAATAGATGCAGTAAAATATTTTTCTATTTTGCTTCCAATTCAAGAGAAAATTCTGAATGAGAAAGATATTATAAAATGTTATTTCCTGGTAGTTTTTATTACTTTCTCCTAGTTTAAGGTGTTTGGGGAATGCCACAATTGCAAATTGAAATGGGCTGTGGAAAGTGAGCTATCAGATATTCAGCAGCTTGACTCCATATGAGTAACTCCTAGCACAGTGGTTTAAAGTAAAATAATTATTTTAACGAAGAGTTCTGGGTGTGTTTGGCATGAACCCCTGCTCAAGGAGCCACACAGCTCTCTGAAACACCAGGGACACAAAGCTCTCTGTGTTTGTTCTGAGTTGCTTTATGGGAGCTGTAGTTTCTGATACATTAAATACGGGTCGAAACTCCATGGGAGATGCTATAAACCCCTCTGCTTGACAGCAGCTTTGCTCTTTTAACTTCTTCTGCATGTCTGACTGTTTCTGTCACAGCTCACAAAAACATATAAAAGCTTGAGTTCCTGTTGCTGCACAAGAAACCTGCTGTCCCCCTTTATCTGCCTTCTGAGTCTAATCATCCTCCATTTATGACTTTGAATTGATTTCTGGAGCCACAGCCTGCGATGTGACACTCTCAGGGTGATGGCTGCTGTTCAGTGAGTATCAAGTATGCTTAGTGTGCTGTAGAAACAGAAAAGAAAGTGCAGTGCACTCAGAGGTGCTTACAGGTCTGCTCTGAGATGCAGTTCAGACACAGAAAATACTACAAAGAGCTGCCACCTCCAAGCACAGCACTTGTGTTGCTGTAAGCAGCTCAGCAATCCCACAGAGGTCAAGCACTTTGTTGGATCAGAGCTTCAGAAAGGTTCACAAATTTGTCTTAAGGAGACACTTGAAAAAACAGAGGAAGATCATTTAAGGAGAGACTGCTTGGAGAGGGAAAATGAAGAGAAGAATGGGAAGGAAACAGGCTGGAATAAGATTGGTACAGCAGCAGCACAGCAAGAAATTTAACTCTTGCTTGGAAACATTCAAAGAGGAGAGAAGGAAACATTCTTAATGTGACAGGGAGGGAAACAGCAGTGTTATGAACAAACTGGGCTCTCAACAGACAGAGAATTGCAAAGGGGAGTAAGAAAACCAAGAAAAGCAAAGCTCTTAGATTTTGCAGGAACAATGTTGTCACAACCACTGGGGTTCAGTGGAAAAGTAATATACAAGAAAAATTGTGACTTCTTCTATCAATTTTGACACCACTGTAACACAGACACAATATAGTACAAATTAGGCATATACCTCTGTCTTGTATGGGAGTGGAATTGCTTGTATGAAGACCCAGCTGCTCTGCAAAAAAGAATAAAAGAACAGACTGTGTACATGGGATTAAAATAAATAGTGCTGCCTTGTGCATCTGCTGCTTTTAGAGCACTGACATGAGCTGAACAGTTGATGCTGCAAGATTCTCTTAACTAGCATAGACAGTTGCTAGTTAAATGACTGCCCAACTCCCAGCCCCACATTTATAATCTA
The DNA here is from genome assembly GCF_000747805.2 of Chaetura pelagica. NCBI lineage: Eukaryota > Metazoa > Chordata > Aves > Apodiformes > Apodidae > Chaetura > Chaetura pelagica. Next base: position 6,393,311 of record NW_009953964.1, read on the forward strand.
TTGGGAGCACCTCATAATTCTTGCCTGGGTTGCAGTTTAAATGGGCACAGTGCAAAATAATAAGCAAAACAACGATTAGGAGGAAATTAAGATACTGACAGAGAGCAAAGGAACTAATATAAGGAAAAGAAAAAAACCCCAAACATTGTGGAGGGAAGCTAATACATAGATTTATACCTGCTCAGCATGACCAGGCCATGAGCTGCACAAGGCCTGCCTGCTTTTATTTTTCACAGCTAGTGAAATTGTCAGAGGACACCCTTCTGCCTGCTCTGAAAGTCACAGAACTGGGTGCTGTGGAGCAGGTCCTGGACCCAGTCATGCCTCATATCTATGACAGATGGAGTTGGCCCTCTCTGTCCTTTCTCATCCCACCAGGAAATTCTTGTAAAACCAGGCAGGTCCTCCCTTCTTGCACCAGTGAGAGCTGCTTCCCTGGCCCATCACTCCTGAATAATGGAAGAAGGACCAGCCTTCCTCAAGGCCACAGTAAATTAAATTATTTGAAGCCTTTTGCATAAAGTTACTCTTTCCTCTTTTTTTGTCTCTCTGAGATAATGTTTTTTCTTGAGTCTGCATAACTGGCCTGCAGAGAGCTTACTCATTTTTACTGTCACAGAAAGAACATTTTAGTTATGCTGCAGTGAGACAGGAGAGGGTTTGATTGTATCTGGGAAGAAGGAAGGTTGTTCTCTTCTGATGCATTAAACAAGGACTTGATCCTCAACTTGTCATAAGAAAACTGACATTTGGTTTCAGCCCAAAGATTCCAGTACCTCTATTTTAGAGAGGTTTTTCTCAAGCCAATGAGTATCCACTACCAAACTAAGGTGAGATTTGTTCTTAACCCACAAACATCCAAGGGAAAAGAGAATTTCTACCATTTGTCTCAGGTGAGTCAGCTACCAAGCACAGTTGCAGGGTGATTACCAGTACTAAGTATTTACTCATTCACACTCCTCTGCCAGCCTCCAGGCTCAAAGACATTAGAAAGACAAGATTAATCTCCCAGTGTCAAATAATAGCACTTAGTTTGTAATCAGTTGTCAAGTCCATACATACTTTGCCCTTTGGGCATATTGTTACTGCTGTAGTTTCCTTGCAGAGAGGACCACAAATGGATCCTTTCAGGGTGGTTGATTTGTTAGGGTGTTGGGGTTTTTTATTTTCAAAGTGGGAGCAAAATGAGTAATCCAAGCGCAGATGTCCTGAATTTACTATTTCAGATGTAATTAAAGTCATGCTGCTCCTAAAAATCCACCTAGAGATGGCTCTAGAGTAACAGCTTGGAAAATCTGATTTAAGACTCCTCGACTGACTAAAAGGCCCTGATTCAAACAAGAGGATTAAAACAAATTTAGAAAGCAGAACCCAAGTGTCTATCAAGAAGCCTTTTTTGACAATGGAGCCACCAGGAGTGAAATCACCAGGGAGGGAGTGTTGACAAGTAGGTGTCATTCCCAAAAGAAACACCTTGGGTATGAAAACCTGGGGAGGATCCTGGCAGTGGAGAATCCCACTTTTTATCCTCACAATGTTGTTTGTTTAATGAAGGGAGGTGCAACCATCAGCAGAAGGAAAAGCCAAGCTGATTAATCCCCTCCTCCTTGGAATCAGCAGTATTTGCTCCCACTGACTTCAGCTACACCTGGATTCCACCCCGCAGTAATGAGACATGAGCAATTAAACCTAAAGTGAGTGAGGCTCTTCATTGCAATGCATATTTAACAGCACCATGCTATTAAATACTCTGATTGCAGGTTCAGAAGATAAACTAAGCCATTTTGAAATGCATCCTTCCACTTTGTTGAGTTCCAAAGGTAAGCCTCCCTGAGTGATACCCTAATTTACAGTTATTGCTAGTTCAAAATGCTCATCAATATCTACTGGTTTGGTTTTCCCTGTCTACTGTATCTCCCATCCCCCTGGGCAGCAGCTCTGAAATGCCCCTGTGCCCAAAAACTGGGCTCTCCCTGGGCCAGGCAGTGGGTGCTCACAGCATGAAACTTGCAAAATGCTGATTCCCATTTCTTCTAACAAAAGGTTGTCAACTGGGTGAAGAAGTCCTCTGGATGGATTCAGTCTACCTGTAGCCTGTGAAGTGGATAAAATGGAGACTCCAATTAGTCAACATGTCCTGAATGAACAGAACATCACTGGAGGATGCCATGTAATGCAACCAAGTCCTACAGGTAAGGCAGGAAAAGCTTTAAAAAACTAAGATATTTTCAGTTTCATAGCTGATAATGCATCTTGGACTTACAGAGTCTTTAAAACTGAATAGAAATAATGGTCTAGAAATGGACAGTGATACAGTCACACAGTAGAAAGCGAGGCAGTAATTCAGGAGAGTCTCGAACAAGGGCACCCAGCACCACTCTGGATACACCAGTGTCTTTGGGATGTCTACCCAGGACTGGCAGATATGATCTAAGTTCTTGTAAGATTTCTGAAGCAACAGCAAGAGGCAAGATAAGGTACTTCACAGCATCTAACACAACACCTGAGTTGCTTCCCTACTGTAGAAACTAGGAAATTAATTTTGAAGGGGTTAGTTACTATTATCAGAAGGGCCAAATTATATTTTACCATGAAGAAGGCAGCTCTGCAGTTGTACATTCTTTTTCATGACTGGCCAAGAAATAATATTTTCCACTAATGGTATTTCTGTCATCACTTTGCCAGCTCCAGAGTCTCACCTTGTTTTAGAAAAAAAAAAGTACAGATTCACAGACCCTGTGGTGTCAAAGTATTGCAAAGATCTTTTCCTATCACATCACAAGTATTTCAGCGAGAAGCAAAGAGAGCATTAGTGGAATAATCTGAAAGGGGCCCTAACAACAGAGCCATGAGGTGTTAGGCAGCTAATTCCCAATGAAAATTATTTGGGCATCTTTCTGCTTCTGATAACACCTAAATAATACCTGAAAAATGCAGACCAGCACCCTTGTACTTGTGCATGCATCTCACAGCACTGCTAATTATTTTAGCACCAGTTTTTCTTCTGAGGGAGGAATAGTGGGTGGGAAACTGTAGGCAGAGGAATGTACAGAGTGGAGAAACAAATCTTAAGATTGGAAAGAATACAGAAAGAGAAGGAAGAAGAGAATGAGCTAGTAAAGAAAAAATCTAATACTACAAAATGCAACAAAGGAAAAATAATTACTGTTCTACATCAAGGACATTTCATATGGCATTATCCCTTTCATTTGGAATCTGTCATCTTATCTTCCAGTTGAACTAGAAGTAATCTAGAAGTACAGAATGGCTGAAAAGCAGGTCTGGAATGAGCTCAAATAGCTGGAGACCACAGTGAAGTAAAATAAAATGAGTGGACATTTGTAACACAAGTTGTCCTGGTTTTAGTTTTGGCTTTGAGAAGCAGATTAGTATCCCTGATTCAACCACTGCCAGTTGTGAGATGTTGAGTAGAACTTCCAAGTCTTGCAGCTGACTGTTGGCTTCATGAGCACTGGTTGGTAGCTAAAGTAGCAAAATCAAAGAGCCTGGAGTTAGTTCTCTGTTCTTGTTCACCAAGGCTCATGTCCTTTATGATGACCATCCACAGAGATTAAAGAGCCTGCTGTAAAAATCCACAGCTAGAAGCAGATCTACTCCTTGATAAGCTGAGGAATCCACTCAGGCTGACTGCCAAGTTCCTTGTGTTTCTTCTGTCTTTATCACACATTACTCAGAACTAGTAGACTAGAACCAAAGGACTAAATGAGAACTAGTTTAAACTCTGCTGAGACATATCCTGTTGCTCAGTGTTTCCTTTGAAAATAAGGACCATTTCATGATGCTTTTCAGCAACTGTCTGAGGCAGAGCCACACCACACCACTCTCCAAGAGAACTTCCCATCCATACCTGACTCTCAGAAGTTGCTCACAGAAATAGCTGTAAGAGCTTGCAGTGACTGATCTGAACTTGCCTGGTGACATTCTCAGTCACTCAGCACTGTGCTAATCCCATCCCAAGTTAGTAGAAGTGCTAAAACATGTCCGAGCCTTTCTCATACCACATAGCACCCCATTGTAGGTCTGCAGGTATCCCTTAAAAGGCAAAAACAAGTATGCATGTAGATTTTGCAGATTGATTTGCTTGTGTTAGCAGAAAACAATTTCATTTATCAGGAATTCAGATACTGGGTTATAACTTTCATTTGGCAACTAGTGAATCAAGGAGATTTCTTTCTGGAAAAAAAATTACTGTATGATGATTTTCCCCTTCATTTCCTTTATGTGAAACATTGATCAAATGCCATTATTTCAGGAAAATAAATGGTTTTAATGCCAATATTTATTGCTGGGGAGATAATCTCTAGCTTACTAGCTGAGGGGAGGTATCATATAAACTTTCTATGCACAATTGCCTCACATAACAACATGATGTGTGGCTAAAGAAAACAGATGTCAGCTCCTTGCCACTAAGCACAAAATACTACACACACATTTCCAGCTGGGCAAACCTCCATCAATGCTTTAAACAGTTTTTTCAACTGCAATGATATATCAGGCAATTGAATGATCACAGCAGGCAGCTACAGAAACTACCAAGAGCAGCTCCACTTCTTGAATAAGGTAGGAAGGATGTTGGCTTCTCTGGGCTGAGACTGAGCCTTCTCTTTAGTTCCCAGAAGGTTTGGGGACCACTGTACTTACTGGATCCAATAAGAAGGTTAGGCACATCACACCAGGCACACTGCATCTTGCAGGACTGGATAGTCTAGTCACAGAAGACATTTTATTATGCCTTTTTTAGTTTAAGTATACGAATATAGCTGGATTTAAAGTGAATGGGCGTGTTTGGTCAGTTCAAGGAACTGACTCTCTAAGAGTGAGGACGTTCAGCTGGTGCAGTCAATAGGATCTATAAGGAATTGCCTTACTTGGTTCATGCAAACAATCCTGTAGGACATTTTAGGCAAAGTGAGCAGCTTGGCTTAAAATAAAAGGCATTTAGTCTGAAATATATGACAATAATTACTCTCTTTGTCAAGGTTTTTGTGATTTCCAATAATGCAACACTTGAATACATCAGTCCCTTGGCAGCAGTTTTATGTTCTAATTGGCAATTCGGGGAGTGTGTGCTTGTGTGTGCAGGCTCAGAGCAGACATATATTAGAAAAATCAGACTTTCCTTGCTGTTGTTTACTGTCACTGCCGCCCCTGTGGGTGTATTGAATAAAGCAAGAGGTAATTCTTTGTAGTGCAGCTTTCCCCAGGTCAGCAGCTGAGGGTCAGCTTTACTTGCATTTACATCTATTTTGAATATAGCACATGCAAACATCAATATATGCCACACACCAATACATGGGAGAGCTGGCAACACTAATTTTGCTGAGCAGATAAGAACAAAAGTAACTTTAACAGAGCAGGAAATAAGAGGGGTTTTCTTTCTTCAAACCACTGAAATTATATTAATACATTGAAGTGCCTAATGATTCACTGAACTCTTCGATTTGAAAGGCAGAAAGTCTGAGATTTAAAATACTGTTCTTGCTGAGGAGCAATTACTTGTGATTTAATCAGCTATGCATTTAAAAAAAATAAAAATATGTAGAAGCTATTTTACGTAGGAGAGCAAAATGACTCACTAAATGAACCTTCACCATAGGGAAAAAATCCATATTGCCATCAAAGTAGTGAGCATGATCCAAAGAAATATGCAGTGAGTCTTGACAGTGAAGATTTGAGGGATGGAAAGTCATGTAAGTTCATTCTGCAGCCTTCAGCCAAAAGATTATTTAAGATTTGATTTTAATGTCATAATTGATGGGTATCTTGAAGTTTCTTGTCAATAAGATGACAAGTGGGGCAGAAACATCCAAGTCCTTATGCTAGTCCTTGCAGTTTGTTTTATCCACTGGTGCATCCATGCACCTCCCAGTGCTCTGAACTGGCCATGACCACTCTCACCAGCTTTTCCAGTAGCCACCATCTAAAATAAAACACAACTAGCAACTAATTAAAATGACTGGAGAAGAAATCTGACCCAAGCAAATATGTGTTGAAGAGAGGAAGGTAGGACAATGCATGGAGTATCTGCAAGTTTGTTTCTTTGTTTTTCTTTTAGGCAAAAATTACCTGTAACACCAATATGTGTGTTTGTAACTGCTTTTTTTATCCAAAGATACACAGACTTCATGCATACACATGTACAGTGTATGTTGGATAGATAGATAGGTACATATCACCCCAAAATCCCACACTGATTCTTAAGGTGGAACCAAATTCTTTTGCTGCCTTTCTCTGTGACTGGAAGCCCAGGAAGTGCTTTAGTACAAACAGCACATGAATAATCGTGGATGTATTTAAATATGTAGGAGGCATAAATGTCAAGTATTCTAAAGTATACTGGCCAAAGCTTATTTTTAAGGTTTTCAGCTCATTCCTCAGAATGACCCAACAACTAAATGTTTCAATTATATGATTTTATGAGATGATACAATAACAAGGTTTATGGCTGCTTCAAGCAACATTTCTTTTTCTTTCTTTAAACTTGTTTTACTGACTAAATTGAAATGTTGTGGCAAAATGATTTTATCTGGAAGAAAATACAATTTTTGTAACTAACAACCACTAATGTAATCCAATTTTCATATTTACTGTGGTTGGTATTTCAGGCAGAAGATCTACCCTCTCTTAAAGAAACTGGAGAGACAATTCTACATGCACAGAGTGTTTGCAAGTGTCTGCCCCAGATCCACACACACTTGATTCATCTGTGTGCACAAATAGTATGAGTTTGATAACAAATGATCAGAGCTGGTAGTTAGCATAGGCAGCTCCCTAATTTGCACAGAAATTCAGCAAGGCTGTTGAAGCTGAGAAGGTACCTTGTATGCCATGATCACAGTTGGAATTATTTGTGTGCGAATCCAGTGGAGTTGAGGAAATATTGTAGGTTTCTTAACATTCTAGAAATTAAAAAAATTGTAGAAACTTTTCTTCGATTCTCAGAATAAATTCGTTTTCCCTTTCAGGATGCCTAGAAGAAACAGTATCATACACAATATGAAATGAATCATCCTGGTAAGTAACAGGAGGTATGTCCTTTAGTTCTCCTGCTGTTCTGTTTCTCAGGATGATCACAGCCCTAAAGGAGCTGTGTTTGCGGCACCAGCATTGGTGGTCCTGTGGGACCTTCTGGTAAGTATCAATCAGCCTTTTCATTCAGTAATATTATCTGGAAAGAAATATCAAGAAAAAGAGGGTGCTTGGATTCCTAACACTTGCAATGAGTAACTTAAAAATGTGTGTAACACTGTCCCTTGCCCACTGACCCTGCTCACCTTGAAATTCTGCTTCGGGAAGGCAGCAGCCTCCTTACCAAGGGACCAAAGGAAAGAGGTATTTGTGGTGATGTAGGGGTGACATTTGCTGGTGACAAAAGCAGACAATTACTTCCCTTACTCACCTGGGGGCCTTATGCCATCAGGACTAAACGGCAAGGTGAGAAGTGCTCACTTGCTGATGGATGGGCTGTGTTTTTGTCAGGCACTGTTGCCTCCATAGACTCATTGTTTACTTTCCAAAATGCCTTGGAGACTGCAACACTCGGGTTGGGACATGTGTTCTTACTTTAATAGTGACTAAAATGCCACAGAGGAGCCAAGTTTTCTAAAATTAAATCCACTTCCCAGAAGAAATCTTTCTGCTTCATCTTCAGCCCTTTTGGTATTTCTGTACTAGTGATCAGAATATGCTGCCATTTACTGAAAAGAGGGTTGGTTTATTTTCCTCTGATTTCCTTGTCCCCTCTGCTTCCAATTCCATTTCTAAACAACAGATGTGAGCATGAACTTCATCATTTATCTCCAAAATTTCAAAGTTCACACCACTTGTCTGTACCACCCCTTAAAGGGCCAGCCTAAAATTTTGATCCAAAGACAAATTTATTTGACTTTCAGGATAATTCAGATTCAAGGGGGTTTTTTTCTTAACCATAGCCAGGCCTAAGCTACATTTTACCTGGTGGACCTATATGTCTCATCTGTAACTGTTGTGCATCAGGCATGGTAATATCAACTACAACTTGAATTTTCTCTTTTTATTACAGAATAGATCAGTGTATAAGAAGACAAGCTCAACCTGCAGGGCAGTGACTGAGGTTTTAAGGGTGAGGGTGAGTAAGTTTTCTTCTTTTTGATTGCTATGGGTTGTTTATTTCTCAGTGCCTTTTGATAAAATTTTGATATAAATTCTAGGCTGAATGTATCACTGTCTGACATTAATGGCATTTTTGTCCATCAAAGTGTTCTCACCCACAACACTCTTGTATCTAGTTTTTCTCTCTTAGATTCTGTCACTTTGCCAAAAAATGCATTAGCACATATTTGTGACATGAAAAGGACCCAAGGGTCCATTCTCTTGTGCTGTCTTCATTGGGTTGCTCTTGAATTATGTACTGGAGAGGAGAGACTGACTTTCTGAAAGCACTTAATCTATTAATAAATGTCTCAATTACATGTATATTGTTGTTAATCTGGAGTAACACTAAGAAGATCGATTTAATGATGATATAAAATGTTTTTTATTATTTTCAATCATTAACCTCCTGTCATTCTCACAGTTATTTCTTGCTGCAATTCACCTCTCAAAAAAATGTAGCCTTTCCCAGGGTGTAGGCTCAACTGCTGAGATATTTACAGTAGTTCAATACCTTTAAAGCAATGGCTGGTAGGAGATGAGGCCACACAGCACAGAAAGATCTTGCAGATAAAAAAGACTGCATCAGCTCAACTGCCAGGGAGAGACAGGCTCCCTCCCAGCTGTGTTGGAGTCCTGCAGAGGCCACACACTGGAGCAATATGAGATGTATTACAAAGGAAAGGCTTTCCTGATCTAAGATGATGAATGCTCTTTTACCAGTTCAGAGAACTTTAGGTAAGGAAGTCAACATGAGATGTTGTTCTATCTACATGACAGGTTGTTCTACCACAGCCTCCTCAGTACCAAAAATACTCTATGTCCTCGTCTCTTCACCAGGAGTCATATCAGGCTCTGGGTAACACTAGGGGTAAATGTCAGAATATCTTCCTCCAGTTTATCTTTGCCTGTTTGTTTCCCTGCACAGTAAAGCTACCACTAATTCAAACAGTCTTTCTTCTTTAACTTTTTTATAGATTAACCCTTTAGTGCTTCCTCACATATTTTTTAAAAATCTGAATAATAAAAAAATTTCCATCAGTGTTCATCTGGTAATAGTATTTACAGCAGTACATTTATTACCCTAGTTCCCAGGTTTTACAGGGACAAAAGTAACACATAATAATGCAATTTAATTATTTCTATCATGTCATAATTATTTTCAGACTGTATAAAAACTATTGAAAGAAGCTGTCAGATGACAGCTAAAACCTGCATGTTCACAAACATGAAGTGAACTATAAAGAGACTGATACTAAAAGATCTAATGTGAATTTCCTCTTCTAAGTACTTAGCCCATAGGAAGGACTGTAACAAAAGTGCACTGAGTAATGGAGTTCTTGATGTTTTAGCACTGAACACTGACTCACCTGCCCAGTGCTCTGGATAAATAATCCTTGGTGAACACAAACCTATTCCAGACATAACCCAGGACAGCAAAAGTTATAAAAGCATGAGGTATTTTGTCCCTTTACAGTGGTGAAAATACCACAATTTCAGTTCACCTCTGTTATTCTCTGCCATTTGCAGCCAAGTCTTCAGAACAAAGCTCGAGGGCTTTGCATCACTGCCTCATGTATCCTTGGTACTGGTCCCCACCTTGGGACCCTGGTGGTTTTCCTCCCCATTCAGCAGGTTTGTCCATGTGAGCAGGCTGCAGTTCACAAAGTACAAAGAACTTTGCTGGGTGTCCTTGGATCCCAACTGGCTTAGCAAAAGTGCTCCTTACTTTGTGAGGTTGAACACACTGATATGTCTCTAACACTTACCTGAACAGCAGGAACAGTCACTTTTACAAGGCCTGAAGACATTCAGAAGTGGAGTGAGGGTAGGGCACGCAGGCTGTGGACATCAGTGAGTGTCATTTAGACAAGAATTAAAATATTGAAAAGATACAGCTTTGTCATTTGTCACCTGTGGAAAAAATCCATTTGCTCTTAATTAACTAGATCTTACCCATCTTTTCCTAGCCCTGCTAGAGCAGTGCAAGGACAGAACATTTATTTATTCTCTGTGGATGAACAAAGTGTTTACACTGTCCTTTTGCTAGCAGTAAAATGCTCTTTCCACCAGCCAAACTTATCTACTCTACATAATTGCTCAGCCTAATTAACACTCCAATAGAATTGCACACCTGCATTACCTTCCCATCCCTCTATATCTGCTGTTCTGTGCTGCTGCTGCTGCTAAACCATTAAAATGTTTCTGAGTTGCCAGTGTCTTCCTGGAGCCCCCAGCACACGTGCATGTCGTGCTTATCCAATAAGGATGAGGAAGATGCAGGCTGGCTCACAACACTGGGACACAATCTATTTTTAGAGCTCCCTTTTTTCTGAGAAACTACTTTTCCCACAGGAAATATGTCCTTGGGGGGAAAAGTCATTTCCACCTCGTTTGTTTATCTAAAATATCTTTGCTTTTGGCTTCCTGCAATGGAGCCCAGAACTGCTGCATCTAGTTAATTTTGCAGTCTCCCTACATGACAGTGAGATTTATTTAGAGGGAAACCAAATTTAGCCCCATTAGATCATGGCAACTGTTATATGAAAAATAGCTTAAAAGAAAACAACTCTTGCTTTAGTGTTGGAAAAATTTGGTCCCTGAAACCACTAGATTATATATACTAATCAAAGCTCCTACCCCTGTGACACAGTAACAGGTGTGGCTGCAGGGGAAACCCCCTAGTGTCTGGCACTGCAGAAAGAGGATCACAAACATCCTCCATGAAACAGAAACATCACATCCAAAGAGTAAGCAGAAGAACAAAGTGCAAGGGAAACAGAGTTGCTGTTAACATGAATCTACAGAACACTGCTGCAAGGAGACCTCCAGGCTGCTGCTGGGAACTGTAAGGCTGAAATTCTGGATGTGCTCCTTTGCTTTGCTATTATTCTCTCAGTATCTTCCCTAGAACAACAGACACACTGGAATGGTTGCCCTGTTGCAACATGTGTTGATATGGACTGGACCGTGCACAAGACAGGGACTGAGTGCAGCTGTTTGTGCCTTTGTTTAAGACAACAAACTGAAACTAGACTTGCCTTTGGTTATAAGGATGAGCCATCCCAGTAAGGCTGGAGATACGTTCAATGTGATACATGATGCATTTAGTTCCAAGTAGCTCCAGGAAAGTTCCTAAACAACCCAGCTGCTCCTGAGTCCATCTCCATGCAGAGGTGACATGGGAAAAGCATAAGTAGCACCTTGGCACCATCTCTCTACTATAGGGGGAGAGAGAAATGAGCCAAGTAAACCAAGAGACAAACATCACCAAAGAAAAGACCATGATAACAATGTTCCACAAATTACAATTTCCCTCTTCCCGCTCTTTCCTGGGAATGATACAATAACAGTGGATCATTACATGATGGTGTAACAGCTGTTTTATCATAGCCTATTCCTATACTCGGTGGCTGTGTGGAGGCTCAAGTCAGTTCAGGTTCCATATTTTGGCCAAGTATATTCTAACTGAACAGGCATTGCTAGGGATAAAGTATGAGTCTTTGAACAGTACTATAGCCCAAGGGTTAGGTTAAAGAAAGGTCAGCCTACGGCTACTTCAAGCTTGAGATACAAAATTCAAAATGAGAACACTTTACGTGAGTGCTGGAAGGAAAACTGCACTTGCAGTTTCACCTAAGATATTTTTAGTGGACATGGTATCAACGGTGTTTCCAAACTGAAACATTCTGGGGTTATTTACAGGGTAACAGCTAAAACAGAGTACCTAAAAACAGCTGAGCATGTTTTGACAGTAATCAATTTTGAAAGGACACTTCAGACCCAAAAAACTATTGCTCCAAATCATGGCTTTGCATGTGCCACCACTACATCATTGGTTTTTTTGGTTGCAACATAGGGTAGAATTATCCAAATGCAGAATTATCTTCAACTGTCTACAGCTCAGCTGCTGGTAACAGTCCAGTTACAGAGACATGTGTGAGCTAATGATTTACAGTATTTACCTTCAGGGTAGGTTCATGTGAGGTGAGCTTAGCTATGCACAGGGATCACAGTACAGGCACGTCTTTTGTGCTCCTATCTGCAAAAAACCAAGGATAATAATGAACAGTCTCCTTCTCTTGCCTGCATGGAGATCTACCAAGAAAAAACTCCATAACTGTATTTTTATAATTTTACAGTATTATTACTCCACTCTTCTTGTTCCCACAAAAGTGAGCTTTGGTATGAGTGGATTCATTATGGCAACAGCCACTGGTATCCTGATTATTAACCTGCTTAGTATGCAACTGAAAGCTCTGTCAAATAACAAGAAACTTGCTGTCCCCATTGCTTCACTTAGTTTTTCAGTGTAACACTACAAGCAGATAACATGATGTCAAATTACTTTTTTTGTTTGGATTTGATTAGTGCTTTTTTCAGCTCTTTCTTATCTGAAGTACAGCTAATTTTTTAAGTATAAATGTAGATTTCTGTATTTCCTGGTAGAAATGCAAAAGTCAGGCAAAGATTCCTGGTGTCTAATCTATAGCTGGTATATAATGCATATAATTATGCACATAATCAGAGAAAATCAAACCAGCCAGGCAAAGAGGCACTGGATAGTAAGGACTTTGGGAGACCCTTACTGAGTTTCAGAACTTTTACCTGGAGATTTGCTTTTCAAATATGTCCAGCTTGAGTGAACAAAATTCTCCAGGGGCCAATGTTAAAGGTTAAAGCTGCTAGTTCTACTCATGTTAACAAACTTACCTGTATCAGCAGAGGGAATGGGAAATGTGCCATCTAAATAGTTATTTAACCATTAGATGGGTCTCTTCTTGACTACAAAAAGTTCTGATTTCAATAAAATCTCAACTTAGATGCAGAAATCTTTGAGAAAGCATCATGTTCAGTGCAAGCTGCATCTTTATACAAAAGCATTCACAAGGAGTCCCTGTCAATCTCCTCCCACTGATGGCTTTTGAACTAGCAGAACCCATATAGTTGTGCCTGCAGTAACATCCTGGTTCTGCCAAAGTGGTGAGGGTTGAAGTTTTCTAAAAAGTCAAAAGACTTGCAGCAGGGACTGGTGTCAGAGTGATATCACTGGTGTCTCTTTTGTCAGACAAGTTGTAGTAGGGGGTTTTGTTGATTTTATCATGAAACTTCAGCTGCCTGGAGAGAGCCAGGGACAGGACACCAAGATATGTAACAAAAAATGAGTCAGGCAAGAGTCTGTGAAGGGAAATGAAGCAGCTCTGAGACTCATCCCAGCTCCAGCAGCTGCTCCCTTCTGATACCTGTCCATGAAGCCAGGCCATCTGGACAACAGTGTCAGATGCTCTTCCCTGAGTCACCAAGGTACACAGGTGACATACTGGAAATGAGAAAAAAAAAAAATAAATGGAAAATTGACAGTATGTCAGAACATTTTATTCATTAAACCATTTGACTGTCTTAATAAAAGATCAGAGGAAAAGAATGAGGCTTGCACTGTGTTTCTTTCTTGACAAAATCTCCAGAAGCCAAAGAGCCATTAGAAAGTTTCAGCAACTGTTAAAAAAAATAGAACAACCAACAAAACCTCTGCAGCTTCCTGGATATGAAAAAAATAAATCTGAAGTGTCCTAATGGCTTAGAGACAGGAAGAAAAGTAATATGATAATCCAAAATATTACCTATACTTGTGAAAAATTCATCTGTTCTAAGCTTGTCACATTTGAGAAGTCCAGATATGTGTCTCTTCTCTTTAAAGCATAAGGTTTCACACATTCAGAACTGCTTCCTTCATGGTTTCATAAAGTTTCTGGAACAGAAAAAATGTAATGGTAAAAAAAGCCATTGAAAATTGAAATTTAACAGGAAAAAAATAGTTTCAGATCAAGCTTTCATTTTTATTTTGACGTATCTTCATTTTTAAAATACGTTTCCTTATAAACAGCTGACATTTTTAAATTAAAGTTGATTCAAAAATTGAAAACCAAATTTCCTCATTTAAGAAAATCCTAGAAGATTTAATTTCTATAAAACTTTTAATTGTTTAAGCGTGAAGAAATTTGTCAAAATGGATCCTTTCTTTTGATGAATATAATTACAAATATGGATAAGTCAATGTTTTCTGCTGACATACATTTCAGAAAAATATCGAACCAGGTGTGATAGGCATAGAAAGCTTTACCACTTGTATCTTACTGAATAGATCTGATTGCATGGAGGTAGCATTTCACTGTCAGCTTCTCCAAAATGAACATCTAGAATTATCTGCATTGACAAACAGCTGAACTGAGACAGTAGATCTCAGCAATAAAACTGTTCTTGTACCAGCTCTTTAAATAACACGATTTTTCTCCTTTCAGATTCCACACACATGAAAGAAATATAAAAGAAACTGTAACTTCAGCAGTGGAAGATAAATAATATGACAACAACAACAAAAAACCAAAACAAAACACACACACCAAAAACAACAAACCATCTTCCATATGTTATACAGCTTTTACCTTCTTTTCTTTCCCTCCAATATTGCATTTCCATAATTCTCTCTGACCCATCATCTTCTACATTCCTATTTCTTTTGCTGCTGAAACATCTGACCAGCACAATCATTTCTTGCCTTGCAGCTCTTATGAACTGTCCTACTCTTTGTAAATCACTACTGGATGCTTGTTCTTCAACAAAACTACATCTTGCAAGTTTCTTGCCTCTCCTTACAGGTCCTTAGATATAATACTTCACTGTCCAGAGATATTTATGTGCATAGCATGTAAGTAACACAAGATGCAGAGTATTTCTTAAAATTAGGTCATTTCTGAGAATGAGAAAGCGAGATCCTCTGTTCTTATGTGGAGCTGGGTTTACAGTTGTTTGTGGACCAGTGGGTGCCTGGTGCCCTCAGGCCCCACATGCCCTGATTCTGAGTATTTCATACATTTGGAGAATTCAGTGGTACTTAGATCCAGTTTCAGATATTAGCTCACACAATGATCTCTCATTTAATTTCATGCCGGGAAGTCTTTTTCTTACTGAACTGGAGGCATAGAGCATAAACAATACAAATGACCCATTAAATTATCTAGAGCAATCTTGTGAAACTATCAGACATAAGCAGAAGCAGCTTGATTTCCCTCTGACTTATCCTCCTCTTGAACAGATGAATCTCGGTGATTTCAATGTACTAGTCTTGATTAGCACTCATTAACTTACCACCTATTGTATTTAGTTTAATGCTCACAGCCATTTCAGGACACAATTGCTGTCAGACAAAAAGGAGGAGAGGGAAGATTCACGCCACCCCTTGGAGATGGGGGTGTCTCCTTGTTCTTTAGGGTGAGCAGAAGAGCTCTCAGATCTCCAGCTTCACTGGCTGTATTGGCAGATTTTCAGTCCTAGATTAAGCCAGGAATTTAGACACCCTGCTCACACATATAAGCCCACATGGAGATGCCTAAATTTAGTTGTCTTCATTTTATGCTGAGTATTAGCAGAACTGAACTCATACTACAGTCTCTCACTCTGTGCACAGCCAGGGTGAGATGGATCCTCCCTTCACATGAAATACAAGGAGCTCCACAAAGCTTGTCTCTGCGTATCTTCAGCAACTCCCTGAAGTTCTTTTAATGATAACAAAGGCTCATACAGCTGCTCTCTAATGTGAAGGAATTGACTTGATTCAGCATTGCAGTTTGTTGTTCCTCAGTCCTGTGCCCCAGGTTGCAACGCAATCACCACTGCTGAACTGAATTTCAAACTAGATTTTAGATCATCAAAAGACAAGGAGTATCATGCAGGAAAACATCAAGCTAAATTTAGTGTGCATTCATTTTACCAACGAATGTGCTGTAAAGCCTTTCTTTCTTCAGTTTCAATGTTGTCACAAACATGTAAAGTGCAGATAAAATCAAAATTGGAACCAAAGAAGAGAAAAATTATGCAAAACTTGACAGAGCACAAAGCCTCACCCAGTGGTATTTTGCTTTAGACTCCCAACAGCAATAATCTGCAATGAACAAGATGGTAATTTACAGAGAAGGATGACTACGAAGTACCATAAACCTGATGGAAAGCCAGGCTGAATAAGGAGGAGAACTTGCCAGTGATACCTGTCTGCACCATCAGACTCACACCAATCTAGTCCTTGTCTTTCGATACAGTCTGGGTTTATGCCAGGCCCTGTAAGAGGAGACACAAGAAAGTCTTCAAGGTCTGAATCCTGAAAACAGCAGAGTGGGTATCCTATTTATAGATACTGCCTCAAAGCCACAGACAGATGCCCACGAGCGTCCATACCCAAGGAAGAGCTTTGGTCATGCAAGGCTGCTGTCACTGGAAGGCTGAGTTATTGTCCAGTTTTTAGAAGCATATCAGACCCTGTAGATAAGGATTTATTGGTTGAACTAGAAATATGTCCTATGTCTTTTCTTCATAGCATGCAGAACAGCTTTGTTTATTTTTTTCCAGTTTTTTACATTTTGACAAGTCTTGGACTAAGAGAATTTTCTAGTTGTACAGAGCAAGAATTTGTAACTGGGATATGGCATCTGAAAAGATGAATGCCTTTTAATTTAAAATGGAGGGAAAACTGGGTTCTCCTGGGACTCACAGCTTTGAAGCAAAGGGCATAGTAACCCTCATTTTTAAAAATTATGTCTTAAAGAGACTCCACCACTCCACAATGTCATTTTAAAGGACACAGTGATTTCAAACATTAAGCACAACCCCAAACCATGTTAGCAGCAAATTTTAATAGGGGTCAAATGGTTTCATTTCAAGATTTGCCCTGCATTAATTTATCTTAACTTTCTTACTCAGTACAACTTGTAAAATTTCTGAGGCCATGTAGGTCACTGCCATGAATATTACTGGATAATCTGATGCAGTTAAAAGAATAATAAAAGCTAATTGCTTCTTAGAAAAGAGGGGGCAAAATGTTGGCTATAACAACATGAAATACTATCAAATATAAAGTATCTATTTAATTCAAGTGTCTCCATTTTATTATGTTAAAAAAATATCTCCTTTCGAGCCCAACATGGCAAACCTCATGTGTTTCCAGATGCTCAGAGAGATCGTCCTTACCCTCAACGTTCATTGTAGTGATAATAAACTGAGAAAACACTCTTCCTGGAATGCCCTGACCATACTGGATAGAGGGAAAGGCTCTACACACTAAAGCACATACCATGGCACATGTCCTGGTCAAACAGTGACAGCACACTAAAGGACAGACCATCAAGTCAATACAGAAGGTCAGACAGGAATTCCCAGCCCATGGACAGGGCACAGGGCCATACAATGTGTCACAGATGTGAGGCTGGATCAGGATGTGGAGGTTCCTGCCAAAGGTGGCAGGAAAAAATCCTCCCCATTTTGCTAAGGGAATGGTGCTCTGGAAAGTGTGAGAGTAAGAGGAAAAGAGTCTGAAGCAATAAAACACCGTACCTGTCCATTGTAGAATGTTTTCTGCTGTGCAGGCCATGATTACATTTAACTCAGGGTTGAAACACTGATGTCTTCTGCTGCGAGACCTTCTCAGGTTTTTGTGTCTCAGCTCTGATCTTGGGAGGCGAGTGCCCTTTGGCACATGGGAGTGTCTGCTCCCAGCTTCAGCATTTTCCCTGCCTCACTCATCTCATGATTATATGTCCTTCATCAGCTGGGAAGTGGGAAGGAAAGAGCAAATGAAACCTGGGATTCACTTTCTCATTCCTACAATTAACCCTAATGCTATCCTGATATTTGATACACATCCTGATATCCCTATGCAGCAGAATCAAATTGCTTGGAGCTGTTTTAATCCCAGGCTATAGAAGTTATTCCAGCCTTTGTGGGCACAGTTCCAAATCTCTATTCCTTAATATTGTGTGAACATTAACTGAGCTGCCTTCTCATCCCATTCCCCCATAGACAACCAACTTCCTGTATGAGAAATATCTACTTATTTCATGAGTTAGACAGCTTGCTTTATTAGTGCAGAGATGTGCTGTACAGGATCTTTCTTCCTGCTGGGTCTAATTTCTGAATCCAAGGGTATTATTAAGAAGGAGGAGTAAAAAAGACTCTATGTGCTTTCATCTACAGACCCAAATGGCACCAGTTCTCATTAGAAAGCAGCAAACATTTTCTGGAGAATCTCTCTTTATGGCTCCCCCCAAATCTTTGATCAAAGGTCTCAGAAATAAATCAATTCTGTGAACATCCATCTATTTGACGTGCAAATTGTGCACTTAAAAAAATAAAGATTTTAAGCCTTATACTTGTCATCTCAGTATAACACTTCATTCTTTCCTAATCCATTTGAAAGAGCCTTGAATCTGACACAATGCATTTGAATTTCCTTAAACTCTGCATTCAATTGGTAGAGTAGAATAGTAAGTTAATGACATTGCAATTAATGAAAAATACTTTACAGTTCCATTTCTCCAGAAATTAATTGGTTTCCAATTCTTAACTATATTTAATTAAATGACTTCTGAGCAGCTCTCTCATTTTTTCAAGAAAATTTTCGTGTACATGGTGAGGAATGCATTTTAAATTGTTTTTCTAAGGTAATTAATATTCCTCTTATACCTCTTATACCATTTAAATATCAGCATTTACTGCTCTATCTCTACGTGAAATATCTCAGTGGAAAGCCAAATACATTCCAATGCAGAAAATATTAGTTATGAAAAGACCCTCGAACCACCTCTAAAAGACCTATGGAGGCACTTTGTACCTGGGACTGGTCCCTAGGAATGGGCATTAAACTTGATCAGGAGCATTTTGGATCTGCTGCAAGGTCTCAAGTGAATAAAAAGTCCTTTCCACAGGGCTCCTGCAGCCTGGGCTGTGCAAGAAACCCCCCACATTGGGCTGGACCTGCTGCTTCCCAGCTCTAAGGTTGCAGAGAAAACAACTTAAGGTCTCACACCCCTGGCAGTGCTTCCAGCTGCCCACTGAGCTGGGCACAGCAGCTGGGATATCTGCCAGCTCCTTATCCCAAGAAAAGCAAAGACTGAGAAGAATTCTCTTTCTTTCCAGTTTAAACACACAGGTCCTAGAACACAGAAAAACTAATAATAACCCTGCTGTCTACTTACAATTTATTTTTCAAGTAAAAAGCCTTATTTTTAAAAAAATATTTTAGAGCTCTTTTCTAGGAGGAATTTTCCAGTTAAAGAACTGAAAAAACACCAACAATCCAGCAATATGAAAGAGCTAGTTCCAGCAAAGTTCCCACCCAGTTCTTTTAAATGCATCTCTTAATATAGTTAAGCACCCATCAGACCATTTTAAGATGGAAGCTAACTATACTAAAACTACAGTGAAAGATGCAGGATCCAAACATTGTCATAATCAATTCAACACTGTAGAAATACCTCTGAGCCTAAGCAGAGCTAAGTTCATAAAGACATCCAGCTGAAGAGAAAAACATTTACATTTGAAGGCTACATTTTAAAAGCTCTGAAATCAGTATATAGAGAAGGGTTTTTGACTCTTCTCTTGAAATTTTGGAGAATAATGGTACTTAGATCACACTTTATGACTGAAAATAGTCTGGGGTTGTTAATAGTGGATTATGATACATAAGGTTCATATTGATTGTCTAATTCAGTCAATGCATTCACTCTGCTCATTTGTGTTTCTTCACAGCTCTGCCTCAGGAAGGCATTTTCAAGAGAAATTAAATGTGAAAAGTTTGTAGTCTAAGATCTGATTATCCTGAAGAAAGATTAGCAAAGCTGGCACTAGAAAGTGTTAAGAACATTATCGTTACTACCACGGGATTAGTATCTCTCAGCTAAAGCAAAGGCTATCAAAAAACCTCACAAGAAACAAAACAGAGCTCAGTGACTGACAGCTCACTGACTTCCTGTTGTGAAGTGTTGCTGCAAATAAAAGAGCACTGAAAAAGATCAAATTGTTGTGGCTGGCTATTATTTTGTCAAGAAGACAGAAAATTTTGAGAAAATAACATATATGGACTGTGCTACCTTTATAATTTGCTGAAATTTCATTACTGAAACTTGACAGCCTGAAAAAGCCAGACACTAAAGAATCCTGTGTATTGGGTACTAACTTAGTACAAGAGACTTTGCTGTACAAGGCTTCCCAACATTGCAGAATTAATTTTTTTACCAGCTCTAATGCTCCACAAATTATCTCTAATATGACACAGAAAACCAATCTACTTATCCATGTGTATGAAACTGCAGAAAAGGAGGGACAGCTCCACTGGAAGCCAACAAACGTCAGAACCCACAAGTCACAGAAGCTCAAGGAACACTACCAGGAGCTTGTACAGTGAGACCCTTGGGGACTGTAACATCAAGCTTCCTAAGGAAAGGGATCATAATCATCAAGATAGTGTTCATGTGGTGACCCCCCTGCATGGCAACACCTTCACACCTAAACCCCTGCAGGAACTGCCTGCAGTCAAGATCTAAACCCACAGGTCAGCAGCTCTTAAGGCCTCATTTTCTTCCTCTTAAAAATAATGCCCCTGATTCTAACCAACTATGGAGGCTGGAGTTCCTGCAAATGCCTGCAGGAAGTTTCCTCATCATGATCCAACTGAGAAGGCAGCACCTGCTCACTGGGCCCGTTTCAAAACCTCAGCCTAGTTCTGTAGTGGGATCCAATACCATTGGATCCAAGATGTTATAAGGAGTTGCATGGGAAATGTATGTACTTCAGGATAAATAAAAAGAACAACACATATAGAAGCACATTTCAGAAAGATTTTGTTTCTTCTGTAAGGAAAATACACATTTAAGG
The DNA here is from genome assembly GCF_000747805.2 of Chaetura pelagica. Taxonomy (NCBI): domain Eukaryota; kingdom Metazoa; phylum Chordata; class Aves; order Apodiformes; family Apodidae; genus Chaetura; species Chaetura pelagica. The sequence goes on from NW_009953964.1 coordinate 6,414,161, forward strand.
ATGCTCAAGTACAGAGATCTATTTCTTATGTCATCACTGCCTCTCATCCCCTGTTTATGAGGGAAAGCTGTTGGGTAAAAGTATAATCAGTTATATTTGTAACTCTGTGTGTCTGTCTAAACAATAATCTGATTATTATGACACATAATGTGAAAAGAATCTCATCTCTGTGCAAAAGCAGAGCAGTGATTTTGGAGATTACTCCTGAAATTCCAGCAGCACGTCCGCCCCACGCCTGCCTGACATTGGTGCTAAAAGTGGAGAGGGAAGGGAGCAGGTTGTCTGGCATTGTGAGATCAGAAAGCAAAGTGTATGTTCTATCTGCAATCAAATTGCTTCAATTCTGAATTCTAAATACACACAGTGAACTACTCATTCACAAACAGAAAACACAGAGCTCTTACAAAATTAGCCAGTAATTTCAAACAGTAACTACATTTGGGAATAAACCTTTTTTTTTTTTTTTTTCCATGAAACAAAGCAAATAGAAGTCATTGAAGAAAGTTACCTGCTAGTAATTACTCAGTGAGCTGGACTGTTGTAGAGATGTGTTGAGTACCTGGTTTCTAGAGAGAACAGCTCTGCAGTTCATGGTATTGCAAAGCACTCAGCCCTGCTTGAATCAAAGAGAAAGAAATCCTGCTCTCTGTCCCAGCAACATTTTAAAGAGGAGAAAGACTTCCTTTTATTTTGAATGCTCAGATATTATTCTGATTGATATCTACTTCAATTGCAGTAAGAGAATTTCCCTTCAACCTTTGTCTTTTTAGGTAGAGGGGAACTGAATTGTGCATAAGGGTTCTGGACACCCAGTGGGGACCAGACTTTTCACATGACAAGCCACAAACAGCTCAGCATTGTGCCCATCCTGAGAGCTATTATTAGCCAGGGATCAAGACAGACAGCCTTTTATGAGAATCCACCTAAAAACTAGATGTCTCAAAGGGTGCTTTAAAATAACCTTTTGTACTTCTGTTCTTATTCCTCTGAACAGTACAAAAATTACTTGACTTTGATTCTGACTCTTTCGTGCAAATTACAGGACACTTAAGACACACCACAAATATTGTTACTTAAATTGTCTTGTAAATTAGACTCAGATTTTTCTGAATATCTAGATAAATGTTATCTTCAGAATAAAAAATACACAGGCAAAAGCCATTGACCTCTCAAAGTAAAACATATTGTTAAAAATATTGCAATGTCCTTGCTAGCAAAGCAAGTGACCCAAGGCAAGATTTTTTCCAAAGCCTGTATACTTGGAGATCTTTGCTTACCAGGGCAGAAGGATAACCAGTGGTGGCTTTGAGCTACTGCTGACTGATTGAATCACAATGATCTGTACTATAACTGGAGTGGAATACTACAAACCAGAGTGCAAAGGCAGAATAAAAATAGTCTTCAGTCCCCTCTGTGTTACTTCATTCTTCTACAGGAGGAAACAAACTCATTTCCAATGAGGTTCCTTGGCTTTCTACATGGTCATGACGAACAGTCATTATTGAGGACATGTCCTGACAAGGTCCAGACCATTAACCTCTTGTAGATGCTTATGCAGTGTGGGAAAAGATCCTCAAATATTGGGAAAGTGAGACAGCAGGATCATGGTAATTGCATTTGCTGTGTTTGCAGCAAGCTGGAGGGTTTCCAAGATTTATATCCCTCAAGGATAATTCTTGAGGGTTTCTTACTTCTGTACAGCTGGCCCTCTGGGCTAAAGAAATGCAAGATTTACCCACACCAGTAGAGCACAAATTTTGTAAGACATAGGGACCTTGCTGTGCCATGTGCTGTACAGACAGGGAACAAAAAGAATTCCCTGACCCAATCTGTCCAGTACAGTAGCTGATAGAAATCATGCCCATGGCTCTCACCCTGATCTAGATAGGATCTGTCATGAAGTAAGTTTTGATAAGTAAAGAGAACTTATTAAAATAATACAGTGATGTGGGATAAAGACTTCACTTCCCATTACAGATCTGCCTGTGTGGAAACCTTGAAGTCTGTGCCCCTTTGAAAGGGACTTTACTGATATATACATATATATCAGTATATATTTATATATATCAGTATATACTTATATATAAATACTTATATTCAGTCAAGGTTATGCGATTTATAAACAGTATTTTAATTCAATACTCTCTTCTATTTCTGGAGTTGGTTTTCCCCGTTTGCCTGACTTTTTGTTACTAAGTTATTTCCTGACTGTTCTTTAGTATGGGGGAAAAGAAAACAAAAACCAAAAAAACTATTTTTTAGCATGTTACAAAAATACTATTTCCATTGAATCATCCAGCTATAACTCCCTGGTCATGCTCTCTGAGAATCTTTATATATGTCTTCAGATCCCTTCTTGGACCTCCAGCTGCTTTAAAAACTGCCTGTTGAACTCCAGAAAGTCAAGATCAGCTTGATTTTTGCTTTTCCCTAAACTAACTTCTTGATGCTTTCAGCATGTTGCTTCTACAGGATAAGACCTAAAAATCAAAGCAGATTCTAATTCCTACTGGGATGCTACTAGAGGAGATGAACAGATTCCTGTATGTTATTCTGACCCCTCTCCATTGGGTTGTACCTGCCCATATGGGTATACATAGTTTAGATTAATTAATCTTCTTTCATAGATGTTGTCTAAACAGTAGGCTTTGGGGCTTAGCCACAAAGTGAGGAATAATTATGTATTTCACCTTGTCCCAGTAAACTACCAAAAACTGTAAATACAATTCTTGCCTCACAAGAAGGCACATCTCCCTGTACCTCCACACACAAATTGAGTGACCTTCACAGAGGAACTATAAGAATTTATAGCTCTTTGCCAGATGCTTTAAAACTGCATGAGAATATTTTTGTTCACATAAAGTCATTATTGCTTGCTACCACTGCATTATATAGTCAGCTTATTCACATCAGAGTTACCAAAATGTTGGGGTTGGTTTTTTTTTGTGTGTGTGTGTGTGTAAGAGCACCTGGTATGCAAGAAAGAAAATCCATGCTTTATTTATGGATCTGCTACTATACAGATAAATCGGAAGTACAGTGCTCACTAAAATTAAATTATACAACTTGACTAAACCATATACTATCATTTAAAACAAATTAATTCATTCTCTGCCTGTCTTTGATATTAATGTATTCAATCACAATTTCTGTATATAAACCTTTCTCATGTTTTATACATTCTGCAAATTCTTTTTATTTTTTAGCATAGGCACCCATTGTGTAAAGGATTTCTGTGCTTCCTAATTCTTCTGGAATAATTACATTGTCTGCTAGAGAAATAAAGTGACAGTTTTGAATTTAAAGCTAGTGGAGTGTTTCAAATAATCTCTGTGCTGTGGTCTGAACATATATATACACACACACACACTGACCTGCTGGCAACTTTTGTCATACCGAGCCAAAATGACAGATCTGGTGCATAACACAGTGGATGGGGCAGGCAAGGATGGTGGAGAGACTTTGGCAGTTGCCATCAAGGCAGTTCTCACTAGGACATGGTTTTTGTTATGTTAATGACACACACACGAGAATCCCAACTCAGCCAAGACCAAAGAAGGACCTGGTATTAGGGAAAATTAAGAGGAATAACTGGACAAAGAGCTGAATCATTAAAATAATCTATTTTTCTCATTCAGAGGGTGCCTCCTGGAGCAGGTTACATGAAGTCAGAGCTCAGATTTGTCTCTGACAGCTCATTACAAGCCTTACTCAAGGAAAAAAAACACTATATCGGGTCATGAAATACATTGTGTGGTCCAGTTTGGAACCTGTGATACAGTGATTATACAAAGTGTTTTAAAATTGGAGGTGAAAAATCAATAAAGAAGGCAAGAATGTTCAGATATTGCTATGAAGAAACAGAATATGATAAAAAGTAAGATCTAGGTGCAATCAGAAGGATTACTCTACTTACAAGTGAGTTAAAAAAGTGGGAGATTTTTTTTCCTACTACTTATGGTGGGCATAAATATTTTGTACAGTTTCACAAACATCTTTTCTCCATCTTTATTTTATGATCTGGCTTTGATTCTGACAGATGTTTAGATAAACATTTTAGTAATTCTAATTCATCAGTTTGCTTTCCTTCTTCTGTTTATAGAGCAGAGTTCAGCTTGATTCCCACAGTAAACTAAAGAAGGAATTTAGATTGATTTATTTGGCTCTCCCAATGGCAGAAATAAAATCAGCACTTCTCAGGGCTACACATTCAAGAATAATACATACAAAATAATCCAATCTAATAAAAATCTGATATAACAGCTTTGATTCATGATTCACTACAGTTTGTGCTACAACTATTTATTTTAGTGAAAGATAAATTTATTGTAATGTCCTGTACCTTTTTCACTAAGGCTTTGGAGAGGCCGATACCATTGTTCAAGACCTTATTAAGGTACCATTTTCACTAGCATTGCATCTTTCAACAGTTAATACAGGAGGACTGGCTGTATTCTGGAATTGGCAAGATGCACAAAACACATTCACAGCTAGGTGAACTGCACATGGAGTTGTTTGGAGTGTTGGAATCAAAACATCCCTTCAATTTGCTTTTTTTCCATGTCTGTGACCATGCAAATGCAAGAGAATCATCTGGAGTATAAGGCACCAACCATAGGAGACCCCTTTGGGTTTTAAACACCAAAACCACTGTCTGGCCTTCAGGGATTAGGTACCAGTGCCTCCCACTTGCCTGGTCAGCACAATCAGCTTGGCTTATTTTCAGAGCTGGAGGGTAAATCCCTCTGAAATGAGGCACTTAGTATTAATTCCAGGATTTTTAAAAAGGAGGGCACATCAGGAACAACAGGTAATCACCTTCTGAATATTTATCATCTCAGTACCTACTGTGCTTTTTCTGTGGACTGCAAAGGCTGCTTCATTGGTTCTTAACTACAGACAAAACCCACCATATGGAGAGGGCAGTAGCATTATGTAAGACAGGCAAACAAAGGTCTTTAGAAAGACCTGATATTAAGCTTCAAAACCATAATTGTTATGAATCATACCATGCAGATTTTGTATTTACAGTTTCAGTCGTGTCCACACACTATTTGCACACATGCTGTTCCCACAGTTTACCAGTAAGAAGGGAATTTTGCTCAGCTGCTTGCAGAACAAACTCATTTAGGGACACAAAAAAAAAAGCTGCATTTTTCTACTTTGACTATCAGCAGCAAAAGCAGCAATACAGTAGTCAGAGCTTTAGCTGGTAGTTTGAGTGATCAGTTTTATGAGTAAAGCAAAAGACAAAGACAACAAAAAGATTTAGGCGGCCAAGAAAGCTCCTACCAAAGGGCCACTTTGTGGAGGAGAATCACAAGTCAGCACATTGGGCTCTTGCTTGATGCATTCACTATTGATCCCTGGGCTTCAGTGCTACTCTTGGCTTACAGTCTAAGACCTGTCTCAGGATTTTTATTTTCTTACATGTTTACATGTATGTACAATGCTAAAAAGGATCCCATTGTGATAGCTAAAATCAGGTTGGCACAGTTAGACAGCTGTAAAGGTGACACTAGGTGTCCACTTGGCTTTCCAGATGTTACTAACTCCCTGGAGCCAGTCCTCTACTTTTCCAATCTAAGTTCTAAAAAATTTCATCTGAGATGAGATACAAATATAAGAAAAAACGTGTTGTTTCAGTCTGACATTCAGGTCACTCCTCAGATTACACCGATGGAAGCAAAAATCAGAGACTAAAGGGTCACATTCATTTGCTATTCCAAACATACAAGGATATACAGGGCTTCTTCTCAAGATCTTTGCACCTCTTGGGACAGCAAAATTGTAGCTGATATTGTACAAGATTATGTACAGAGAAAAAAAGTATAACTTTCAGTTTACGATAGAAACATCTAAACAAACGTGTTTCCTCAGACCTTAGGGTGTTGTTAATTAAAACCAGAATAAATCCCCAAAAAATGCACAGGAATTAAAGCTACTTTTTAACCTTCAGAAAGTTTTATCTTTGTTTTGATTCTGACTTTGATCTAACATGGGTTTCACTTCATTTGGGATTTCTTCTCCCAGCTCTATGCAGTTATTCTGACAATGCCTTCATGATAATTGTAGATGTATTTTCAACTGTTCAGTCACAGGAAAAGTTATTAGAATATCTGAAAAGGAGATAGCAAAAGCCTCCAGGAGCCCTCACAGTTGTCACCATGCTCCAAGGAGCCCCAAGTCACAACCTACAGGAAAATAATTGCTTGTCAAAAACATGGGGGATCATTAATTCTGGATAGTCTCTAAAGAGGTAATGTCTTATTCATGGGAAACTTCACTAAGAATTCAACCTACTCAAATGGTAAAGGTACTTGTCAAGCTTGTTATCTGGGGAATAAAGGCTCTGGTCAACACTTTGTATGAGCTTTGGTTACAGCAGGCTGGCACACAGAATCACAGAATCTTAGGAGCTGGAAGGGACCGTGAAAGATCATCTAGTCCAACCCCCCCTGCCAGAGTAGGGTCACCCAGAGCACATCACACAGGAACGTGTCCAGGTGGGTTTGAATGTCTCCAGGGAAGGAGACTCCACAGCCTCTCTGGGCAGCCTGTCCCAGGGCTCTGTCACTCTCACAGTAAAGCAGTTTTTTTCTGATGTTTACGTGGAACCTCCTATGTTCCAGTTTGCACCCATTGCCCCTTGTCCTATCTCTAGACATCACTGAAAAAAGCCTGGCTCCACTCTGATCTCAAGAGAGACGTTTGATTTAATGAGCAGAGAAGCCACTTTCCTCATTTCCAGACCAGGTTGATAAAAGCCCATACACATTTTACTGATCATTTTCCCATTTGTCACACAAAAAGCCATCACTCACAGCTGTTACCACACACAGCAGCCCAAGAAAACACTCTCTCCTCTGTAACTTAGCAGAGGAACCAGCCACAATGCTGCCATCCCCATTCCCAGGGCTTCGACCAGGGACCGGCCACTGCTCCAGGTGGCCATTTACTGTCACTCTCCTAATGCAAAGTAGCACCCAAACTGCCTACAATGCAGCTTTCATATCCAATTAGCTACCCTCTTTCAGGATAAGCTACTTGAATTTTGTTGCCAGTGATGAGGGGGGGTTGAAAAAAAGTACTAATATGTTTAGTAGTATTAATATGATGAACAGTCTCCTTGGATTTTACTTAATTCAAGAATTTGATCTCTTCCTCATCACTTTCCTATCTGATTAGCCTCTTCTTCACAATCAGGGCTTGAGCAGCAATTTTGCATCTGATCATGAATAAGCTTGTTCATGCTCATCAGCCCAGTGATGCCATAGAGGGTTAGGATGACAATTTACTAAACCAACCACAAGCGACAGCTGCAAGGGGAGTAATCAGCCTTTGATCTTTCAGGGTTTGCCCCAGGATCAGAGCAAAGCATTGATTGCTCCCTCAAACTGATTTGTTCCAGTGTTAATTAAGGAGTCAACTTTCTTTTCAAACAAGTGTATCAACCATAATTATCTCCTCCCAGGCAAGAGAGGAAGAGGACTCCTTTGATGAAAACAGTAAACTATAAGAGGTTGGAGGAAAACACCAGAATCATGTCACCAGGTGCTATTCCTTAATACTGAAATGGAGTTAAGCCTAAAAGCGTTGGCACATGTGGATGTACAAAGGTGAAAATGCCCAAGAATAATACTAATTTTTGTTCTGTTTCACTAGAAATCTTCACCATTTTGTTAATTCAACTTCATGAGCAATGTCTGTGACAGAGCAGTGGTGAGTGTTTGGCTTTGGGCAGCAGGATTTTTTGAATTGAGTTTGAAATCAATTACAAATTCTTTTTAAAGCAATACATTTGGATTAAGCCCTCTAGTCAGGTAATTTTTCACATTTGTCTTCATTGCATCTTTAGCTCAAGCTAGTTCATTTTTACATTCTCCTGCAGAAAACACATCAGCACAGAAGTAAAAATGAAGATGACAATCTCATAAAAAGCAGATAAAACATAAAACTAACATGTCTCCATGAAACTGATAAGCACCACCAGAAAAATACTAAGAGCAGGGAACCCTAACAACGTGGGTGGCAAGGAAAATACCTGTTGCACCTGCACCATTTGAAGTCCTCACAGAGAAATACTGAAAGTGAAAAGTTTTTAAAAACTAAAAAGCACTGGTTTCACTTGGGTTAAAATAAAGGGGCTGTGGGTTGCTTCTGCCCTAGAAGAAAATATCTTTCATGATTTAGACTTAAACAAAGTTTCTTGAACTCTAAATTTGAAACAGCACATTTAACGGCAGGTGGGTGGATGGGTGTGGAGGTGGAAAAGTGAAAAGACAAAGGGAAGAGAGCAGGGGAGAGCTCTTGGGAATCTGTTCACGGAGAGCTCTCAGAAATTTTTGAAGTTGAGGAGATATTATGTTAATGTAAGTTCTAATTGCCAGGCAATAAACAACACCCACCTGCTGACTAAATGTCAGGACCAAACTTAACTCTAAATCTGCTTTGAAACAATGTCAGTCAGTGCATTATCACAAACAGATTGAACCCTTTCCTTTAGTGTTAAAACACAAATAATTCAGGTTTTTTAGTTACCCAAAGTCAGAGACCTCAAGTATTTAAAATCAAAAACCCAAAAAAGCCCCTCAAAAAACAAATTCCCAACCAATCTGGTAGTAGGAGGTGAGAGCTGCAGTTTGCTGTGACTGTTTGCAAGCCAGTTATTAAATAAAAAGCCCTGGAACTGCACCCACACACTGGAGACGGATGGGCAGGAGTGCAGAGAGCAGGTGAGACCAGGAGCAATCCAGTGAGGAGCAATGACCCAGGAAAGTCTGCCCAGCAGCATTTCCCACCAAGGAAGCAGGAGGGGAGGAAGTGAGGTGTTCCTGGCAGCCCAGGCATCCTTGGTGTGGACAGGAGTTTGTTTCCATCCACAGGCAGGAAAGCCCCCACAGATGCCTGCTGTGTGTGCCTACAGGAGGTTTTGACCGTGCAGTAACTGCCTACATGTTCTGTGCAGCTCAGGCACTGGATAAAGTCTGACTATTGCCAATGTCACTACTGTTGATATGCAAAACAATCACTCATTAATGGTTATTCCTATTATTAGTAACAGATCAGGCTGAAAAAGTTTCTAGAAATTCAAACAGTAGCATCTTGTCTGCAAGGATGGTCTCTACGTACAAGACTGTACTGCTAACCAGAACACTCACAGAAACTGTGGAAAAGTAACAATAAAAATAAAGCTCAAAAAACAAACACCACCTGTGGGAAAACCCTTCTCGATGTGTTCAACCTCTGCCTTCCCTTGACAAGTCATCTACCATGGGTAGGCTTCTACCCACATGCTTCATTGACATTATGGAGCCAAGAAACAGTAAATCACAACCAAGACAGGGAAGCAATTCTGAACAGCAAAAAGGTAGAGCAACCTCAGCTTCAAGTAAGAGACGTTACTTCAGATTCACATTTTCATTACATTTGTGCCATGAAACAAAGAATTACCTTCAGAGTTAAAAAAAACCAAAACATGCATAATTTTGAAATTCAGCATTTGATGAACTCATGTCCAACCCATCTAATTCTAACATTTTATAAAATGTTGTAGAGTTTTGACCCAGTTCATTATTGAGTCGGAAGGGCAATGTTTAATGCTAATATGAGTTCTGGCAGCTGAGTTTCTCTGTATTCAGAAAACAGACTTTCTGCCTTTATTTAAAGAATCCTTTTTCTATGCAAATGCAACTCCTCTGAGAGAAGAGAAAGCACAGGGAACAGAACTTGATTTAAAACAGGCTATTGTATATATTCCTAAAAAAGAGCAATCAAAGTTGTTTAAACAAGATTCTCAAAGTTATTTACAGTCCATGGGACCTACATACTGAAGTGCATCAAACCTCTGAGAATTTGAATCAAAATATATCACTGAGCTTTTCTCTACCTTCACTGAATGTATTCATACCAGCACCATCAAGCCACACAGCCAGTCACTGTCAGGAATTAACTCTAGTTTATGAGCTCCATCAGTGTTGTCATGCAGCTGAGCCACACCTGTCTGGAGGATAAATGGAATGATGATTTAGCAGACAGGATTAGGAGCTACAGACTTTTCATGGGGTAAAAGGATAAGCCAACAGCAGTTAAAACATCTTTGGACTTGGGAAAACCAAATTTATCTCTCTGCTCTACTCAAGCCCTTTTTGTACTATCCAGGGAAAGGTACCAAGCATTCCACTTCCTCCTAGGAGTGTGAGACAATAAACACATGATAAACTCAGAGGCACTCTAGTACCACAGCAGAGGGGACCAGAAAAGTACATACACTCTTGTTCTTATGGAAAGGAGCTGGGAAAGCTATTTCATACTTAATTATTGATGGGGACAACATTTCACAGCAAGAAAACATTTGTGCAAGTTTTCTTAGCCATATTTTGGAAGTGGATTAAGTGAGAGTATCCTTGTGGAAGCTAAGTAGTTAGTTTTCTTTAAATCCATGTTCTACCTTGCTGTGCAATAGCTTCCCTGTGTAGATAAGCCATAAAAAAAAAAAAAAAAAAAAAAAAAAAAAAAGGCAATATCTGTTAAATCATTTTTGTAATAACTGGTTTATCCATTATCCACCATTGACCTGGGAGTTACCTTTAAAAGCTTTTATCCTCTTAGGAGAAACAAAAACGAATCAGGTGGTAAAAAAAAATCACCATAAAAAGCAAACAATTGACAAAAAATTGCAAAAAAAAATTTGACATTTTAAAACCAGGCATTTGATAAGTGTTCATTTCCATGATCGTTTTGTCTCATTTTGGACAGCAAAGCATAATCTACTGGAGTTCCCACCGGTTGTTCAAGTATGATCAAGCAGAATGAATAAACTGGAGTTTGTGGAGAAAAGTAGGTAGCCAAAGAAAGCAGATGCTAATCTGAGATTTGGAAAATTCTCAGCCATCAATCTAGAAGAGAACTGGAAAAATAATACAGCTGAAGCAGGAGCAATCGAAAAGTAATGACAATTATGTGCTCCCAGAGCAGCAGAAGGTAAAAGTACAAAAGTAGTTGTGAAGTTACAAGATAGTAAAAGCAAAGGTTGTTAGAAATAACATGGTTACTTCCTTCAATTTCAGTCCCAGATGAAATTGGTTTTCTACTTATAAAAGATACTCGTTTCTTTAAAATGAGACATTTCTCGTGTTTATAAATCTCTGCCTAGAAGCTGAAGAGTTGGAGTTTCTATGAGGAATGTATATAACCTTGGAGACTTCAAGAAAACTAACTCTACAGCACAGCCATTAGGGATGAATTTATGTCTTGAAAACCACCAAATGCCTAAAGATGCAGACAGGAGTATTGTGATTGCTTCCCCCAATTTCAATACACCAAGCATTTACCAGCAGTTGGCTACCTCATTGCTTGTATAAATTTGGGCTGACTACTCAGGATTGTGGGGTTTTTTTATGGCACAAAAGACTCTTCTTATGCTGAAAAGAATTCCTGCCCAAATAATTTGCTGTTTTTTCTCAGCATGTAGGGGAAAGATTCCTCACCATTCTGGTTCTGAAGAGGCAGGAATGGCATATCAAAAGGAATATTGCTGGAGTGTCTATCAAACAACCCTGGAGCTGCTAATTCCAGCTGCATGGTGAGGTTTGAAATCTGGAAGGGAGCAGCTCTGGCTTTCCAAAGAGGAATTCATGTTTTCACACACACAGTGATGCAGTTACACCTGCAAGCACCTCCAAGAGTTATGAACATCCACTCTTTATCAAGTTAGACATGCCAAAAATATAAATACTTCCAATCTGGCAACTTTACTTTTGTGCCTATAGGTTTGTCATTTATTATTGATAATTACCTGCCCTGTTGCTTGGATAGCAGAAAATGCCCTGGTGTTTATTCTAGGGGCATGATCAGGAGCCAGTTACACACTGCAGCTGTGTAGTCTGATCCTGCTTCAATCTGATATTTTTTTCATTTATGCCATATGAAGTGAGCAGATCAAGAATAGTTCCCAGAGTTTACAAACCAGTTCCAGTTCACCTGCTGGAGGCAATGAAGATTGGCTGCTGCTGGAAAAACACCGAGTTAAAGCCTTCACTTCCCTGGGTGAAGGTACCATGGAGAGCTCACTGAGAAACATCAGCGTGGAAACACCAAAGCATTTGAAGTTCATGGATCTGCACTTCAGCTGCCAGCATCCCCTGCTTCCAAAAGTGAGTGCATGAATCCTGGAATCGGGAGTAAAACCTCTTAGATTTGCTCGGGATGTCTCTTATTGACAGACTAACAGGTCCATGGTTGCAAGGTCATGGAGTAGCTTTGTGATACTTTCAAGACTCCTGAAACTTGTTAGAAGTATTCTCTCACATTACCCTTCCCCACCTCACATTTGCGATTGCAGTCAGCACAATTTGACCCCTAAATGTACTATGACCCCATAGGTGGTCTTCAGAGCTGGATCTGAAGAACAGCTTGAAATGCCACTTTGCAGCCTGTAAACTCCCTGTGATTAGACAGGAGATTTCTGGTTCTTTTGCTATTACTCTGGCACCTTGCACAATCACTAACTGCAAATTAAATAAGTGAATAGAAGAGTAGAAGAACATGTTGATGTTACCTCCATCTGCCTGAGGGCAAACAGTCAGAGGGATGGCAGCTCCTCTTGCTCTCTGTGCTGCACTGCTGGGACACCTCAACTATTCCCAATTAAGCTGTGCAAAGATTAACAGATGGTAGCATTGCATCACATTACATCCAGCTCAGAAGCTAGCACTTCTCCAGATATGAATTTTTCCTTTTTTAATTGTTTGTGACTGTTTGCTCATCTTCCCTGGTGTCCCCACAGATACATCAGCAGACTGAAGTTTGCTTACACTCAAACCAGCTGCCTTCCTACCTAATTGTCATGTCCCCCAGCATAGTGATGACTTTGAAGTCAAAGCCCAACTGAGAGCATTGTGATGATCTATGGCAGAGAGGAGGGCCATTCTTTGGTGAATAAAGCAAGTTCCCATGTACAAACCAGTTTGCAAGACTGAGTTCTTGCAAGGGGTTTGCATCAAGTCCTGTCTTGGAGATCTAATCCTCCCTGCTTCAGGATTTCCTTTAAATCCTCTTTTTCAAATCTTGCTTCCGTTTCACATTAATTGAAAACATGAGAACTGGTGTCCCTACTGTACACTTGATATTAAATTCATTAAATTATTAACAGGAAGGTATAAAAATGCATAGCCAGTGTATCTATGCTTTTTGCAGCATCTGCTATTTCAATATAATAAAAAAATAACAGCAGGGTCATTGAAGCATGTTTCTGCAACTGCTCTTTGGAACTCAACTGCAAGCTGCTATGGAGGCACACAGCTTAAGCTTAAAATAGGATGACACATTTCTATGACTAAGAATAGTATCATCAATCATAACAGTAAGGATCAAAATACAAAGACTCTTCATCCTCACAGTCCAGGTCATTGGTTACTCTCTGGCTAAATGGGTAAAGGAATTAATTTCTTTTTTCCCACCATTATTGCACACTCAAAATTCTGGCCATTGCACAAGCTGTCGTTTCTGGCTTCTGTGAGAAAAAATGAGTCTCAATGTTTATACCATAATAGCTCAAAGTATGTCTTTAAGCCAACTCTCATTGCCAGCTAATTTTTACTTTGTCTTCAGCTATGCTGTGAAAAAGATTAAGATACTCTGCAATGAGAAAGCAGGATTACAGCATAGGCAGCTCCTGTACAGCCTAGCTTCAAAACAACCTCCCACCAGAGCACACCAGCAAGAAGCTCTCAGAGACTCAGCTTAGGAACATACAGGGGTGGGAAAAAAGCACAGAGGGGAGCTGGAACCACACAAACACATAGAAAGATGATCAGATGATCATATTTAATGCTCAGTAATTAATTAGAAACATATGCTTTTCTGGTCCCAGTTAAATCAGAAGATTGGAGTGTGCTACAAGTTCAGCAATAATGCCCTTCCAACCAGCAGATGGAAGGCAGGGAAAATCAGAGGTTTTCTAGAGCTACATGAGCTGATCTACAGGAACTGCTTTTTATACCTTTCACACTCAAGTCTCCATATTCTGATATTTGTGACCAGGAATCCATAAAATAGAATCCTCCTCCTCCACGAACCATTTCTGGAAATGTTAAGCACTTACATTTTCAAGCTGATTCCTATTTCTTATTATTATCACTAATTATGGCTTGGCATGGAGCTTATGTTAATTCTGTTGATTACAGATTCCTGTATTTACAGATTATCCAACTGTACTTACTTCATGGTGATTACTGGTTGGGAAAGGGCCCCAACCGCTCTCCCATGAGCTGAAGCTGCTCTGCAGGATGATGCTGATGTACACAGTTGCTCCCTCACTGCCCATTCCCCCACACCCATCCAAGGCCACTTTAAGTCCATATTATCTTAACTATGGCACTTCACTCTCAAGATTAAAAAATAAAAATATATAGTCATACTAAATGAAAAAGCAGTAGATGAAGAACAAAAATTAAAATACTGAAAAAAGTAATAAATCTCAGCATGCTTTAACTTAACTTCCCTTTCTCCCTCCAACACCACAAAAAAACCCCAAACTGTCAGGTTTTCAATATGCTATTTTCTGTTTCTTCCCTATATTTCTTGCTATCTGCATATTATTTCCCAACAAACTCTAAGAAGCTTTTAAATCAAAGCTGTAAGTGTTCACATGTGCCCCTCATTAATGTTGCTTCAAGCAAACCTATGGTGCTTTAAAAGATCTCAAGAAGACTGTAGCAAATCTGTTTAGTGCAAATTAGAGAGACATTTCCTCATTAAAATCCTGACCTGGAGAGAGAAATTAGGTAAAGACTCAAGAAAAACACAGGCAGCAAAAAATAACATAATGTGGTGCCTATTTAAGTCTCACTTTGTTTTATGACTTCTGTTCATTTCCTTACAGACAGGTACACCAGTTGCTATGCACAGAGCTAATGAGATTAGAAGGACTAATAGAAAAAATGAAAATACCCCCATTGAAATAACTAGAAGTTTAGTATTAGAACAAGGAATTTAGGTGAACCAGAATCTCTCCACAACAGGTCAGTTCACTGGCTGCTGTAAATGCTCCTGCTCAGGTATGAGGAGCAGCTTTCCTCATCTCTAATGGCAGCTCATACCCGAGAGAGCAGAATCAAAAGCTTTACAGCATCACAACAAAATGAGGAAATACCTTTCTGTTCTCTTAGCTCCAATAGTACAAAAACAGACTAAGGTTTCAACCAAACCAAAACATTTCAACATAGCTTCTGGTGTTAAACATTTGTTTACTATTCAAGAACTAAAATGTACATGAGGTACACAGCTATAGATACATGCATGGTCACGTTTACCTTTAGGGAAACTGAAGCATTTAGAAAGAGCTTCAGGTTCATAATACACAGTAATGGGAACTAAGCTGGTGATGATAACTTTGTACATAAGCCCATCTCATTCAGTTTGCTGCTCCTGCATACGAGACAATCAAGTTTCTGAAGCCAGAAAATCTACTTTTTAGTAAAAATTAACACAGAAATAACCCTCAGACACTTCAAAACACTGACTTTATAAGATAAGAGATCAACCATAAGTCCTCCCCCTTGCAGATAGAGCTTTATTTTCATTTAGAACCCAGGTGTTTTAAATACTAGATAAGTGCAGACAGACACAGCAAGTAGCCCAGCTGCATTTAAAGACCTCATCAGTCGTTGTTAGACCAACCCTGCACTGCATGGGGGGGTATGCTCCTTTGATATTCTGGCTGACTATTGGGGCTGAAATGGATGTCTATTAAATTCAAAGAGTCCTCTGCTGAAGAGTTAAAAAAGTAAAAATGTTCCAAATTGATTGTCTATTCAAAACATGTCCTTAGTGGTTGGCAGTGTGGGCTCCATGCACAAGGCAGGGGGCTGGGGGTGCTTTCAGTGCTCTCCAAGGCAGAGTCCTGCTTTGCATGGTCCAAACTTGACAGCAACAGTATCAAGGTCATAACCATCTCTGTTATGCCAGCCCAACACAAAAATAACCAAACCTGACCAAAGGAGGCCACCATTTGAAGAGGGGTTATTTCTCCTCAGATCCTAGCCATCCTGTGAAGCAAACCAGTTGCACAGTAGGAACCTGCAGGCTTGATTACCTGTATGTTTGTGTGTCCCAGTGTATACACAAAAATATTTACAAATGCTTTCTGATGCTCTACTGTAAATTTTAGCTGTGCAGGTGACTTAGTCCCAAAACAGCTCAATAAGTTCCTGAAACAGACTCTCAAGTAGAATCAAACAATACTGACCTGCCAGTATCACAGGGTTCAGTACAGTGTTCCCTGACATAACATTCAGCACGCTCAGTTCTGAGCTTTGCAAAGGATGGCTGAGATTGTAAAGGAGACTGCAGGAGAGAGCAGAGAGGGGCTTCCAATCAACAGATGGCTGGAACTAATGAAACTGAAGTGAGCCTGATTGTCATTAGGGCTTAAGAAAATTACTCTGGTGAAATCACTTTAGGACTCTATCTCAAAACAGATAGAAAAAAAAGAGAGCATTCACAGGTTGGTCATCATGAAGGACACAGTTTAGCCTTGTTCCTGGGCTGATTTTTGCATAATCTCCAGGAGCCACGTTGCCTCCCTGCACCTGTCATCCTCCATGTTTTAGAGTGTTAATCACACATTCACATTTTGAGATTAAGTCAATAAGAAGTGATAAGTAGAAGCTAATTATTGTTTATGACTCTCTAGAGCTGCCTGTTGTAAAAATAAAAGTTGTTTCTGTTTTCTTTTTAGACTTTCATTGACTGTAAACTTAGTATCCCGTGCTTATACTCTTTTCAAATTGCAAGCAGATTAATTTCTTTCAATCTGTCAGAACCAAGTTAAAGGAACAGGGCAGAGGTTGTTAGATGCTATAAATTTCAAAATCAAGCCTCTGTATTGTTGTTTTCCAGGGGAATCCTAGAAAACTACTTTCAGATAAATCTTAGGATTGTTTCCAAAATCTTAAAACCCTCCAGGGAAATCACTTTCACCCTGGACTGCATCACTGTTTCAATGCCTAAATCTTCTTGTGAAATACATGGTCTTGATATCTCTCTTAGAAAAGGAAGTATGTGAAATGCAAATGCAAAGCCACTTCTTCCTCTGCTTCTGTTACTGATACTCAAAGTTTAAACTATAATTTTTATTAAAGACCGATCCTCCACGGTATTGTTGCTCCTGCCTCTGAAACATCATCCTGTTCATGAGAGACATTCCTCTGATTTTATTCACTTGTCCTATCCTTCCATCACACAATTCCTTTTAACCACTATAAAGTATAACTGAACCACTGACAAAAAGGAAGCAAATCCAAAGATGAACTGTATTCTAACCTTTGAGGACTAGCAGATGAGCTCCTGGATACAGATCTAATTTTCATGCCAAGCAAATCATCCATTCCATAATTCCCCCCATGCCTGAGCAGCCCAGGCACTCCCCAGTTCTCAGAGGAACCTGAAGGGTCCTGACCAGTTCCCTCTCAATTTGGCCTCTGTTACTTTTCTGGGTTAGATGGATACTAATAAGGATTTCACAGCTTTGAGATATACATGCTATTTGAGAAGTGAAGATAAAAAGGCAATAATAACAGACTCTATAAGGCATCTCATGACAGCTGAGTAAAAACAACATTGTCTGTTCTCTAAGTAACGTAGAAACTCTCCAGCTCAAGCATATCATAGTTCAGGCTAATTCCTGCT
>NW_009953964.1:6431881-6456631 GCF_000747805.2 Chaetura pelagica
CCTGCTGTCGATGAATTCAAATACATTAAATGTAGATACATCAAGCAAGTAGCAGAAGTAAATGGAAAATAGATGCACACACCTCTTTCTCAGTGCCTGGGCTGTCAGCATCTGCAATTCCTTCTACCCCAAGGAGCTCTGCAGTCTGACTGCAACCAAGGAAGCTTCAGAGATCTTGATGGGGACAGTTCTCTCACAGCTTCCTGCCTAGGAAAAAGTTTAAAACTACAAATCATTACAGCAGAGCTGGCCTTGCATGCTCCTAAGGGCTCACAGCTTGAATTGAAAGTTCATTTGTCAATACATCAGCTGCAGCTTTATCTATTGATTGTGGGCAGGTGCAAGTGGCAGTGGTAAGGGGAGAGAGCAGAATGTGACTCTGTTTTTCAGAGCCTGGGCTATGAAACAAATACCAACAGCAGCCAAGAAGCACATTCATGGGAAGCCAAAGCTTCAGTCAGAAGCATGCCCTTCTTGTTGCTTTTAGAAATAGCCTGTCCCTCAGAAAACAGGCAGAAAGAAAGAAATCACCCACTAAGGCAAGGATGCAGCCAGGTGCAGCTCTGGGAGAAGTAGTTGGGGTATAGCTTGCTGGAGGTGGTTTTTAATGACTGGATTTCCCAAACTGGAACCATCCTGCCTCTCTATATCACCTGCTCTCATTGCAGGAAGTTATTTATTGCATTTTCACCTCAAGATTATTTCAGTCTTTCAGCTGAGACTTTTCTATCTATCTAGACAGACACAGAATGCACACTGCAAGCTTAGGCACATATCTTCTTTGTGAGGATGCAAAAATGTATTATGCAATAGTGTGCCTGATAAATCTGACTGAGAATATCTCAGCACAGTGCTCCATCTTTGTGGTAGATGGAAAAAGACAGGAGTTGTAGATTTTATGGAGTGATACAGGAGCAAATTGTAGCACTTCCCCCTTCATCCATTTAGGCTGTATTCATAATTCCTGCTCCTCATTCCACACATTTCCCTGGTGCATCATTGCTGGAGAAATGTCATTAGTGAGGATATCGTTCAATGTAAGCTATAAGAAAAAAAAAAAAAAAAAATTAAAAAATGAGAACTGCAGCCTATACAAATCAGCCTCAGGGAAGTCTTTGGGGAAAAACTGATATTGCTGAGTAGTTTAGAAAGCTAATGTTGTCGTTCAGAGTAAGATTTAAAACTAAGGATAAAATATGAAAAAAAGAATGAGAGAGAATTGATGTAGGCAGCTGGGGACATCTTAAATGGGGAAAAGGCAAATAAATTTTATTTACCTGACTGTCAGTGTAGCTAAATATGAATAATATTGCTTTCCCTTTCCACCTTGCCCCCAAGGTTAAGCAAAGCTAAAATTATTTAAAAGCACAAACATTCTTTTGCTTGCTCAGAAATAAACTCCACACTTGGGCATTATGAAAATCTTTCTGTAATGTTAAACAAAATATATCTCTTAAAACTCTCATGTAAGGGGAATGTGGCATGAAAAGCCAAGTGATGTTTGTCTGTGTCACTACTTTCTCTGAAACTGCTTGTTTCCAGCATTAATAAAGAGACCTCTGGATGGCAGGTAAAAGACATTTGTAGCAATGTTTGCAGGAGCACTGAAAGTTGTTGTCATGCTACTGGAAAGAGTCCAGATAGGATTGTCTAGTGTCCTGGTTTGAGCCAGGATGAAGCCAATTTTAGGATTTTATTAAAATAACATTACAAATTCATTTTTAAAATGCACTTGCAATTGGCACCTTTGGGGCCACAGGCTATTACAGCCAGAGGCTGCCTCTGAGTACTTATCACAAAAATTGGCTCAGCAGCTCTCACGTATCTTTACTTGTGGATCTGTTCTTGCTGAGCACATCCATAAGTTCTCCAAATACCCTCCTTTCTTACCGCACTCCTGGCTGACCAGAGCTGTGCTGCTGAGGGGAAAGGAAGCTGAGGCAGGGCACAAACCTCAGAAATCTGAAAATTGTTATCAGAAAGCAACTCCCCATCTGCATTCACTTGCTAATCTAATTTGGTGTCGAGTGTATGGATGTTTATGCACACATACACAAGTGTATACATAGTCTGTCTGCCCTTTCCAAAGACTTGATTGTCCTGTTAGGCTTAATGGGACCATTCAGAACACATAGGGAAAAGCTGGGTGGGAGCCTTGCAGAAGCTGGACCAAAGGATGTAAACTCCCTGGGGAATGGGGCATCACTGAATGGGTGCTTGTAAAGCACAAAATGAAAAGGCACTTGCATCCTGACTGAAAAATGGGACATCTTTTACTAGAATATAAATGGTACAAGCAGAATAATAATTTTAGCCCAAATTACCAGCTGTCCAGAAACACGAGTCACTCATTTGCTGAGAAAGAGAACCTGTGCCAAGCTCACGAGTAGCTCAAGCTGAGTGTACAGAGAAGGTGCAAATACCAGCATACCTGCCATATTCCTGATAAACAGATAGGAATGATTCACTAGTAAATGAAACCCTTGGTCTCCATAAAGCCTGGAGACACTTGATCACTGCCAGCACCAGCTGTGAAAAATGTCTCTTCTGTGTGTTCCACAAACAGCTCTCCAAGAGTTTTCCTTAAAGGTGGAACAACTTGTTTCTCTAATGATCTTTGCTTTGTTTGTTGAAGACTTAACATCTGTACCAAATCCATAACTAAACCCAGGCAGTCACCAGACAAATTGTGAGGATTGAAACACCAAACTGCTGGGAGGCTCCAGCTCTCTTCAAAGAGACCAAGCTAATGAGCAACACAGCAAACCTGCCTCTAACCACAGCAAGCTCCTGCTTGTGTGACTCACTAAACCAATTTATTTCCATTTAAACTGAACGTTAAATGCTCTTTTATATTAGGAGTGAATACTCACCCCAGCCCCCTTAGGCAGAGGAACTGTAATGATTTGGGAGTGGATTATTGCAGGGACGGGTTTCCAGCCTGTCATTGCAGCACCAGCTTCTAGAGCTCCAGCCGCGTACAAGGAACATGAGAAATGCTGCATGCCACCAGGCAGGGCCTTTTGGGTTTTTATACACTTCATCTTGTTTGCAGGATGTGTGATCAACACAGCAGGAGGTGTGAGATCTGCTGGTTTTAGGTCTTACATCCCCAGGCATGTTATTAACCTGCACAGAAGAGCTCCGGCTGCCTGCGAGGACACAGCGTTGCCAGGATGAGGGCTCAGGTTTTCCAGCACAACACCTACACTGCTTTTCCCTCCACTTCCCTCCCGTCTCTCATCACCCTGTGGCTAAAGTAGGAAATTTTCTATTTTTTACCATCGTACATGGTTATATTGGGAAGGATTTTTGCCAAGGTTTAAGCTGCTAAGGCGGCAAGATCAGCTTTACAGAGCTGACAAAGATGACAAATACCAGAAGAGGTCTGAGTAATCTTGAGTGGCTTTAATAACCAGATTTTTAATGTGAAATTGTAACAGGCAGACTGCTACAGGAGTGGCTCTTCCTTTTGGTGTTCCAGCTGTTTAATTCTCAATTAAATTCCTTTAGGACAAAACATTTTCAGAGCTCTGAAGCACGGAGCAGTTTGTAAAGAGTCAGAAATAGCAGTGCTGTTTCTTCAGTGCTGATAGCAGCACAGATTAAAAACCACCAAATTAGACTCTCAAAAAATTAATTTCCCAGTTGTTACCTCTCAGCTACTTCATTTATGAGATAATCAGCACAAGAACATAAAAGTAAATCTATGTTTTCAAATGTGCTCTCTTCAGAACACATTTTCCCCTTCACCCTGTCTGCAGTGAAGCATCCACGATTTTTTTGAGAAGTCCAGCCTTGACATTGTTTGAGGTAACAAGAAGCTCACTCTTATTTTCTACAGTGTTGGTTTTAATATCAGTAAGAATTAAAGACAAGATTGACTATAAACTATCTTCAAATGAAGCTCAAGGACTGTGTTTAAACCCTCACCCTGAAGCAGGTCCTAGGGTCTCATTGTTCTGACACAGCTGACTCCAAATCTACTACAATATGTTTCTGTCTTTCTTCTGAGGTCATGTCCTCCATTCACCCTGTTCCATCTTTCCTGGACTCTCTCCAGCAGATGTGTATTTTTGTGAAGCCTCTTGCCCTGAGCTGAAGGCAGGACCCTGCCTGGGCAGGATTACTGCCATTCAGAGCTCCCATGGTGGTGCTCAGCCTTTTCCACAGCCAGACAATATTATTCTCTCCAGTCCAGTTTGGGATTCACATCCAAGATCCCTTTCTGAAGAACTGCTGCTCACACCTTTGTTAGTTTTTGTGCTGTTGAGCTGCAGAAGGCAGCACAATTTTCATCCAGGACACTTGGGAACAAGTATTTAACAGCATAATCTACTTAATACATGTTGGTCAAAAGGGCATAATTATCGACAACCAGACCACGGGTAAAATCCCCATTAGCAAGTTCCACACATCAATGGATGACCATTCTGGTTGAATGAAAGCTGATAATGGTATTGTGTGCACTCAGAAGCCGAGGTATTCAAACAAAGCTCTCTGGATGTAAGGTTAGGGTAGAGTTCTGTGTGTTGAAACAACTGATAATTGCATTGACATAGTGGACAGTCTATTTTTAGATGAATCAGTGAGGTCTTCCAGCCCTAGAGTTATTGCCCTAGATACTGGACAAGAGAGAACAAGAGCTGTCTTGTGTACATTTCCAGGCTACAATGCTTTCTGCCATCTGCCATTGCATGTATTGGTATGATTTTGAATTCTTTAACTTTGCCATAATTCATGAAAATACTTCTGTGAAAACAAAGTTTAAAAATACATGTAAATACACCACAGAAAGGTAACATGCTCTGTAAAGTAGCAGCACTTATCTTTTTGCTCTTCCTATCACATCTCACACAGTGTCACAGCAGACTCTGAATTTTGTGAGCGGAAGGGTGATATCTGGGTGCAATTTAGATCATTAGTATGTCCTCTTTATTTCTATTAGGTTACCAAGAGCACTGGGTTTGGCTTAGCCCAGCTCCCACAAATGCATTGAGGCAGCACAAGGCTTGTGATAATGCCTTGTGTATGGACTAGAGCTCAGGTATGTCACAGAAATCACAGCTAATGAATCAGCTTCTAAAAGTGGTGATGGTAACAACATTTTTCTACATTTTCATACTGACTGACTTGGTTGAGTGTTTCTGTATTATCTGGTTACTAAGACAGTTGGTTTGTCATTGTTTTGTTTTGATCAGATTATTTCAAGGGAAGTAATAGGAGAAAAATATTTTAAATAGTAGACAGAAAATTGAAATGGCATTGCATTAATAGATTAACATCCAGCCACAGTCTTAGATGTCAGTTAGTTACCATCACTAAACAAGTGACATCTGACCACAAAAAGGAACTTCAGCCTTGCCTGATCTGAAACGCCTTGTTCACTTATGCTCAAGATTAAAGCATCAGAGAGTGCTGCAGGGTAAATGCCTGAGTGCTTGTGCAGCTGAGTGAGTAAAAATCCTGTAAAACTGATCATTTTCTTGGTAATATTTTTGAAAATTTTTATCATTTCCTTCCAGAACCTTATTATGATCCAGGAAATATCAGCCATTCACAGTGCTGCCTATTTCAAAGTGAATTTATTTGAAAAGGTATGAAGGTAGTCAGGTCACAGCTGGTATTTTTATCTCTTGTCTTTTGATTAAAATAATTATTATAAATTCAAATGGATTTGTCCCACTTAAGAATGGTGTAAGCTATAGGGTTCATGTGAAAAATACAGAGAAATAAACACAGAAAAAAAATAAAATATATCAATATGGCATTTATTTTGGCCCTTTTAGACTTTAGCCAGCATGACCTGCCTTTTGCATGTCCACTGCAAAACCAGAAGAACAGTATTTCTGAAATAAAGGTCACTGAAACAGTATAAAAGGAATAAAACTAAAGAAAAATTGCCTATTCAGGCTGTACATTTTTTCTGAGCCCAGAGCACAGCTCAGAATATGAATAGTTTCCACATATACTGCAACAATTTTCAGTTGTCCGTTAGCTGGGTCTTTAGGGTGAGCTGTTTCACATCTATCAGGATGAGGGACAGATTTTGAGACAGGCAGAGAAGAGAAGGTGTTTTGCCTAAAAACCTTCCTCTGCCTTCATTTTTACTCCAGTTCCAACCTCACCCTGATAAGATGCCCTTTGAGCAGTATTGCTGGACTTGCTGCACTGAGGGGCAGGCTCCTGCTGATTAAAAGCCAGTGGAAATCTCCTTAGTGGAAGCCAGGTGTACCCTCTGGTTTTTCTCCAGCATTGCATCTGATCTTAAATCCTGTGCTAGCTTTTAACTAAGATTCATTTTCATCTGAGCAAAGTTTTTCCAGCAAACATCAAGTACGTGGCACCTGTGTAAAATTCTGCACTATATGCACACGTTGGAGATGATTTAATGAATATAATTCCCTAACATACTGCCAATTTATTGTGCTGCTCAGTTACATGAATTTATCACTGATCGTTCTGTACAGATAAGGAAGCCACCTACAAAGAAAAGAGAGTAAGAAGAATTACTCATGTCTCCATATTTTATGGCAATATAGTTCTTGACCCTGGGTGCATTTAAAAAAGGAAACCCCAAATGTTATATAATTAGTTATAGATTTATTAAGATTTCAAATTCTGTAATTCTTTCTCAGGGATTTTACTCAAATTAATCCTGCTCTCTTTCTAGAGACCACATGCAAGGTTCCATTTAAAAGTACCAAGTGCATACCTTGGGCCCTAAGCAGAAAAGAAGAAAATAAGCTGTTATACTTGAATAGGTGCTAGGCAGAAATGCACAGAAGAGAAAATCTCTTTTTTCTTTTCCACTCACTTAACTCCTTTGCAAACATACAAGCTCTGACATAGTTACATTAAAAAAAAACACAAACACTCAACATTTATTAAAACCAATGAAAATTCCTGTCACTGATTCTTCTTGATATTCCCCACTAATCCTATATAATTTCATCATAACGAATAAAAATTATTTGAAAGCCCATCCAGACTTGGAGGAGTATGAATAGAGGAAATGGATAAATAAATCTCCAAGATAAAATAATCAATTTGCAGTTTCCATTAGACTCGTTGATTATTACAAAGCTTTTTAACCAAAATAAATTCCAAGCAATATACTGATGTCAGAGTAAAAGTATTTATTCTGAGATAAAGATTACACAAAGCCAGGTAAATCTGCTAACTATGACTGATTTATTATTTCTGAATTTGTAATTATTTGAGACTAAATCTCTGATTTACAGTGCTGGTGAGAGTTTCTTCATCATTTTAATGGAAGTTGTACAACCTGCTTCAGAGCCAAGGCGCTGAAACAGAAAAAGCATAAAACAAACTGGGTAAATAAACTCATGTGTAACTGCCACAGGAAAATAGCTAGAATGAGTTTTCATCCAGGCTGAATAAATCTGCAGCTGAGGAGCACTGGGCTGGGTGCCCAGGCAGGAGCTCTCTGCCCAGGAGGCAGAGCTGCAGATTGAGGGTAGGCAGCGATGAGCCACTGAACCAGACCTTGCACTTCCAGCTCAGCCTGCTCAGATGCAAAGAGGTTACCCTGCTCTGCAAAAGGCATCTGGCAGCTCTGGTGCTCCTAATAGCCCAAGAGAAGGAGAATCACAGGCAAGGAAAAAAAGATAAAAGCAGCCATCAGGGAGGGATTTCCCACCCTGCACTGAAGGATATTCCCATCTATTGTGAGTGGAGACAGTTCATGGAAAACTCATGGGAGTGGAGTCCCATCATGGAAAAGTCTAGGATAGAATTATAAGAAGCCCCCTATCCCCATTCTGTCTGTCCTTCATGGATCTACAGGATCGTTTGTGAGCTGTTTCTCTCAATGTAAGCACATGTAAAGGGCCAAATGTGTGCTTGCTGTACATACATTTGACAAAGATACATTTGGCTCATCAAGCCCTAAAAACCAGGGTCAAGAAGATGTATTTTGAGGTCTTGTGAGCTCAGAAACAGATAAAATAAAATTTCTGAGAGTTGTATGGAACACTGAAGAGAAAAAACCCTTTGTTTTGGACACTCACTAGTTCCAGAATGAAATATTTTTATCTGTGCAAATTAGATTCACTGATACCAACCCCCATTGGTTTGTATTGGGAAAATTTGGCTTCATGGACAGGAGTGTGTGAGCAAGTAAAGTTGCACCCACAGATTAAAAGAAAATGACCTGTTGTTTCCACACTGTTGGTTCAATAGAAGATACAATGTGTTTTCTTAATTCCAGCAAGTTGCTCCAGTAATTCCAAGTGTATGCAAGCTATTCTCTAAGTCAAAAGCAATTTTAGGAAAGGGGAATGGAAGTGGCTGAGGGGGAGAAGCAGAAACTTTTTAAGTGGAAAAAAAAA
This sequence comes from Chaetura pelagica, assembly GCF_000747805.2. Classification (NCBI taxonomy): domain Eukaryota; kingdom Metazoa; phylum Chordata; class Aves; order Apodiformes; family Apodidae; genus Chaetura; species Chaetura pelagica. The sequence goes on from NW_009953964.1 coordinate 6,440,236, forward strand.
AAAGCCTTCCAGAAGAGCATTTGATGTTTAATGTCTCTATCATGCTAGGGATCATGATGGTCTCAGAAGTAAAAATCTCTGGCAATAAGGACTCCCATCTTCTGCTTTTCAGAGAGCCCAGTAAATATTGCACAAAGTCCTCAACTAAAATATTTGATTTAGTCCTGAAAACGGTACATTCATTTCCATTAAGATTGACTTGAACAAAACAAAAGATGGTCTGAGACTTTAATCATGAGACTTCATCTGAGATGTCCTGGCAGGGAGGATGCATCTGATTTTGTAGCACACTTAAAATTAACCTAAATTGTTCCTGAAGTTCAAAAGATACATACTTTATGTTTTAGACTGGTTTTTCTCCCTCTGTTAAATAGAGGGTTAAATAGACCACTTACTTTTAGTGGTAGTATTTATTGTCACCACTATGGCACTAGGCAACAGAATAACCACTTTGATGGTGTTTCACAGAGCAGCTCCTAGCTGAGGTAAGAAACTCTGGAAAAGCACCCAAAACCATTAAGTGTGCAAATAATGTTGCTACGATTACCTGCAAAAATGAAGAATTGTCTTAATTGCCAGTATTTAGTTTTACTACCAAGTAGTTTTACTACCAAGTATATGGGTTTGAATTTGAGGATATGCAAAACTAACTTTCAGCAACCGTGCTCAGAGTTAGCTGATATCATTTAATTTCATCTCCATCTGCCTTCTGAATAGTTTGGCATGTGTTTCTGAGTACCCATCTGTGTCTGTGGGCTGGGTCAAATGATTGTACTCACAGACGTCATCTGGGATTCTTCAGTTTGGGGCATTCATGAAAACCAGCAATTCGTTGGCACATCGTCCTTCAGTCACTCAGGACTCTTCCCACATTGTGCTTGTCAACTACGATATTTCTCTTGAACCTTTGTCCCAGGCTGGTTTGTGCAGTTGTTCATGCTGCTGAGAGTATAAAGCCAAATCTCAGAAACATGAAACATTGGCACAATAGGTTCTGGGTGGCCAAAAAAAGAATATATGTACAACTGCAAATCTGATGCAAAACACAAACCTAGTTTCAGGCTGAGAGTCCAATAGCTGCAAGAATTTGTCCAGAGACCTATGCACACTGCCATAATAAGTGTGTTATAAACAACACAGGTCATGGATGCCTGTCATTGCAGACTTCCAAAGTCAAAAGGAATGTTGTGCATTTTAAGCATGCTGTGGAGCAGGACAAGATTGAAGAGAAGTTTTAGTGGTAGGACAGAATTCAGCTGTGGTATCTGCTGAAATATTGTAGTTACACCTGTGCAAATAGCTGAGATTGCCTGAAATGTTACCCCACAGATTTGAGTCAGGGTGTCAGCTGGGACCTCATGCTCCACCAAGGAAGGCTTCTCAAAATCATGGTGACATTGGGATTTTTCTGGAATGTTCCAGGAAGTCTCCAAGCACAGATTTATTACTACAGTGTTATAGACACTTTCTCCACATTTTGCAGTATCCATCCTGCTGGACCAACTAAAGGGCAAAAGGCCACAACTGTGCAGTCTTCTCTTCCTGGTAGTTTGTGTCTGTTGTTTTTTCAGTAACAATTGTTCCCTTAACTCAGAAAATTCAGGTCCAGCAGTTATGCCTAGAATTTGCTAGAAAAGTGTCAGTTGAAAGCCCATCTTTTTTGGTATTTCAATGTGTAATGAGGATGCGGACAAAAGCCTTGTCGTGCCCTGAATTATAGGCTGTGATGCTCTGTATTCCTGAAGAAATATTCCTAACTTGCAATACTGTCATTTTGCCTTTTAAAGAAACCTGATCACAAAGGGTACTCTATAAATGTAAACTGGACAGTGCTGGTCAGCAGACCCCAGAGCTCTGGGAGTGCTAGTTCCATCCTGAAATGTAAAGTAAGGAGCAGCTAAAAAAACAACTTGCTGATTAACTCTAGCATACAGGAAAGCAAGCACTGCAGAGATTTCTTTCATCCAAGGTGTTCAGCATATATTAACTTAAAACCAAAAAACTGCTGAAAAGATTTCTGTTGCAAAAGCTTTCAGCCTTGAATTCTTCTTGTTGATACACTTGTAAATGCTGAGGAGAATATTTTTCACCCTCAGAATGAGTGCAGTCATCTTAATCTTTGACAAAAAAAAGAAAATTCACCTTATTTTGATAAAAAGAAAAGAAATAAAGGCTATGATAAATATTTTCCTTCCCCCATAATAAACAAGGCTCAATAGCTTCCTCTTGCCTTGAAAGAAAATGCTGTACCCTCTTCATCAAACCTCTACACAGAGGAATGTCTTAAGCCCTTTTGTTGCACTGTCTGCTTGGTGTCTCTCCTGCCATGACAAATGGCAGAAGCTAATGCATGACTGCAGCAATTTCACCCCAGCGCTGTCAGACTCTGCTAAATCTTCTGCTTTGACCCAACAGTTCAAAAAGTACAGCAGGTTGTTCTGCCATTTACAGCTCAGACCATGCGGCATCTACAGAGCAGTGACCCATACACAGCAATCCTGCTTTTCTCTTGCATTTGAGAACATAAATTTAGCATTTTTAGCCATGCAGTTGACTCAGACCAGACCTCAGCTGCAAGGGTCTTTGCATTGGCTATTCTTGCAGCATCCTTTACCTAATGAACTTGCAAGGCAGTGAAGCATGGCTGCTCCTAGCTGCTCTGGAGGCTTCCCCAAGCTTGCTTTGGCAAGGCTGCCTCCACAGCAGCAAGAGATGACTTCCTACTTGCATCTACACACACAAGTATATATTCTAACAACCTACTGCAAAACTTTGTGTGTGTGTGTAGCCATGCACAGTGCTGCCTTTGGGAGAATTTGCACTGCAGGCTCCAAAGCAGTGGGACTGCAGTTTTCCTTCTCTCCACCACCTTCTTTTTTCCCCCTCATTTTTCCTGACACTTTTTTTCAGAACACTGACTTTCCAGCTCCAGGCAAAACAGCCGCTGCTGTTTTGCTCTTGATTTTCAAGGATCACCTCAAGTGAAACTCTGTGGCATTTTAGAAACAGAGTATTTATCTGTGTTATTTATATAAACCTCCTCCATTAACCCCTGGATTCCTGTTTGGGTTACAAAGTAGACTTCCAAGAGCGTGATGGTAGTGCTCTTCTTGCTCTCACCTCCTCCCACTGCTTTGTAGCAAAAAGATGTTGCTTAGTCATGTTGAAATTGCACCATGGGAGCTTACTACAGAAAGGGTTATCACACTGTCTTTCAGATGCATACAAGACCCTTTGAATACTGAAAATCGAGCTACAATAATTACGAATTACAATGTATAAATGTCTGGAATGCTGCTAAAAAACATTTAAACTGTCTGTAATGACCAACTTTATGGACACATTTTCCTAAACACGTCTGAAGAATGTGAGTCCCTTATTATAGTGTTGATTCTTATTCTTGCAGGCCACAGCAAATTCTAGTGTACTGCTTCTTTTCCTTACTTAAACTTTGCTGATGGTCTAGAAGTAGTCCATAGGTTCCCACAGGACTGTAAGCTACCAGTTAAAACCCCTATAATAAGCTAACCACATTTCACATTTAAGTCTTCTTGCAACAGTTACTGTACTATTACCAGGCCAATACATATTACTACAATCTCAGCATCAGACTTTCCCGTCAAGATGCCATTTCAATGCAACCCAAATGCTCTGACATATAAAGGATTACCTCTTCTATAACCAGACAGGTTGCTGAGGGGAAAAATAAAACACTTGTATATATAGAATAATTTTTTGTAATTGTGCAAAATAATTATTCCCTTTAGTTATCCTCTGCTAGGAGCAGAGGCTTAAAAGTCCTGTGGTTGCATTTCTGCCAGTCCGAACTTAGGGTGTTGCCAGGAGGTGAGTGTAACAGGAGCTTGCCACAGGTTTTGACTGCTTTACAATTTATGGCTTCCTACATGCTGTAAAAATCAGGTGCTGGTGATGCTTGTCAGTGCACTTTCCACACGTAGACTGAACAGAGACATTTTTACTGCTGCCATAGGTCAGGCTGTGTGAATGGTGCCTACAGCTGCCCACAGCTGGGCTGCCTGAAGGGGTAATTCCCCTTTGGATGGGGTTTCTCAGGCAGGTGTCACTCCTGAGCTCTCTGAGATGAGTTTGTGCAAGCCCTGCACTCAGAGGCATTCGGCCTCCAGAGTTCCTCACCAGTCAAAATCAAGCACTCACCTAAACCGAGACTAAAACACTTACTTTCTGGTTTGTTCCAGCCAAGCAGATTTTGATTCAGCTAATACACATTTCTGTAAACACTACGGATGTGATAGGGCCTGTGAAAATACTGCCTTCCACAAGAACAATGAGAATAGATTAGGACAAATTACAACAGCAATTAACAACAGAAACACACCAGAAATCCCACTAATGTCTTCTGAAAAATATTTTTATTTTAATCTGGAGACTCAATAAAATTATATCCTCAGTACCCATGCTTATCAAAACAGGCCAAATTCATTCACATGCAGCAAAATTCAGTGGGCAGTCCAGTCACCTCAGAACACCCTGCACAGTGCTGTGATACAAAGATGTCATTTAAACTGATGCTGAAAATTAATTAAAGCCACCCAAACAATTTTCCATCGTTAAATTTGATAGTTCTTTGCCAAACATCTGTGCTCCCCTCCCAGCTAATTGTAAGCATGGAGGAAAAAAACACAAGCATGATGTCTGATGCCTCCTCCCAGAGACCTATTTACACTCACTGCAGACACAGCTTGCTGCAAAACTTGCCAACACTCTGGGCTTCTTCCACCATCAGATCTCTGCTTGCTGGCCATTACAAAAACATTGTGATTGAAACTGCCAGTCAAGCACATATTAAAGCCCTGGTTGCCACAGTGAGTACATTGTGTTGTGACACAAACTGACAAACTGGTTAAGAAAAAGAGATTCAAAAAGACCTGACTGTGCAAGGAATGGCTGGAATTTCTGGCTTCATTTTGCCAACCTTTCAGTGGTTTTGAAGTACATTAATACCCTTTTTAAGTTACAGAGTTCAGCTCTGTGTGGGGCTGCACAGGACCGCTGCTCTTTCTGGTTTCAGGTTTTCCTTGAACTATGTGAGCTAAGCAGAAAGGAATGAGTCCAATGGACAATCTACCCTTGAGACACGCTGAGGGCTCACAGCCCTCCCTGCGGCAGATGCAAATGAAGACACCCCTAGCATGCAGAACAGTTCTTTCACCTCAAATGCTCTGCCTCTGAGAGGAAATGTCACCAAAGAAGGAGGCTTCTTCCTCCTTTGTGTGGGTTTAACTAGCTTATATTTGTGTAGTAGATTTTTAAAAGTCTTCTACGTGCAGAGACATAAAAATTAAATATTCTTCATTTTTTGATAAAAAGGAAGAAGGGCAGATAAGGGCAGTGACCTTTGCAAGCTTTAGAGTTTCTTTTCTCAGAAGAGATAAAATCTGTCTGGCATGCTCATAGGACTATTTATTTTTGTGACTGAGAGGACATCCTTTTTCAATGCATTGCCACGTGTGCAGGGCAATGACATTATCTGACATATCTGAGCAGGAAATAATGCTGATAAAGGAGGGAAAGCTGAGTGAAAGTGAGGACAATAGGGAACAACACAAGTCTCAAAGGGAGAGATCTGCAGACCTCTAGCAGTTGCTGAATGCTTTTGTAGAGCTGATGACTGGTCTCACTTGCTATTTAATTTGCTCCCACTGAACTTTTGGCAAGTGCTATGCTTTTGTCTGCATAGACTCACTGACATTTCTAAGCAAGGTTTATTCATCATTGCAAAATTGTCCATCACCTCATGCTCTTCGCCATGATTCACTAGCAGTTAATTCTGACCCTTCTGCAAAAATCTACTCAATTAAACACCTGAACATTTATCTGGGAGAACTTGTCCATGAAACCAAAGTTTTATGTGAAAGAAAAACACAAACAAAATGTTTCAAGATGTAGATGAAGCAAAAGAAATGCATTATTTCTTCAGCACCATGAACTGTAAGAGTCAGTGTCTCAATTCTGGCAGCTTTCTCAGAACCCATAGTAGAGAGAAGATATTTGAATTCCTCTATTTGTTTCCTTTACTTTATAAGCAGAGTGATAGATAGTGCCCTTCTCCTTTGATAGCTTCATTAAAAACCAAAGCTGTCAGTCACTGGTAATAATAAATATAATTATTTCAGTTTATTTCACACTCTTAGGGGAGCTATGAAGTGAAATATTAGTACAGACAGCCTTTTTTAAGGCTGTAGTAATAATAAAGATTATCTGTAATAATATTTTGTAATAATACAACCTTATTATAAAGCACCTCATAAATAAAGCAAAAATGAAATTAAAGTCAGATTAATTTATATGCATTTATCCCTGGAGGAAAATGACTGTGAAATGCCTGTAGCAAATGACACATCTGAGGGGCTTTAACTTCTGCAGCACCAAGAGCATTTCAGGAGAGACTTTTGGTGCAGAGCTGCCAGTTAAGAGTGGACACAGTGACCACCCAGAGGACCTGGGACAGGTGACACCCTGGGAGCTTTGCTGCAGGAAGGCTGGTAGAACAAGGACAGGAGCTGGGGACCAGGAATGTGTTGGGCTTGGTGTATGACCAGCCTTGCCCCATCCCTCCTCCTTCTCCAACACAACCCCAATCCCACTTCTAGCCCCTTCTAACAGACTCCCTGCAGAAAGCTGTGCCCATACATCAATCTGTAGGAGGGTGGAATTGGTGTCAATGGTGTAATTTCAAGGCTGCACATCTCTGTGCTGCAGGCAAGCATGGGCAGGCCCCAGCTCACAAAAACAGCCCTGGGGATAGCTGTGAAAACTGCTGCCCATGTCCTCCAACCTGTGAAGAATGAGACCATCAGTGCTAGGAGAGATCAAGCTCTTTATCAATATTGATAATGCTGTGTTTGTCAGCTCCCCAGCATTTGTTTTCATTTGCCTGTTACCATCCCTAACTATGTGTCATTTATCAACATAAGCTGCCTCAGGGGAAAAACAGAGATTATCAGCAGTAAGAAATTGCTCTCAAAAATTAAACAGAAAGGAAAAAAAATAAGTGCATGTGAAAAGAAAATATTTTAACTTTCCTTGGCAAAAATTAGAATTTGTTCTTGCAGTGCAGTGTTCCTCCACAATTACTTTTCAGACCTTCCATCACAGTGTGGGTGAGAAGCAGGAATATGAAAATGAGATGAGCTTAATTAAAACTGTTTAATTTATCTAATTTCTTTTAAAGGGCAGAGCAGCTACCCTGACTGAAAATTTGAAAAAAGTATATAGCAAGAAGTGTTCTTATTCTACTAAACAGAAGTATAGTCCTAGAAATCTTCATATTTTACTTTATTATCCTTTATTTTTAACCTTTTGCTTTCTGCATAACAATTTTTCTGGTCATCCACAACAAAAAGAAAAAGCAGCCTTACAATCCAACCTGTCAAATAAAGAAATAATTCTTTGTAAAGCAACTTTAGTGAGCACTGAGTTTTTGAGGTAGCCCATACACCTGGGAAACAAGGGAAAGTTTCAAAAATGACATATCCTAAAACTAAGTTAATTTTCTCTTCTTGAGGATTCCATTCAGTAATGGGGCTTAAATGGGGAAGAAATTTGTATCTTACAAGTACTGCTAAAGTAAAACTGTTTGAATTGGGAGTGTCAGCCCAGGGCTTGAATTATTCCACTGAAGTTATGAGCATTATTTGAATGTCACAGCTGACGCGAGATGAGAATGAAGGTGATGATTAATGCCACGACTAAATTAAAATATTTATTATTATAACTAGGTATTATTAGCAAATCTGAATAAAAACAAATGATACAAAAAATACTCAGTGGCATTTGTGTTCATTGGAGATCTTTTCTTTGTCTGTATGGGAATCGATCTGGAACCAGAACCCACTATTACAAACAATCACAGGTTTTTCTATAGCTCATCTGGCAAATGTTACCTAAATAAAAAGAAGCAAATAAATTAAAATCTTAATATCACTTTGTCTAACATAATAATCACAATGCAAAAATTACATTTGTGAGAGAACCAGATGTCTGTCAGTGTTCAGACTCGATTCTGCAAATCCTTTCTCAGGCAAGTACTCCCAGGAAAAACAGTGGATTGTTTCCATGAACAACATTATGCATGTGAGCAACAGCTTGAGAGTGTTTAGTGCTCCATGTGATTTACACCACTGCATAAAAGTGACTTTGCTGCTACTGTGATGACTATTTCTTTGTGTACAGTATCATATTGCTGTTTCTTTTTTTCATTTTTAATTATACTTGATTAGACAAACTGCATCACAGCAGGAGACAGGCAAGATCAAATTTGCTTAAGCCTTGCAGACTTCTCTTCTGTGATTGCAAGACAAGGAAAATATTTGAAGGTCATGCTATTCCTCTACCTACTTCTTTTTTTCTTTTTTTTTTTTTTTCTAATTAGGAGAAAATTTAGGAAGGTGAAGTGCTGCCAGTTGGAGAGTTATTATGAAACAAGCTTTGAGGCAGAATTTAATTCCATCACCAACTTAATTAGAAATGCTGTAAATGTAATATATGTGTCTGTTTGGGAGCCTGTCTATTCTAAACTGCCAGCAGCTGTCAACAGCAGGACAGGCTGCTGCTCTGAAGCCACTACCCAAGGTGTTATCTGGTCTTTATTCACAGTGTCTGAATGCTCTTGTCCTGCCAAAGATGTGCAGCCACCCAGAGCTGGATGCAAAATGCATTCCTTGAGTTATCTGCAGGTTGCCCAGGGTGCCTGCAGGAGAGGAGCTCAGATGATGGGAAAGAGAAGCCTCAGCACAGCAGTAGGAGCTGCATTGTGTGCAGTCAGCAGGTCCAGCACCAAATATGACTGGTTAAGGATATTTAGGTAGAGGAGCATGTTCAGCTTCATCCTTCCCTCCCAGCCTTTTACACAAGTGGATGGCAAAATGATCCTGGGTTACCAAGTGGTACTTTGGGAGATAAACTCGAGGACTTTTGCATTAAGTCAGTGACTACTAGCACAATAAAGAGAATAGGATGTGAAATTCAAGCATTCAAATACAGAAAAGCATTTGTATATAGTGTACATTTACACTGTGTACCTATACAGTACAGTGAAAAAGCTGTAATTGTCAGTTTTAAAACACTGTTGATGCTTTCTTCTTATCATGAAGTTTTCTTGGTTTGGTTTTAGGGATTCAAAGGTTAAGTAGCTGAACCTCACAGTTCTTAGATTACTTGGGATCACAGTATAAGAGTGGTCAATACACAGCTTCATTTGCTCTGACTTCACTCTTCAACATTGCCTTTATAGGCAGAATTGTACGTAATAGGTTGCATTGGACAATATTGTATTTGGAGCCCACTTGTATTTGGAGGCACTTCTGCCTGTACTCAGACTAGTTTTAAACACTCTTACGAGTCTCATGGAAGAAGAAAAGCAGACTTCAATTTGATACCCAACTCTATCTGCATTGCCCCTGTGGAATGAACAAAAAAACCTATGCTGAAATCCTTCCACCAAGCAGTGAGGTTATTGGAGGTCTCATGGCTCCAGCTAATCTCTTATGAAAAGTGCATGAGGCTTTCAGAAAAGTTTTAAGTGCTGCAACACATGTAGGAGTGTAAACAATAGTGGCAATAAACAGCAGCAGTATGAAAGGGTTTCTTAAAACTGAAGAAAACATTCTGCTTTTTTGGCTCTTTAGAAATTGCTTCTGCTTTAAGTAGTTTCTTCTTCCTAATATTATAAAGGCAGAAAGATGGTCTTTTTAGGTTTTCTGTAAGCTTATCCATTCAGAAACTCCTTTATTCATAATTTAAGTGAGACATTTCTGTACAAGTCAGTTCACACAAAATTGCTTTGTTCTCATACCTTTTGTAACTTCTCTGTGGGAAAAATCTCTTTCCTTTGTGCACATTCTTGAGTTTCTTGCTCAGAAAGATTACTCTTCTTTGTAAGAGCATCTGTGGCTGCAACAACAAAGCACAGCAAACAGCAGGTCTGTTTCCAAAGTCTTCAGAGTGGGAATGTGACAAGTGTCACGAGAGCTAGAAGCGATTAGAGTGAACAGCATCACAGTTAGGATGGGTATAAGGGCTCCAACGTCCCAGTAACTGAAGGACTTTAAAACCATAATGCCATTGTGTGGAAGTTGGGGAATTCTTCTGAAGGACAAAGAGCCACATGGAAGGGAGCAGGGAAGCAGACTGAAAATCTGATGTGATCTAGAGAGATGACACTGCAGCTGGAAGGACAGCAGGAGCTGATTTCTCATTGAAATGAAAAACGAAAGACAAATACGGGATAAGAAACATTAATATCCCCAGGCACACCATGATCCCCACACCCAGAGCACTGTACCATGCACTTTCCCAGTGTGGACTCCAGAGACCCTGGAGTCTTTCAGTCATCAGTGGGACAGGTACATGCAGCAATAGTTCTCACTCTGTGTGGCTTGTAAATCCTTGGTACAGCAGGAGTGATAAGGCTAAAGCATGATAAGGCTAAACCTGCCAAAATGAAAATGCACTTCCAAAAAATATTTGCTGGTGTGAGGATCAGGGTTGGCAATTCACAGTGATGTTTAATTATGAAATTACCATAGCAACTTTGTTAGTATTACAGTCACCCTGGTGATTCCTAAGTATACCTCTGTATATGGGGAAAAGCTTATTCTCACACCAGAAGGAAGAATGTTTTTGTGGTTAAGATGCTTGATTAGTGCTTTGGAGATCTGGCTTCAACTTTGATGCAGTCATTTTGTGGGACTTTGGGTTAGAGACCAATGTGAGTGCTCTTTGTGGGATATTTAGAAGATGTAAATATAATGAACTTCTAGCTTGCTCTAGTCAGGAAGATAGATAGATAGATACCGCCTGATCATTGAGCTACTGTAACAGGCTCTGGTGTAACACCCTTTGGGTTGAGTGAACTATTGGTTCAGGTGACCCTAACCAGAAATTGCCCTATTCTGAGACAATTTACGCAATTTGAATGCTTGAGGCCAAAAGAAAAAAATAAGCAATCCTGAAAGCAATGACAAGAAGTGGTTGACAGAGCATGGCTTTGTTCTGCCTTGTGAGCCTCTGCATGGCTGCATTCCTGGGGGCTGTCCCATTCACAAGAGCCACGTGGTGCTTGTTACCCCCAATTTCCAGAGATCAGGTCTAAAACAGATTCGTCTGTCTGAATCTGTCTGTGTGGTCACTGAGGCACACTCCTCTCCTGCATTACCAGAGGATGCTTCCTGCCTGCTGCTGCCTTGGCTGCACGTGGGTATTGTGATATATTTTCTACATTCACTTTGGGTTTTTTGTTTTCATCTTCTTCAATTAATCTCCTCTCAGTCTTTCAGATCAAATAAGATGCTAATTAGTGATGAACTGTCAGTGACAAATCACTGCCTTTTGTTTCCAACAGTGCCTCTGTTTGTTACATTCACTTTCCAAAAGCAATTAAATCAATAGAAAATAAAAATGTATATTATGCAATACAAAGCACGGGGTTTGTTGTTTTTTTCTAAGGGAGATTTCTAAAAGGCAATAATTTGTTACTTGTTACAGAAATCTTCATTCTCTCTCATTAACTACATATCTAGGAAGCCACTTCTCTCAGCCTGCTTACTTTCTGCCATCCTGAAAAGATTTGAAACCTCAGGAGCTCAGCTTGAGTGGATATAAACACCATGTTGTAAGCACGAGCTCTCTTGATAAAAGTAAAGGACTTAAATTAACACTGGCGCAAGCAAAGTGGTATCTATATTTAAATGAAAAATATATCAGCATTGTTACAAAAGCCCAAGTGTTATCACCGAAGACTACTGCAATGAGGCCATCATCATAGTTGGCTTTTCACTTCCTGAAGCATTTTCCTGTGATGGGCCAGAGGACATTTATTATCTATAATACACTATCTTATAGCTTTCTGAGAAATACAACACATGTCAGGAGAAAAATAAGGTTCATAAGAAAAACTAATCCTGTAAACTATGTGAAAAGCTAGAAGCTAGGGAGAAAAAAATATACTGCCATTAAAATTTTATTGTACAAGGTGAATAAAATAATCCTTTAAGATGCTATTTATAACGTTCAGCCTCCTTCACTCTATTCCCCACCATTAATAAATACACTAGCACTGTAGTTATGAAATGGGAGTCCCAAATTAAGATCACCTACTTCCTAATCCAAAGAACAGCACAATATTAAGCCTTCAGGAAAAATGAATTCTGAAAGAGAAACTAGTCATTAAAAACTTTAGGGATGAAAAAAAAAAGGGGGGAGGTGGAATATAAAAGGAACAATAAACTGTGTGTCCATATGTATTTCTGGGAAATAAAATGCTGCAGCTATACAGTATTCTGGAGTGAAACTGATGACAATTCATCTTTTGGCACCTAACCACTAGCTGCAACATTGTCAGTGATGCTGGGCTTGCAGTAAAATCAGTGAGAGGCAGATTTTCCCTGGTGGCAGCCTGCACAGCAACACGGGGAGTCATTCTTGGCTCCTGGCTCAGCTGGTACCAGTGGGTCTCCTCGATGCTGCCCAGACTTACTACCCCTGGAATAATGTGTCCCTGCTGCTCCTGATGCTTTGACTGATTACATCTGATAGACTTTTCCTCTCACTGTTGGAGACCCATCACTCATCCCAGCTTCATTCCATGTTCATACCAGGAGAACTACTACCCTGCTCCCAGGGAAGGTTGTGGGTGAAGCTTGATAAACAGTGCAGGACCTGGAATGGCCGTAGCAATGGCTGGTCAACTGTTATACTCCCAAAAATGAGAGAAGATATTGAGGCTCTGGTCCTGGTGGATCCTGCAGTGTGAGTAACTGGGCTGAATACCAGTAGGTCCAGCAATGCCATATGCAGAGAACCTAAGGGTGAGCAGTGCAAGTGCAAAGCAGTGAGTCTACCTTGGTGGACAAACCTCCCCTGAAGCGCCTTCTCAGGTTGAGCTCCTGATTTTGCACTGCTTAAGTGCTAAAGTGTTGCTGGCCCAGAAATATATTCACTCTGGTCACACATGCTTCTTACAGCTCTGACACCACCAAAAACTGCCACCTAAATCTGCCTCTGCCTTATTGAGGATAAAAGTTGGGTATTACTGAAGATACTAATGATGGGACATGCACATCCCAATATTGGAGAGGAAGGAGAGAGGAGGCACTTGTGAGTTCCACTATGAATATAAAAAAATAGTTTAGATGGCTTAAAAAAAGAGATCTGAGAAAATTAAAAGGATTTATTCACACAGTAAAAGAGCAGCAGTTTTGTGTTCTTTATAACTAATGTATCAAAATTGAGTCTACCCATCAAAGGTAGCCATTCAATAAGATATCAAAGAATAAATATTCACAAGAAAAAGCTGTGTAGATTTCAGCTGAAAGCTTGCAAAACAAAGTATGCTCTTCCATGCAGAAAATAATCTGTAAGAAGAAGGTGGACTACAGGAGGTGTTGAAGGAATTAATATTTGTGAATTCTCCTGTGGACACTGGTACAGTGATTTATGCCCTTCTTTTGTCACAGAGGGATGAAATCTCTGACAGCACTGCAGACTGATTTAAATTGCCATCTACTATTTAGTGTAGTGCACATCCAGAATTATTTAAACATTGACAAATACATGGAGAAACAGTGTGCATGACTGCATTTTATAGCTCATAGAAGTGTCTGAGTTAAGTGCACTGGGTTTGATATAGAGACAGACATGCTATTATGAAAATCAACATGGCAAAAAAACCTTTAGATCCCAAAGTACTTTATGTATCTTTACCTAGAACAGAAATACGTTGTGTCAATATATCCTACTGATAATAATAATGAATTAAACTTAATTTGCAAACATTTCAAAGAAACACTTGCCTGTACTGATGTGTTTGCTTGTATATGATTTTTTAACTTTGTGTTAACAATCAGAACTAGTCATTCAGTGGGGGAGCAACAAAAAATTAATCAACTTCCCACAGCTCTACAGCCTGCATATTGACTGAGCACTGTTATTCTTCCTAATAAATATCTCCAAAATGCACCATATACTGAAATGTGTTTGCTTAGGGTTAGACGTTAATGTTTGCAGTTACCAAACACATTTATTTGTTTGTTCTTGGTTTTTTTGTAAAGTCACCCTAGGAGGAAAAAAAGGCCAAATTTAGCAGAGAATTATTTCCTATAAAACTTTCAGCCAGATCTTAAATTATCTTCTGTACCAGAGTTGTTTTTTTAATGCAAATTTAGAAAGTTAAGATACTTAGAAATTTCTCATTCACCTCTTAGTCACCTCTCCTGAGATGTGTATTGAATAGTGATAGAATAAAAGCCATTGTGCTTAGTATTTTTTTAGCCACTGACTTGTGCTTGCCAGATCTGTATAATAACAGCAGAAATATTCACAGCTGACTAACTGGAATGGGACTATTTATGGATCAACCTCTGAAGGTTTTCTTATTTTTAAAGTTCAGAAGGTAAAAGCTCCAAAGTTCCTTGTGTGTCTCTGTCTTTGAGGGTCTCTAAGGCAAAGTTGACTCTGTTTTTGCATGATGCTATCTGCTTTCCTTTGCTAAAGAAAGACCCAGGAAGTTAACTGAAGCTTGCTTTATGATGAGGCCTGACAAACTGTTTGCACTGCACAAGGCCAGAGCTGTGCAGATGTGTTCATGGATAGGGAAGAAAATAAATTAGGATACAGATCTCCAGAAAGAAAATCCATCACAGTATGTTTATGTGTTGTGGGAAACCTTAAGAACAGCTACATCCTTTATGATTTGCACAGCACCTGAGCCAGAGCTGTCATGTTTTGGCACCTTTTCAGTGTTCTAAAAATCACAGAATCATGGATTGGCTAGAGCTGGAACAGACCTTTAAGATCATTTAGTTCCAACCCCCCTGCATGGGCAGGGACACCATGTTATCTCAAAAATTTGGCTGAATAAGTATTTTCTCTTTTTTTCCTTTTCTTTTTCTCTTTTATTTTATATTTTATTTTCTTTCTTTTCTCTACTTCTTTTCCTTTTTTTTATTTTGTTGTTGTTTTTGTTTTTATTTGTATTTCTTTTTCTATTTTTTTCTTCTTTTCCTTTTCCTTTTTTTTTTTTTCCTTTTCCCATTTCCTTTTCCCTCTTGCCTTCCCTCCCCTTCCTTTCCCTTCCGTACCCTCCTTTTCTGTTCCCTTCCCAGGATTTCAAGCTAGAGAAGGATAGATTTAGGTTGGACATTAGGAGAAAGTTCTTTAATATGATGGTGGATACTGGAACACATTGCCTAGAGAGATGGTGGAGGCCCCATCCCTGGAGACATTCAAGGTCAGGCCTGATGGGACTCTGAGCAATATGTTGTACTGTGAGATGTCCCTGCTTATTGTAGGGGGATTGGACTAGATAACCTTTAGAGGTCCCTTCCAACCCAAGACATTCTATGATAATTCTGTGATCCTATGGTTCTACAATTTTATGATTCTGTAATTCTTTCTGTGCAATGGCAAGTGGCTGAGCCCCAGAACTCTCTGCAGGGGCACACTGGCTGCAGTCCTGCCTGGATGTACAGCCAGGCTTCTGTGACATCACCATGTGGTGGAGAGTGACATCACGGAGCGATGGATTGTGACTTCACATCCCTTCTGCTTACCTTACCAGGACTGCAACTCAGTGTGCCTGTGAGGTCTGGAGGCTTGAGCAAGGCTACTCCTGGTGCTGGTCGTGCTTTGGGTGCTGCTGTCAGCAGCTCTCGGTGCCCATCCCAGAGCCATCCCCTGTGTTTCCGCAACCCTGCCTGGTTCAGGCAGGCGGGCAACACGAGGCTTGCTTGCAGCAGCAGAGGTGAGCTGTGTGGGGAAATGTCCCTCCAGGGTGGCTGTGGGGTGAGCAATGGGGCCTAGGGAGCCAGGAGGGTGTCCTACTCCAGGGGCCTGCAGCATTTTGTCCTGCCCTCCCCCTCCTGGGACAGTGAGTGACCATCATGGCCTCTCCCTGTCTTGCAGTGTGTGACACCAGCAAAGAGCACCAGCTCCTTGTTCTTGGCTCTCCCCAGGCCGCAGCGGAGCAGAAACATGGCCATGGAGACAGCGTGGAGCTGCCCCATCTGCTGCCATGCTCAGAAAAACATCGCTTTTGTGCAGCCCTGCCAACACCAGTTCTGCCTGGGCTCCATCCTGTGGTGGGCACAATGTCATCAGCTTGTCCTCTCTACCGAACGCTAATGCAGAAGGTGAAGTTTTCTGTGCAGGGAGGAGATGACTCCCTCCAGCACATCCTCATGCCCCCCACAGCCATCAGTGGCCAGAAGAGCAGGCAGAGCTCCTGGCCAGCTGGCCAAGAACAGCCCTCATAGCCCTGTGGTGTTCCCTGCTGAGCAGGGGGCTGTGGGGACAGAGGCCAGACCTGCCACGGATGGCCTCCTGCCCCAGCTCTGGGGGGAAATGCTCCGGCAGTACC
>NW_009953964.1:6462455-6462665 GCF_000747805.2 Chaetura pelagica
GGCTGGACGAGGGGGCTTGGTCCGTCTGGCAGCTGCAGTGTCACCTCGGGGATGATGTAGCCTCCCTGGTCCATCATCAGAGCCATCCTGTGCTGCTGCACCCAGAAGGCCTGGACGCTGCTGCGCTCCAGCCATGCTGGGGAGGACACCAGCCCTGCAGCCACCTCCAGCTCCACCAGCTCCAGCCTGGCCTCCTCCCAGAGCCCCGCA
>NW_009953964.1:6462703-6496460 GCF_000747805.2 Chaetura pelagica
CGCGAGAGGACAGCCCCCGTGCCCCCCGGCCTGTGCCGGGAGGATCTGGAGGCAGAGGCAGCAGGTCCCTCTGCCCAGCGCTGCAGCCGCAGCCCCTTCGCTTCTGGCCCACCCAGGGACCCCCCACCCAGGGGACCCCAGCCCCCCCAGAGAGGAGGGCCCTCAGCACCCCGGACTCTCCTCAGCCCCACTGGCAGTGCTAGCAGGGCTGCAGCAACCTTTTATTGAAGGGAAATAAATTATTCTTTCCCTGACATGGTCTCTCAGTGCTGCTCTCTCCTCCTTCTCCTGGAGCCCACCCCTGCCCCCCGTGCCCTTTTGTGAGTGGCACCATCCATCCCCAGGCCCATGTCATAGGATCATAGAATCAATAATAATTTGAATGAGCTGGTGTTGGCTGGTCCCATCCCACTGAAGGTACTAATGGGTAAAGAAATCACCTAAGTCTCATGATGCCCTGCAAATGTCCCTGCTCCAGCTGATACTCCCACTCAGTGGTGCTTGAGGGAGTTTTGTTATTCAGATACAAAACTGCCTCAGTTTTTTTCTTCTCCAAGTTCTGCTGCTGAACTGAACCCAAAGCTTCTCCTCTTTGCTGCTCCAAGGTGTGAGCAGCTGAAAACTGCACCCAGGTACTATATATAGTACATTCCAAGGGACTGGCTGTCAAAAAGCTGCAAGCATCTGCCTCTTCCCTTCCCCTCTGTTTTTGTCTGTGCCTGTAGAATGAAGAAGAGCATCAAGCAAGTTTACTGCTCCAGACTGCTCAGTATGATGTAGCCTTTCCACATGACTGGTAACAGGACATTTCACGGTTTACACAAATTTAGAAACTCAAGCCCAGGAGATGTACAGGATGAGAGCCAGGTACTGCTTGCACTACTGCAGTCCAGGCACCATAAAGCTACGGAGCTTCATAACTTTCACATACATTCTTCAATATGCTGCCAACAAAGGGATGGGTATCTGTAAACTACCTTGTTCATAGTAGGAGTGATTTCTCCCACCACTATTAAATTGCCTCTCTTGGCTGCAGAGAAGCATCACACCGTTGGGGTAATACTGCAGGAAATCCCCACCATGTAAAGATGCCATTTGTGTTCCACTCCTTGAAATGTCACTATTAATGCACAGTTCACCATTAATCTGTGTGAAATCACAGCATCACTGAGAGTCATTGGTTAAACCCACTGCAAGGTAGGTGCTCTTTTTCCTTTTTGTGTGTTTTGCACAAGGTGGATTTCCTTGCCCTTTTTGTTGAAAGTATCCATCCAGGCCCTCAGTGTTTTGTGTTTGAGCTCAGATGCACTCAGACTGAATAAATAAATTGTTCATCTCCCTGTTTCCTTCAACAGCAGAAAGAAATGTTCACAAGGTGCTGCTAAGCAAAGAGGAAGTTTAGGCTCCTGGTTCAGGCACTAAACCCAGGCTGGGAGAAGCCAGGAAAAATTCCTGTGTGATCCAGCACAAGTGATGAGATCATTCTGTGCTCAAACAAGCATTTTAAATGTGCTTTTATTTTTGGGCACCTTCTCCAGCAGCCATGAAGAAGAATGAGAATTACTGTGTTACCAATATAGCTCTGACTGAGCTCTGTATAATTTTTTTTTTTTTTTAAGTTATGCTTTCTTTTGCTAATCTTCAGCCTCTGGCCATGTCTTTGCAGCTCGAGATCCTACAATCAATGCACTGATATAATTCCCAGGTCTTCCTTATCATGTACTCTTTTGGGGTTTTTTCGGGGTTTTTTTCCTTTTTTTCTTTCTTTTTTTTCTTAAGATCCTACAATCAGTGCACTGATATAATTCCCAGGTCCTCCTTATAATGTACTCTTTTGGGGTTTTTTTCTTTTTTTTTTTCCTTTTTTTCTTTCTTTTTTTTCTTTTCTTTTTTCTTTTGTTTCTTTCTTCTTTCTTTTGTTTCTTTTTTATTTTTTCTCATTTCTTTTTTCTTTTTTTTCCCGTTTTTTCTTCTTTTTTAGTTTCTTTTTTTGTTTCTTTTTTTTTTCATGTTCTCACCCTTCCAAGGAATCTATTCAGAAGCATATTCTGGTGGGTTTAGATGCAATGTGAAAGGACCACTGCAGCTGCAGTCTTTCCCTTGGAAAGAACCAAACTTTTCAAGCTCTGAAAGTCTGCGAGGCTTTTTGATGTCTCAAGGGCATCTCTCCTCCAGTCAGAACAGATTTGTTTCATATGAGTGTTTTTCTTTTAATTAAATAAGCTTTTCTGTAATTAAAGATGCAAGATTTTTTTTTTTTCATGGACAAATAATGTGGTTTTTATTTCCCTCCACTTAAAAATAATTTCTACAAATGTATTTCCAAAGTGCTGGTTTCTGCAGACCATGTAGCCAGTGTCTTAGTGCTATGCAAATTAAAAAATAGCTTCTGTAAAAAAAAAAAAAAAAAGGTATTCTTACTGAACTGCAAGCTTACAGTAAAATTACACGAAAAGTATAATTTGTTGTTTAAAATATTGTTATATAGGAAAATACCTTTCAGCAGTTGCACTTCCATTAGAGCCTGCTACTTTTTTGCATGCTGCAGCCTTTCATGAGAAGGTTACAAGAAGTCCCTCAGTGACACGAATCAATTGCCTTAATCCACAGCAAACATTCCTTTTGAGGATAACAATTTTACTCCATACTTAAGTTAGATAATTACTCCACCCTATCAGCCCATATTTCATCAGTCTTTCGGCCACTGATAGCACTTTTCATTTTCAACTTTGATAGTCTTGATTCTTTCAATCCAAAACCTTCACTCACTAAATTATAACTTTAGAAATATGAACTTCCAGTTCAAGGAGAAAGACAGAAATCTCCTTTTCTGAAAAGACTCTGAGCTATCCCTGTTTTAATCCTGAGTGATGAGGTTTTCAATACTAATAGAGGAAAAAACCTGGGAAAATGGTTAGGTACTCAAGAATTGGCTTGAGGAAATGCTGCCAACCACCATCAGTGATGGAGGAGTTGCTTAATGTGCAGGGTAGCTTACACAAGATAAGTAACCCTGGGGAACTGCTCCTCCATCTTCTGTAAAAGCACCTGAAGATAAGAATTCAGAGACCTCAGACATGGAGATCACCTGAAGTTCAATTTAATTTAAAAACCTTGCAACTCAGCAACTGCCCTTCATGCTGACAAACGAGTCTCATAACCTATAGTGCTCCTACCACTCTTTGCCATCCTTTCACTTTTACTTTTCTTAAGATGTATCCTGTCATCACAATCTCTCAATGTAACAGCTGATGGATGCACCCATAGCACTTTAATAGGGTTTAAAAGAGAATGAACTCTGCTCTGGGCAAAATACAGCTCTCTTATTGTAGCCCTGAAACCTCAAATTCCACTGTAAGCATATACTTAGAAAAATAATTCTAATAATACAAGTAATTATTGTATTATATAGTATTCCATTATACTAGGAGAGTTCTGTCCATCCTTTCTCCTTTTCTAGCCTCTTTAAAGAAATCTCCTAGATTGTGTATCCAAAATTCTCAGGGTGGTCTCATTTGTTTCCTTCTATTCACTTAATCTTCACTAAGTCTTTAGAAAACCCCAAACGTCAGTGTATCTGAAAACTTTAAAAGATTTCTTTTAATTTTGCTTAACTGTCCTTAACAAGGACATGTTCATTTTTCATTGCTGCCCTTAGTACAAGTTTGCCTGTAGGTTGCCCAGCCAGAGCAATGGAAGACAGGAGTATTTAAATATGCACTAAGAGAGTTTTCAGATGGGCTGTAGATTCAGTTGAAGCTGCAGAATTGCTTTTATACTTAATGACAGTAGGTAATCAGATTGCTAATGTTATCCACTCATTTATCCAAGCTGGTTTTCTTAGCTTTTAATAAAATAATGGTGGATATTGGAACACAATAACTAATCCAACAATAATGACATTATTTTTGGCAAAGTACTAAGAATTGTTTTCACAAAGTTTTAGACATATGGGGAACAAAACCAGCTTTTGGACACTCCTCTCTTCATCCTTAATTATCAAAGGCCTGATGTCCTGAGGCTCTGGATGTGTTACAACACTAGTCTACATCATCAGCAACAAAAAATGTTCCAACAACCTCTTTTAAAAACTGAGAGAATAAAAGAAATAGAAAATGGGTATGACTCAGAATCTTTGCAACTTCCTATTCAAAGGAAGCTACAAACAAAAGCAATGGCAAATTACCCTTTCAGATAATTTCTAGTCCATCTGAAGAGGTAAAACTGGAATTTTCCAAAGGATGACAGTTTCCTGAGTTCCCCAAGCCAGTGAGCATGAATACTCTAAAGTAAATTACAAAAAAATTGCACAAACAGGTTCCATTAGACTGCAATTCCAGTGGAATGTCAACAGTTCATGTCAAGATAGATTCTGCTAATTTTTTTATTATTATTTTTTTCTTATTTTCCTTTTTTCTCTTTCTCCTTTTTTCTTTTTTTCTTTTTTCTTTTTTATTTTTCTTTCTCTTTTTTTCCTTTTTATCTTTTTTTTTCTTTTTTCTTTTCTTTTTTTCTTGTTTTTTTTTCTTTTTTTAATTGTTAGTAGTATTTCTCACTTTATTTTAATCTCATCAGAGGATGAAATCTACCCTTACAGGATTAAAATACCCTGGACTAATCTGTATATTTTGGTGAGTGCCTGACTCTGTTCTCAGATACAGTAACTGTGACAACCTGCAGGCATCCTATTTGCTATTATTTTTATCATTGCTGTTGTTATTAGTGTTGTTGTTTTCATTTGATGGATTATCTTTTCTCATGTATCACTTCTAACTTCACTCCCTTTCTGTGTAATACTCACTATTCACACCACTAACAAGCACAATTATATATTCTAGCCTCTCTATGCCCAGAGCCCCAGTAAATATTGATTCAGATTAATTTAATTTAAAAAAAAACCAAACCAAACACAACTCCTTATTCAATGTGAAAATGGGCAAAATATAGCCCCAAGGGAAGGGGAAAAAAAATAAATAAAATATTTAATTAAACCTTTACAAGACTCTGGAAGCAATTTCCAGCTCTTTCAATTTTTAAATTTTTTTTTTATTTTTTTTAATAGCAAAGATGTTAGCTCCTGTTCCAACTTAAATATAATATTTGGTGTTGTTTTTTATTATTATTTTGTATGTATCTAAAACAAGAACTGGGTTTACAACACCATTTAGCTATTTTCTTACAGTCTTTCAGACAGCTGAGCAGGTCAGCTTCAAGCATAACCAATATACACCATGGCTCTCCAGCAGTCACTTCAGATTTCCTTTTCCAGACAAAGCAGCAGCCACGAGTCTAGCTAAAAGGACTAGACACAGAGGAGAAGCAGATTCCTGGTTTGAATAAGCTTCTAATAAAAGTGAGATTTAATCTGGTTCTTATACTTAATGAATGTCTCCTGGTCTTTTGTGCTGTAGCTTCTCACATCCTCATCCTCACCTTAGCCCTGTGTCCTAAAGATGCCACTGGTATTTTCACTTCCAAAAATCTATCCCTTCCACAGCACTTCTCACTCAGAAGCAGTCTGGAAGATCACAATATAATTCAGAAATCAAACAGGAAATAAAATATTCCATGAGATGAGGAACCCCATTTTCTCCCCTTTAGTTGCTGAAACATGAGAACTGAAATGCATGTCCTATTCTACCCTAACACAAGAGCATCTTTGTCTCTGCTTCCCTGATACAGTTCTGTCACTCGGCAAAAACAATGCTGTAAATTACTACCTGCTGATTTAATAAAGTGACCTGGCTTGTAGCCCAGCAAAGCAGATGGCATTACAGATTATAGGCTAATGCCTTGAGGGAGGCCCAATAAAGATCTTTAGAAAAGAACTCAAAAGAAGAAGGGCTGCACTCAGTGTCTGTAATCATCTTTCTTAGCTGGCAGGATTGATGGAGTCATGACATAAAACAATTTCATGTCTCAAACAGGAAATATATCAAATGCCTTTGTAAAATGCCTAGCACACCAGGAAAATGTATTCCTCTGGGTGTGAAGCCTGAAGTACCTAAGACATTTTGGAGAGCAAGCAGTGTCCCCATGAGCAGGCAGCGTGTTCACCACAGGGTGCTGGGGGTAGCAGGACAGCAGAGGCACACAGCTCTCCTTGCCATAGGATTTGATCTGCACAAGGAAAACCATCATGAGCATTTTACTTTGTAGGATCTTCGGGTTTGCAAGTCCTCTTCCCACCTGCACCAGGAATGCACCACCATTTCATGGCTTAGTTCACTTGCATTAGTAGCCTGGATTTATGACCACATTCATATTTTAAGCAGGAATCTCACTGCTGCTCTCACACACACCTTTTTAATCTTATGGCAGCATCTACCTTTTGCATTAATTTAAGAGTCAATACATGAAGGAAGAGTGCCAGGTTGCTCACTGACACCACAAGCGAGTTGCATTTTACCATCCTAAAGAACAAGGGACTGGAGGATCTGTAGCTACTCAAAGCAGGTCAGGACTTCGGTCTTACATCTCTCACAGAAATCAGGAAACACAGGCACTGAGCTGCTGTGACCTCTTAAGTGATTACAATCATAATCCATTGTGTACTTGTTTGTAACAGATCCATTTCTGTAAGCAGTTGAGTTTAATTGGGCCACAGCTGGTGTTGGCTAAGTACATGGAAAGCAGGGGGGTGAGGGAAGCGGGTTTATTGACTCAACAGCTCTGCTTTACTGTTTGATGGTATCTGCCTTATTTCTTTTAGCTCATGAACACTTACACAAGGCTGCCAGCCCTCAGAACAGGAATTAGTGTGCAACTCATTACATGCATCTCCATGACAGTCTGGGAAAAGTAATCTCTTGCCACCACATGGATTGGTGCTTCTAGGTCAACTATGTTGCACTTTGGCACAAATCTTGATAAAGGGCCCCCTGTAGCTTTGAACCACAGCTCTATAGCTGCTTACTGGTCCTTCACTAGAAAATAAAACTTTCAGGCTGATTAAAACCCAGATCACCTGCTTTTTTCTTAGTGGCTGAAGAACCATTGATGGCATGTCTAGATTTTGTGATTAGCACCAGAACCATCCTCCCATCTCCAGTACCTTCTCTATCAAGATCTGGACAAGGAAGACTGCACAGACACACAATGTTCTCTGCAGTCTATCCATGAACCTGGGGAAATAAAACCCAGAAGGGCACAGCCTGAAGTTCCCAGAGCAATTTATTCAAGAACTGTAGTAAAACACCAGTGACTTCAAGGATCTTACAGGTTTGGTTTTTGGTTTTTGTTTTTTTTGGGGGGGTTTGGGGTTGTTGGTTTTTTTTCTTCTTTTTTTTCGTTGGTTTTGGGTTTGTTTGTTTAGGTGTCAGGGTGCAGTTGGTAATTCCAGACTTTCTGTAGTGGCAAATCCAATGTCATGCTGATTTTCAGCTGTGGATCTGGTGGCCAGTGCCTGCAATTTTTTTATTTTAATTTTTTTGGGGGGGCTTTGGGTTTCTTGCTTTTTTTTCTTCTTTTTTTTCGTTGGTTTTGGGTTTGTTTGTTTAGGTGTCAGGGTGCAGTTGGTAATTCCAGACTTTCTGTAGTGGCAAATCCAATGTCATGCTGATTTTCAGCTGTGGATCTGGTGGCCAGTGCCTGCAGCCATGGTGGCACCCCCCTGTAGCTCAGAAATGACCCTACAGTGGATGTCAGCAAGCCAAAGGTATAGAAATAACTACCTGCTAAGTCAGGCAATTGCCACAACTTTAAATGGAGATTAATTTGTGAGACATTAAAAATTGATCTGCCAAGATAATAAGACCCAACAGCCAAGATTTTAACTCGGTGATTGCTTATTTGCACATCAGGACTGCTCATGTAGTTTCCTGGCAGCCTTTGGTGCACCTCTTAACAGCAGCTCATAGGATATCAGATTAAAAGCCAGACATTTCTTCTTGCTCCCTAGTAAAGCTGGATGGTGAATATAAAACCAGCCAATGCACAAAGTCCCTCTGAACTGCTCCTTCCCTTTCCCTCTACTTACAGTTCTCCTATGAGCTTTCTGTGAAAATCTTAACTAAGAATAACTGGTCTCCTGTAAAGACATCCCCTTTCCTGTAAAGACATTCCCTTTCAAACCTTCAGTGTGCCTTCCCCTCTGTATCTTGTCATTCATATTGAGTTAATGCTTCACTGAGCAACTACAGACCCACTTCCCTTCAGAAGTCAGCTCCTGCATCCCCACCAAGCCTTCTGAGTGCCTACGAGCTGTGAAAAAATCTCTGATTAACTGGAGAGTGCAGGCTCTTTGTCCTGTACCTTCTCCACAGCAATGTGGCATTTCATTTTATAAATGGAAGGAGTAAACAGAATCCCAGATTTAGCCTCAAGAGATGAAGGCCAAACAACCTCTCACTTGGGCCAGGCCTGAAACCACACTTCTCTGCTCTTTTTCAAATGCAGTCATTTTAGTCTCCCAATTTCTCTGATTTCTGCAGCTTAAAAACTTTAGTGAAGAATGCTGGAAATGGAAAAGGGGAAAAGCAAGGGCATTTGTAACAGCCTTCATCTGAAAAATGTTGGTAAGGACCAGGACTGACGCACAGCACCCAGCATCCTGAAAGCATCAGCAGCACGTGGGTATCTGACACCTTTGTGTATCCTTTGAAATTTCAGATGACTCATGCAATGAGATAAAAAACGTTATAACATCCATTTTCAAGCGGCTTGTATTTTCAAGGAGCTTGTATTTGCTTTAATTTCCTCATAGAGCAGCAGAAACAGGAGGAGCACTACAAGGACTCCCCACCTCCTGCACTGGCCACCCGAAATTTGGGGCTAATGAACCATCCTGCTTTGTGAAACACAGTTATGTTGTCAAAGGAATAACCCACCCCAGGGTCATGCACAAAGGTAGAAAGAGGAGAATGTCTGAGTCTGATCAAGGAGAAGTGGGGGAACCACTAGCCAAACCAATGACCCAAGTGAATCTCCCAAATGCAGGTTTGCAAAGCAGGGTTGGTGAACAGCCAGGCCAGAAATCAGCTGTGTGAGAGACTCAGAATCAACTGCCATCATCTAGTTATCTCTATTTTAGGTAAGAGAGCAAAGAAAATAACCTGAACTATTCATAGTTTCAGTTAACATTTCATGCAGCTACCACTTAAAATAAAAACTTTTTTTTTTTTCAGTGAAAGTTGTTCTGTGACTAAGATGCTGTGGAAAATGGAGACAATTTTGCATCTACAACAGGCAGAAATGTTCTGATCTTCAGCATTAGGAATGTCATGGCAAGTATTGCATCTGCTGTTAAGAATGTGTGATACATCACTGTGTAAACACTGAGGAAATAAGCAGTTCAAGGGGTTACACTGGGAGTAGTTAAATTATTAAAACCTGGTAGTGCTATTATGCCACAACCAACCATTGATGTGTCTAGGAGTGACATCTTGCTGGCGTGATCTGTGTTCAAGAATTCTGAAATAAATCTTATCTGGGGCATGTCATAACAGCAGTGGTTTGTAACACAACACAGCTCTATGTGTGCAGGTGTGTGTGTATTCTCATTTCCTTAAGTGTCACCATTGTACGTAAAGATTAAATTTATTTGTTAATACTTATGAATATTTATAAGCAAATTTCCAATGAATATCTCACAATGAGCTGCTCATATTCTAATTAATTAAGAAAAGGAATAATCTTGCCCTCTGAATGTTTTCTGACATGCTGATACACAGAGGAAAGTCAGTAGATTTAATTCTGCCCTTGTGTATAAAGCCAGTGGGTGGAAAAAGTGAGTCCCATTGAGCCAAACAATGATTTAAATGATGTCATATCACATCCAGTACAAGTGAGTCAGATAATAGGCCAAACTCAAATCTCACTGAAGGCAATGGGAGCAAGGGGAAAGTAGTGAGACTCAGATTACTACTGCACTCAGTGGGTGTAAGGAGCCCCACTGTGTCTTTCACTTTAATTTATACCTTCCTGGTACTTTCTTTCTTAAATGCTTCAGGAGGCCACTTTATAAAATACCTTTAAAAATCTCTTAGTTCTGCTGTAATTAAATTACACAGTGACTGCAAATTCTGGTCTCTCTTCTACCAATGAAAATAAGTAGTTTTTACAAAATTTAATGATTTTGCATGGCTTAAAAATGTGCGAGAGACGAAAATTGATCTTGGTATTTTGAAGAAAATTCAAGCAATTACACACTCAACACAAAGTCAAAGTGTAGGAATTATGTAGTTTCTCATTGTGTTTTAGCTCAGGCCAGGCTCCCTGTAAGGTTTAGCACAGTCTCACACTGGCAGGAAGCCACACATTGGACAGCATGGCAGGCCAGATGCTGGGGAGAAATGGACCCTTCCTTCAGTGACACTGCTGGTTGGAGCCAGTTTAACCCAATCAAGAAACTCCCTGGGTAAATTATTTCTTATTACTTATGAATAATAGAAATTGAAACAGCAGTAAGAGCTCTCTAGGTCCTCTTAGTCTTTCCTTACAGATTTGAAAGTATTGGTAAAGAGGCTGCTCTGTTTTTTCTAGCTCCAGTTCATGCTGGAGTCTTCAGAGCCCTCTTGAATATTTTAGGCAGTTCAATAACAACGGGTAACACTCCACACCATTTTAATTAAGCTTGATGTGCGCTGACCTTGAAATTGGATCAGAATGTCTATTTACTGACCATGTTGTAGCTAAATACAACAATTGATTTGCATTAGTTAAGACTGGAAATGCCAGTGAGAAACTCCATGCAATTTCAGTTGCTGACTAGAGAGTGGGGCCCTTCTGGAGCAATAAATTCTCTTAAGTGGGAAAAGATTTGTAGATATTTCTATTTCATTGGCGCAGGGAAAGAACACTTTGGTATCTAGATGTTGCATGCAGAGAATGTCAATAAAAAATCTATTTTTAGTGCCTTTCCATTTGGACACTCAAATCCTTTCACAAGCATTGAGTTTCTCAGTGGCACAGTGATACTCACAAAAGTCTTATCTCCAGTTTATTTTGGGGAAAACTGAGACACTAAGTAATTTGATAACTTGTCAGTATAAAATGGAAGGACTTAATAATTTTTCTCCTTAACACAGGATCAGGCCACAGACTTTATGACCAAATACTCCTGTCATTTTAAATGCAGGTTGAAGCCACTGATACCTATGAGTCATCAGTACCGGACAAGTAAGACCAGTCAACCTTTAATCTCTTGGTTCTCTTATATAATACAGGGACTGAGTGATTTTATTTTTACTCCTGTTGTATGTTGTGCTACACTGCTTTCAAGAACAGAACATAGAAAGAAGTGATTTCTCCTTGTTTCTAACACACTTTGCAATAAAAAATAGCACGAGTAGTTCCACACAGCTTTCGCTCTGAGCAGCTGTTCTGGTTCTTGAGAGGCCTGTCTGGCTGTAAATTCTCTCCACATAGGTTTTAACACTTCCATCTGGGTTTCAAGCACACCTATCCAGGTGTGGTGGGTGTCCTAGTGGGTTTGGAGTGGGTTTTTTTCGGGGGAACGTAGCGGAGACAACCAGAAACAGGGATCTTAGATGTCTTTTCCAACCACGACAACTCTGTGACTCTACAACATCATTCTGATTTATCAGAAGGCTGCCTACACGTGGCCCCCACCATCGCCCCTCCGAGCCTCCTCAGCCGCTCTGAGGCACCTGCTAGAACCGGGCAGCTCTCTCTGCGTCCCCGGCTTTGCCCCCTTCACCAGGCACCCCTACCCCCCCCATTCCTCTCCTGCTGCCAGCCTACACGTGCCCCCCCCCATCGCCCCTCCGAGCCTCCTCAGCCGCTCTGAGGCACCTGCTAGAACCGGGCAGCTCTCTCTGCGTCCCCGGCTTTGCCCCCTTCACCAGGCACCCCTACCCCCCCCCTTCCTCTCCTGCTGCCAACACTGCCATGAGGCACCCGCTCCCCGCAGCGACCACCCGATCATGGCCCATCACACCGTTGCTCCGCCCACCCCTCTCCCACCCTTGCTGCTGGACACCCCCCTTCCCCCTGCCCCCAGTGTCCCTCCAGCCGCTCTGCCGGCTGGATTTCGGGTGTTCCTCGGCTCCTCAGCCCTCTCAGTCCCACCACCAGCAGCAGCCCTGGCCTCCCTCACTCTCACCCAACAGTTCATCTTGCCAAGTGCCTGCCTAGCTGAGGAAGGTGGAAGCCTTAAAAAAAAATAAAAAAAGACAGCTGCTAGTGAAGAAATTAGAATCACAACTGGTAATAGATAACTACTGGATAAAAATATGGCAGATTTCTTTTCTCTTTTCCTGCCTTAAACAAGTAGCAGGAATTGGGTGCTGCTTAGCTTTGCTTTTATGAATATCTGAAGGAAAGACACGGGGCTGGTGCTCAGAGCAAGAGCCATTGCTAGAGAAAGCGAAGGGAGAGGAGATCTGTGATGTGACTCTGGTGTTACAACCAGTACTCTCTTTTCAGACAGGCCAGTCTTCTTTCTCTCCAGCTCGTCTTTCAGCACACAGGGACAGCCTGTTCCTGCACTTTAAAGATTTCTTTCTTTCCCTCCATGCACCATGATCAGCATTGCAATGAGAGATTCTAATTTTCAAGGACCAGCAATGAAAAAACAGGAAGGGAAGCTGTAAGATCAAGCCACCAATGCCTTAAAACCAAGTCTGATTCCATGAGGTTTGAATTGGATTTCATTTTTTCCCTTGAAGAAGTGATTTCTCTGCCTCCCCAGTGCATGTTTCCTGCAGCTGTGTGTTTACAGTTGCTGACACAATGCTGCAGTTATGTCAGAACCAGGACAATTGCATAATCTATCAAATTGAATGTGAACTGTCTCTCAGTGACAGCTGCCCAGCAATAATAAAGTTTCCCTCGGAAGAGAGGAGATTAATCCTTCCTTTATTAGTAATGGCAATAAGGAAAAGCACAGCCCAGCTCTGCAAGTCTGGGTCGCCAAACGACGAGGAAAAATTGCAAACATTTCCAAAATAAAGGTTCCCTGCTAATACAAGTGCAAAGACTGCAATCTGGGGAATCCATTCCCACTGATTTTTTTTCACTTATAAATTTAATGCTCAGTAGAGATTGACCTGTGTGAACTTTGTTAAAAATTTCTGAAGTGCAGTGGAAGACAAGAATCCAGACTGAAAACAATTGCTCTTCTAAGTAGGATCTTTGGTGCACTTTATTGACTTTTAAGCCCCGCAACCTGGTGACTTCCAAGATTCAGTTTCCTCTGGCATGTATTTGTTTTGGAGTGATAATTTGAAAAAAAAGGCACAGTTCAGTCCAGTGGATTTATAGAGAATATTGGCCTGATTTGAAAAACACTGAATCCTTAAGCTGCTGCTTCCGCTGCAGCTTCACCTGCAAATATAAAGCTGGCACCTGGTTTTATAAATCTTGACCCAAATTGCACATACCAGCAGTACTTGGTGTACAGGCACACTCAAGTTGCAGTAGCTTAGCAAATCACTGCACATGGGCTCAGTCACAGATGTCATTTATGTGCAAAATATTAACCCACGAGCTACAGCAATCTGATCTAACTTTATCTGTCTTTCATTGCTGAACTAAGTCAAACTGCTGGCAGGTGCTAATTCGTTAGACATCTCTACCCTAAGTGGGTGTTCAAGCCTGTCAGTGTCTTATTGTGTATCCATTGCAGCTGGGGTGAGGAACCCAGCTCTCACACAGGTATCCCAGGATGGTTTCTCAATGCAGGATGCTCTCGGTGCATTGACCCCCTTTGACAATGCAGGCTGTTTCTTCCAGACTGAGGTGCATTTGTGCAATTAAATCTCTAATCAACAGGAGTACAAACCATTTATTTTGCAGAAGTATTTGAATCGAGATGTTTGCACTGAAATCCATTGTTTGAGCACTTCATTTTGCCTCGTGGTGCCTTGCCTCTGGCCAGGATGGAATTCCATGTTTGACTGTTACACGCTCATGTGCATCACCCCTGTCCCTGCAATGGAGACTTGAGCCATGAATACTGAGCCCCCCCGGGCAGCACCTTTCCGAGTGAACATCCCCTTGCACTGAGTCCAACACTGGCCTGAAGCTTCCCTCAGAGGAACTCAGACTTGAAAGAGTTAGGCACCATTTTTAACACCGTAGCATGACCACAGCTTCACACTGTGCAGCACTGCCCATTCACACCAGGAAAAACTGATCAGAGGAATACTCAGCATAGCCAGATGAGGCAGAAGAACAGGGAAATCCCAACACCCTACAGCTGCAGAGAAAGGTGAAATGACCAGCCCAAGATCAAGTGGCAGCTCAAAACAGAGCTCACATTTTCAGTTAATTCACAGCACAAATATTCAATTTCTTTATTTCCTCATGAGTTTGTGTTCACAGGACAGGCTGCAGGCTATAGCAAAAAAAGCATACAGATGGTTAATTGAAAAGCTGATGCCTTTTACTTTACACTTTAGCATTTCTGTACTCTTATCATCTTTATTATTGTAAGGTTAATTTAAAAGATTGAGTAAAAATTCTGAGGAAAAAGCACAATATTTGAAAGATATCAGAAGGATAATTTTTAAAGTGTCTGTTTACTTGACTTATTGTCTGACCTTCAGTGTTTCTAAAGATCTTTAGAAACACAGTTTTCTTTTTATGAATCTGTATTAAAGCCAGACAAGTTGTTAGTTGAATCCAGCACAAATACAGGTATTTAACAGCAGACTGCACTGAAATGGACCATAAACATTTCAAGGTATGACGCTTGGTAGTGGAATACACATATCTACCTGTTTTGCATATGCCAACATCTGAGAGTTTCTTGGAAGACCCTTGAGTTTTAGGTCAGCTTCTCTAAACGTTTTGCCTTTGGTACATCTCTTTGTCCTCTTAGTTCAACTCTTGTCTAGGCAGATTTACAAATG
This sequence comes from Chaetura pelagica, assembly GCF_000747805.2. Classification (NCBI taxonomy): domain Eukaryota; kingdom Metazoa; phylum Chordata; class Aves; order Apodiformes; family Apodidae; genus Chaetura; species Chaetura pelagica. Next base: position 6,477,520 of record NW_009953964.1, read on the forward strand.
GACGTCACTAATATGTTTGAAGCCCCTTTGCGGCCTGGACTTCTCTGACACCATTTATAGCAGAGGTGATCATGCCACCTAGTATTTCCCCCAACTGCTGTCATGACAGCCCATCTCACCCTCCTGCAAATCATGCATCTAATGCTCTGCCTCTGTTTCTTTCATTCCTAAGTCTAGGGCTTTCCAGGGCTCTGCTGTCTCCAAACATTGCTCTGTGCACTTTACTTTGCAGTGAAGCACAGATCAAAGCAATCCTGTCACAAAGATGTTCACTGGTCCTCCCTCCAGTGCCTGTTTTGGGGCACTTATGTATAGTGCCATATGTGAATATTGGCATTGGTCCTTGCCAATAGCATGTATCTGCCACCTATTGGCGTGTCTGTTTGGGCAGATGCAGGCAGACTCGGCTCCTCAATGATCATTTGGATTTGTCCAGGTGCAGATCATCTCTAGTGCTGCAGCTGTACACCACTGCTAATGAAGTCATGTCCTCAGACAAGCTGGTAGGAAGAATGACATGGAGGCAACTCAGCTTTCTGAATCACCAGATCCCTACTGCCTTCAAAAGTTTGATCTATCGCCAATCCTTATTGGCAATGAAATTTCAAAAAACATATTCAAACATTTACTTTTCTATTTAAAAATGCATGTGGAGCTAATAAATTGCATTTTATTCCTATACATAATATATATATTTGAGTTGCATTTACATACGTACATACGTGTGTGTGTGTCTGTGTGCATGTATAAAGGCTTCATTTCCTAACTTAACTCAGGCACAACCAGTGCTAGTCTCCTAATATACTCTGCTGGGATGGCTTTTTAAGACAGAATGTATTTGCTTGTGCATAGCACCAGGTTAGTGAGTGTGTGTGACATCTCATCCAGAAAGCTTTTGCATATAACTACTTGGAGTATGAACAAGACCACAGGTCTCCCTGAACTTACCTGATAAGCTTGCTCTGTGTTGGAGTCAACGTCCTGTTTTGCAGTCTCTTCTTTCTGTAGTCTTACCCTCAAAGCTTTTAGCACTAGCACCTTCTTGAAGATTCTGCAAAATGAGATTTTGTCAGTAAAGAGGGTCTTTTTTCAGCTTTTTCATTTTGACATTAATGTAATGCCAGTTTTAGTTAACTGAAATACCACAGGGCCATTTTTCTCTTCTGCAGAGCACCTCGGTGGTTAGCTATTAGTGTTGCAGTACATGCTGTGATTGACTGGAGTAACCCATCAGGGAAAAAAAAACCCCAGAGCCTAATGCAAACAGGCTAAGTGCTTATCATACTTGTAGGGAGTAAGGAATCACCTGTCACTGAATCTGAAGTCTCAACACTCAGTGCAGATGACACTTCCACCCCCATATCTGCCATTTCTCTCATCTGAAGATACAGTGTGGTTTTCTTGATTGAATTTGCAATGTTGTTATTTACATGCACCCAGAAATAAGCAATATTGTGTGAAATTAAGGTTTGTCACTGATGCCATGACCATCTCTTGAGATCAGTTTGCCTGTCCTCATTCTGCTGGGATCATCTTTCTTGCCCACTATGTTCTGGAGCTGCATCTCTCTTCCTCCCCCCAGATCTTCTCCACACTACGTGCTCTCACTTAGCATCTCTCAACACACTTCCTCCCTAGAGCCTCCATGCGCTGTGAATATCACATAATATCTTTTTTCCCCCTGTGCTACACCTCAAGCTACTGTCTTAGTTTATATGCAGCAGTGTGCCTCTTTTAAATACATATTTGTTTTGCGTATCTTCTCTGGACCTGTTTGCACTAGCTTCCAGTATGAGAATTAGCCTCATGCCCCACTGTGTGCAGTTCCCAGAGCAAAGCTTAGCTGGCTTCATTGGAGCCCAGGAGATTGCCAACAGCACAGGCTCAGCATGTGGTATAACAAACAGATGGTTCCTTTCCAGCCTGAAGTCAGAAGGCATCATGAGGATGTATTACTCCCGTGTCTGAAAACCTGCTGACTTGTCCATGGCAAAGACTAGGAAGACCAACAGGGCACTTTGCCTGTTCCCCCCCTGCACACACAAAACAGGGCTTTTGCAGGGGAAGAGGATCATAGAATCATAGAATCTTAGGGGCTGGAAGGGACCTCGAAAGATCATCTAGTCCAACCCCCCTGCCAGAGCAGGGTCACCTAGAGTACATCACACAGGAACACATCCAGGTGGGTTTTGAATGTCTCCAGTGAAAGAGACTCCACTGGGCAGCCTGTTCCAGGGCTCTGTCACTCTTACAGTAAAAAAAAAATTTCGGATATTCACCTTGAACCTCCTATGCTCCAATTTACACCCATTACCCCTTGTCCTATCACTGGTCATCACTGAGAAAAGCCTAACTCCGTCCCCCTGACACTCACCCCTTACATATTTGTAAACATTGATGATGTCACCCCTCAGTCTCCTTTTCTCCAAGCTAAAGAGGATGGGGGAGTGGAGTAAGAATATACAGGAGCTTCCTTAGGCTCACAGAACTCCTGCAAGCATTTAGCTCCTTTTATCTGGTTGTCAATTACAGTCAGTATTCAATAAATTTTTGTCCTGCTTCTTCTGCTGATAGGCAATATGATATTAGAAACGATTTTAGATCTGATTTGGCTACTAACAAATATAGGTGCTTTGCTGCTTATATGTCAAGCACCCGAGGGGTAATAGGCATCTAAGATCCCAACATGGTGTATCAGAAGAGTGTGGGTCAGAAGCAAGCAACCAGCATCAGCCTAGGGCTGTCAACAGGGAAATTCAGGGAACAGGGATTAATCTGAGAGTTCCTTCCTTTCATGGGGCTGGCAGGGATGACTAAAATTCAGTCACTGGAGATGAGGTGACAGTAATCCTGCCTTACACAAAACCCAGTGGCTAAAAGCATCACCAGAGGAAGAGGGTAGTACACTCAATCCCTCCTCTGCTGGCAGGAATTCCTCCTCCCTGCAGACTAATACAAAATTTAGGACTTTTTTTCTCAGGGAAGTGCCCTGACCACCAGGCAGAGAACTGTTGTGAATCTTCGGTTCTTCATGCACTTCAGCTTTCCAGCACAGGTGGAAAACAGACTTTTCTTCTCCACTGCTTATTCTCACACATACTTTCTCAAGATTAATCCCTTGTTTCAGCACAACAGGGTGCTGTCACCATCACCCCCTCCTTCCAACAAAGATATTTCAAAAGAGGCTGCCAAGACAGATGTCGAGCATTCCTTGGAAGCCCAGACCTCCTCCATTTGGAGCCCAGGAGAGAGAAATGTGCCATTGCTCAATCTTCAGTGGAGATATGTATGAGTTACTCAGTCTGGTGAAACCTGGACCACTCTAGGCTGGGACACAGGTATGATTGTGAGCATTGAGGAAACCTTATGGTAATAAACAACTAAAATGTGGCAACTACAGTTTTCAGATGCCTCAGAATAAAAAGCAGCTGAGAAGGCTTTGGTTACCTAAGACACATCTAGTTTAGATATCTCTGGCCTGTTTTTCTGTGCCATGTGTCTCAAGTATCTAGATGGAAAGCTCTCTAGAGCATTTTCCCTTACCCTGTGCTTGTCTAATGATTAATGGTTTTCAGGCAGCAGTCTGATTTAGAAACTCGGAAAAAGGAGACACTAAAAACAAAGTTTCTGCCCACTAATAAATTTGCTCTATCAGCATCTACAGATCTGAAAACTTTGAAAACCATCAACTCAATTTTTGCCTCATTTAGCACTTTCAAAACAAAACTATTACATTTTCACCCGAAAGTGTTTTGGAGATGTCCACATTTTAAATGATTTCACTTGCTAGGCTGCATGAAGCAGTTCCACAGAGATGGAATTTTCTGGGGAAAAAAAAAAAAAAAAAGGAAAAAAAAAAAAGCTTTGGAGCATATTTCAAACAGTTTTAAAGTTTTACATAGTGTATTACCAGTTTTTTTCACACAATGGAGAAGTCAGAACATTCATCAGGAATTGCATGTCACGAGTGGGAAACGTAACTCTCCATATTTTAATCTTTTCATTTGAAACAGGAGATCCAATCAAGCTGGGATGTCACTCTATGTCACACAGAAAAATCTCAATCTGTAAATGATAAGCTCCCTGGGAGCCAAAAAGGAATTTAAATCAAATATATCCTCAAGTAGGAAAGTCAGAATTGCTAAAAAATAATCTTGGTTTCCCAAAGAAGCATGCATTAGACTGCAAAAGGGAGAGTTCAAAGAAATAGCATTTAATTATGTCTTGCACTGAAAGAATCCCCATTATCCTGAAGGAGTTGACCTGTTTATAGTTTGCACATCATCTTCAATATTCCTCCTATGCTCAGCTGAATCTAATGAATGTGTCATTTGTTTGAACAGCACAGCACAGCACAGATTTTGTTCATAGCTTCTTGACATTCTATCTGGGCAAAATCAGGCAAATCACCATTTGCATTTCATTCTTGCATACTGTTATTGAGAGGTAACATAGGGATGAAGAGAAAAGGGAAAAGGAGACAATATATGAAAATTAACTCTGGAACCCAGTGATTTATTTTGAAGGAGATAAAGCTATTAATCCAAGTGAAAATTAAAGTACAGAGAACTTCCTAAGCAAAACACTTTCTAGCTGTAATATGCAGAAAAGTGATCATAATTTATGAAAACAGAGCAATGGAACAGCATAGAGAACTTGACACCTTCACAGGAGCTGCTCTGCCCATTTACTGAATCTTTATTCTCAGCAGATTTCTAAGAAAATCACTCGCTCTGCCATGGCTGTGAGCTAACTGTCCAAACATGAACAGCACCAACATGAACAGCCTGGCAACAGTTGTGGAGCCTTCAGATGTTTAAATCAAAGTCCAGTCAAACTTCATTAAGAAAAATCTTATCCTGAAAGAGTGAAATGAAATGAGCCAAGCAGCAGCAAGAAAAGCAATTTCCCAGCACTTGGAAATGTCTGATATTGCTTTTCATAGTTGCATTTGAAAAGGTTTTATTCCCAGTGATATTTTGTTTACTTCCCTTCTGCATAAATCATCCAGGCATTTCCTTGTCTGTTTGGATGCAGTTCTTCAGCAAGTTGTCAGACAAGTGTGGGTGCAAAATGATGGCCCAGGAGAGAGGCTATGCTTGGAAATGTCAAAGCCAGCCACACAAAGAGATGGTATCACTTGGTATTTCATTCATTACAATTGCTATTCATGGAGATTTCCAATTCCCAAGTGTTAAGGAAGTATCTATTTCTGGGGCACTGGTGGTCCATCTTAAGCAGCTAATTTTTTTCCCAAATGATGTATTTGTTATCTCTGTAGTGATTCCAATGATTCCTGTGACTCAGATGCCCAATTAGCTCAGGAACATGTCGTGCTATCTTTAAAGAAGAGTTCAACTGAAAAAGATAAAAGATACTGTACAAAGCTGCAGTTTGGGAAGGAGGTAAGCAGCTCTCTCTCTACCTCCTTCTCTTACTCTCTATTCGAGGAAACAACCTTCCACTGATCTATTTAATGACTGCCAACTTCTCTATTTTACAGAATCTGTAATGCCTAAAATGTGGCCAGGTACTACCATAGCCACTGATTAAAACAACATGGGAACTGGAGTAAAAAATTCATTTTCTCACTCTTTTTATATGCAGCCATAACATCTGAATTACTTTCATCCAGTCTTCAGTCAGAATTTAGGACACAAGTGAGCAGAAGTGAAATTACTTACTTCTCCCTGATCCCAGCCTGGCTTTAGAACAGTCCAATCATCTTCATATAGCTATTTTTAGGCTCTGCACCAGCTCATGTCTTGAAGTAGTTGACATGATATGACAAATATTTATTAAGATTTATCAACAGAAAGTTATGCATATTTTTTCTTAAGAAAGAGCATACAAATCCAATATCCCAATAAAGGACTTTCAGAAAGTAATTTTCACAGTGTCACTAGGGGGATTTATGAATGGAATTTGGTAAAATTATAAGAACTGTTGATGGAATATGGATTTTTCTACTCGGAACTGCTTGTTCTATGAACAAGTGGGCTGTGGCAGAGCCAAGGTGTGTCGTTAGACAGTAGACAAGAAAATGTAATGTTAGTCTATTGATGACGAATTAAACAAAAACACGGGGAATAATTTTTTCATGGATTGTCAATAAGCTGTTATTGATCACACGTTACTGACCACAAGGTGAGAGAACAAGTATGGTTGTTCTGCAGCCAGCAGGCATATTGGCTAGTTTTATCTTTATGCTTCGTTCTGCATCTCATCCCCACAGACAGTAATTAACTCAAGGTTGTTTTGGAAAAGCAAAGAAAATCAACATTCTGGTACTTTTTCTCTCTGTTCTGCAGAAAGTTCTGAAGCAGCTGTGGAAGCACAGCTGGGGGGCTCAGAATGCTGGTTTAAAAAGACATTCACAAACATGAAGTTGAAACCACATACAAACTCCCAGTCAAATAATTTCTGATGCCTCTCAGAACAAACTGGGCTAAACACCACCTGCTGCCTTATGAACTAAATAAAAAGATCTATTTTCATCACTAAAAATCAGCTTTCCAGTTGCCAGTATTTCATTTGTGTCAAAGGAAAAAACAAGGTGAAGATTTGATACAGATACTTCACAGCCCACATGGAGAGCTCACTGTACGTTTCTAATTGGAATTTATTTCCCCCACTGAACTGAACATCTTTAGTGGCTGTTGTCAATGCCAGGTGCCTCCTTTCGAGCACACCCCTATCTCATTTTACAAATGCACACTGGTTTTAATTTGCAGCACTTGCAAAAGAATTCTTCTGCCCGCCTTGGGGCAGCAGTGCTACTGTGTCAGGCTCTTATTAAGAAGCTGTCAGCTTGCAACCATCTTTGAAGATGACAGTTTACACAGCCCATTGCGGAGATGAAAACTCTTTGCAGCTCTTGGAGAAATCTTCCAACTCAGTAAAGTCTGTGTCCATGAGAGAGAATCAAGAGCTTGAGTAGCTAATTCTGGTGGATAGAGAGTCCTGGGCTATTAGTCTCATCCAGCAGAAGTTTGCCTGCACTTTTTTACACTATTTGTTACATTTGGAAATAGGACATTAAGAATTATATAGACACCAGGAATTTAAAATCATCATTAAGGAACTGGCTACACTTTTTCAATTCTTCAGTTGAGTAATGGTGCCAGAAGGAAACTGTTTCACTTAATGATTTGTTTATTCTTTGATCACTCATGTACATCTGGCCAGTATTGTGACAGCTTTCAGTTCTGTATTGCTGTTTCCATCTTATTCCTGATTGATCTGTTCATTTTGCCAGGATATAAAGAATAGATTTGTAAAGCTGCTCATTTTTTCCAGTTTGTCAGGTGTCAGTCCAGCACTAACAGTCTCATTCAAAGCACTGTGCAGTCAATTGACATTAGACCCTAATAAATACTGCTTAGCAGTGAAGATGAAAATTTGAGCTGCTTCTCTCCACTTCTCTGTTCCAGCTTAGAAACACCCTTAGGACCAATACTTTGAAAAAAGGCTCTGCTCCCAAACTCCTTCCTCTAATCTCTTAACAGTTGTTTGTTTTTTGTTGTTTTTTTTTTGGTCAGTTAATCTGGACAAAATCTCCCAGTTCTTCCAGCAAAGTGCCTTCCACCAGGTAAAACATTGCTGATGAGCAGCTGCCAAGTCACTCTTCCCACCTCCTCCGAGTCAAGGTGGCAACTGGGGATGGGTCTGGCTGGTGAACCAGAGCCCCACATGTACAGCTGATTTCCTAGCCTGCAGCCAGCTGCCTTTAGCCCTCTGGACAGTGCTTCCGGGAGCTCAGCAGAACACCAGTTGCTGGGTCTTGCTGCCTTCTGCTGTGCTGAGTGAGAAACCATCACTCAGCTGGTCAGTGGGACCTCACTCCTCTCCAAAGCTCCCAGCTCCCCCTGGTTCAGAGCCCTGACACCGATCATCCACCTGCTTTAAGTACTGATTGTGATATTTTTCTCATTTCATATTTGCATTGTGTTACTGTATGTGTTCTCTGTCATGGCTTACCTAAAAGCAGGGCAAACATTCAGTCTCGAACACCAGCAGGTTCCTAGGGTTATGCTTTAAAAACATGGGCAGCTATTTTGGTTGGCATGAATGACAACAGTGTTTTAGATTGTATCTTCTCCTTAAGATTCGTCAAGGCTTGAGTCAAAGATCTCTTCCCTCAGCACTCTTATCCTGATTTTTGATGCATCATTTCACAATTTCTTCAGAGTTGTTCTCTGTCCATTCACCCTCCAGCATGGCTTTCTCTAAGCAAGAAAAATCTGTGTATTTTTCCATGGATTTGTGTAAATCTTAATGGATTTTATAAACAAACATCATCCCTCCAGGAGTGTGAATCTTAATTAATTTCTGCTGTGTCCTGGTTTGAGCCAGGATGAAGCCAATTTTTCTCTTTACTGATTTTTTTTTCCTTCAGTAAGCTTTCTTGTAGCTAGCAACAGTGTGTTCTGCTAGGCTGATAAGACAGTGGAATGTTTTTCTAACTACTGAGGCTTCAAGGCTGCACCTGCACTCTGCCAGCTCAGACACTATGGGGAGATCTGTGACCCCCCCCGTAGGAGGCTGAGTTAGACAGACAGCAAAATTGGCCAAAGATATTCCATTCCATATATCTACGTAAGCTCAGAGGAAGGTCAGAGATCACAGAAGACAACTTCCTTCTTTCTTTTTCTCACCTTCTCTTCCGTCCATGGCCAGCGTAGAGGGAGGACTCTGTTCATCCATCACCGTTGATCCTCAGGCTTGATCTCTCGTGACCCCCATAACTCTCTGCTTTCTCCAGCAGCAGCTCCGGGATTCCTCGGGACTCTTCCCAGTTCAGGGAAGTGCTGTGGGAGTTGCTGAGGGTGGGGGGTGGTGAGAGGCTTTTGCCTACACCTGAATCTATCTGTATATAATTGTATATATTTTCTTGTATGATTCATTAGTGTTTTAATTAAAGCTGTGTAGTTTAGTTTTCAATCCGGCCAAGTCTCTCTCTTTTTCTCTCTCTCCTTCCCTACCTGGGTTGGGGGGAGGGGGGATCGAGAGCATTGTTGTCGGACCTGAGTCAAACTGTGACATGCTGAGATTCCTACAGCTGGGTATTTACTACTTGTTATGAGCTGTTTTAATGGAGGCATATCTCTTTAGTCCGGTAAACTATGCTGTGGCAAATTTGCCTGGAGCACAGTGTTTGCAGTCTAATTTTCTGGGATAAGAAGGGAAGAACAATTGGATTTTCTATCACAGAGGAGATAAGAGCCTGAAGCTCCTGAGGCTTCATGCCTGGAAACCCAGAGAGCAAATGAGAAGTGCTGTCAGCTGCCAGTAAAGGCAAGACCAAAGCCCCAGTACACCCACCAGAAATACATCCACTCCTTATGCACCCGGAATTCCAGGTCTCCTGTAACACAGAATCCAATTTGAGAGCTTTCTCACAACTTGCTTGCTCAAACCATTATCCCAGACTTACCTACCCTGTGCTGTCCTAGTGACAGCAGAATGATATGGAAGAGCTTTGGTCTTTCTTTGTGGACTGTTGAAGTTTGATAGCAATAATGAGTTTGTGTTACAGGACACTCACATTTGTCACACATTTGTTGCTGTACAGGCACAGGCACTGTTCAGTGACTCCTTTATACTCCTGGCTTCCAGATAGCAGAGGTCTATCACCTGAAAGAAAAAAGGTCCTAAAAGTAAGTCCTTATTAGGGGCTAGGACAGAATGGACTGTGACACACAATCAGGCAGTTCTGACTCCATCCATGCATGGTCTCAGATTCATCAGGGTATTTTAAGGGTAGATGAAATGGAGCTTCTCACAGACATCTGCCATGTTTTTCCCCATGACAAAAAGTGTTTTGTTTTTTTTTTTAAATGATGTGGCAGATGTAGCCTGCCTGAGATTTAATGGCTTTTGAACATGAAAGTGTTCACGAATCTACAGACAGGTTTGTACTGCAGAGCTGCCTCAGAAACCTCCTTCTCAATCTGTAATGATTTCACATCCAATAACCCTCAGATTGTTTCAAATTAGTATGTTATAAATGATGCTGCTTCAAGATAAATCACAAGCAATTTGGCTGGCAAGGCAAACTAGAGAGCTGGGATGTGCAGATGAGTTTCTGTCACACTCTGGAAAGGAATGGTCAGGCAACCAGAGGCAATTCAGCAGCCTCCAACCCTGGGACAGATTATTGTCAAAAACTACTATATAGTCTACTGTAAAGAGCCACTGGCATGAGCTTTGGGCTGACCTTAAGATCAATTGTAAATACCAGTATAGAAATAGCCTGGAAGAGGTCTCTGACACACAATGAAAGGTGGTTATTTAATGCCAAATGCTTTTCTGTAGTTTCACACCAACCCAGGCTTAGGGACCCTCTTTTTGGGGACTCTCCTGTTCACCAGCCAGACCATCCTGGCTTTCTCACTCCTGCTTGTGCATCCCTTGTTTTTGACTCCATATGATTCTTGTAAAGAAACATGCCCAATGCCAAATTGAAAAATACTCTCTAAGAATCTCTCTTTCTAACTCCATAATGCAATTCCACCTATCCACTGCATGAAGCCTCCTGCCTGTCCTTGCAGTTCCTGGTGGAGCATGTGGAGCTGTACATTGCAAGAGCCCAAACCTCTCACCATTTGCAACAGTTCTTAGAAATATGACATTCAGAGGGGTGCAAAACCTGGCAAAACCTCAGGCTGCAAAATAAAAAATTACTTTGAAAAAGAGCTAAATTCAGAAAGATGGAAATAGATTCTTAATCTGGGCTTTATGACCAAGCTGCTTGCTGCTGTGCACTGTGCACTCTTTGGAAAGGCAGGAGTCAGCAGCAAGATACTCAGTGAACCATCCCATTCAGCATATATGGGTTTTTTTCTGATTTTTTTTTCTATCATTTTTATAATGTGCATCCCTACACAGCAAGGCCCCTCTCTTTCCAGATGGCATCTTGCCTGCTTCACTCTGGCTTCCATCTGGAAGGATTGCTTTGCATCTGCCTCCAAAACTACAGCCAGCTCTGCCCCAGTTATTAGTCAGTAACATGAAGCAGTGAGATGGTTCACGCTCTCTTAGATGAGGACCCTTGCTATGATCCCCCAGGTTTCAAAAGGATTAGCCTTCAAGCTCAAAGCTCTGCCATCTCCTTTTGCCAACAAAGATGCTTGGACAAACCACTTGGCCTAGCTTTGCTGATACCTATGACCTGGACTTAGGTAGAACCAGTGGAAGACGTTGAGTGGTTCTGTGACACTGAGGGTTGGACTACTGCTTTTGGATCTGAAGCTAAGACCTGACAGAGATAGGGTGGAAGCAATAGCTAATATTGCCTCTGCACTAAAAGATTAATCCCATTTAAGCTTGAAAGGAGAATGTTTAATCGAAGAAGTAATCTAGTCAGAGGAGAGAGACAGACAATTAATCTGGCTCATCTCATTTTAAGATGGGGTGAATTGTTGACAATCATACTAAACTCGCAGTCAAACCTGGCTAAAATCAGATTGTATGAATCACAGCCCAAGACAGATCTTGATCACAATTCAAAGTGGGCTGAAGAAGTGAAAAACTGATTTTCTAGACCTTATAGTCCTTTTGTGACAGTGCTGGAGATGACAGATGTAATCAAAATGTGTTCATGCCAACTAAGCATTTTAGTTGAAGCATTATTCAAATGCAAGTGGTCAACTGTCTGTTTTCAAGTTATAGAGAAGGTGGGACACATGAAAATGATAGTGTTAACCTTGCCCTTGGAATACCACAGGGAAAAGTCTCTTTGCAGTCATTTGTAGCCATCTCCTTTAAGCTCCCTTCCCACTCTTCTGGCATGTATGACAGCATAGCTAGAGGAAATCTTCTTGCTGACATGTGTGGGCCTACTGTCTGCTAAACACACTGGTTGTGTTCAGTGTAAGGATAAACTTTGACTAATTAAGGCTTATAAACTATCAGCCACAGATGGTACAAGGTTTAATGTCTCCTTGCATGAGTCTGCATATGGCTGGGAGAAGAAGAGCCAAATACAACCAGTAAACTTGCATTAGTAATTATCCAGGGCCTAATGCAGGTCTTTTGAAAATGTTGAGTTTTAAAAGCATGCATCTCCTGTAGCTTTTTTGAGTTTGGACATTTCCTTTCCTCTGTATTTATCACTTCTGAGTAACCCCCTAGCAAAACTTCTATATTAATACACAGGTTGGAAGTTAAATTTCACCAGGCCATTCCACTTTGATTTTGACCAATTGTGACTCCCACTGATGTTCAGTTGTGGGTAGGTGTTTATCTTCTGCTTATCCTTTGAAAAGTCTCGCTGTGATCTTTATTTTTGCCATCACAAATGGAAAAGTATTATTTAATGGAGTCTTCTTCTCAAGGCTCCTAGCATTTCATCTTACTAGTATGTATGGTTTTATGTTCACATACATGTATTCAGTTAATGCAGTCTGGTTTGGAGTGTGACCATGGCACAAAACACAAATGGCACCTGATACTGCAGAAGCACATACTCTTTCTGCACAGCCTTTCCCTTGGGACTAAAACCTGAGGCTCACACCTTTCATAGGCAGGATAGAGAGCCTCAGTTTAAGTGGTCCCCAAAGCACACTGTGATTTTTGGGTGAACTAAGCTGCAATAGCATCAGCATAGTATTCCTACTTCAGCATTTCTATTCCTGTCTGTGACACAAAAGAACCACAGTATATGAAGTGGGACCAAAGCTTGAGATCACAGCTCCATCAAATACAAACCTTCTGGCTCAGAAATAAGTCCTTTTTTCCTTCTGCAATGTGCTGTTATCACTGACCTACAATCTATAGAATTTGATAACACACTAAGTATTTTACAATCAAAAGGCTGACAAAGAAAACAGTGACATGGAAAAAGAATGACAAAGTAAGAAACGTTCTTTGTCCTTCTTTTTTCAAAAGTTTATTCCACTTAAATATGATTTGAGGCACTTTTGCTTATGCATTCAATATAGTTGCAACAGCTAACATTCATATGCCACTGGGTTTTTTCTATGTGGAGACTGATTTCACCAGCAGAACCCTTCCAATAGATTAACAGACATTATTTCTTAGCTCTCGATGTGTTTGTGAAGCTATTTTTGGTATCAGCATCTTACCTGTTGATGCACTTTATTCTTCCTGCAGGATACAAATTGCCTTTAGCGCTTAGGAAAAATGTTTGTATTGGATTAACTCTCAGGAACCAATAAATGAGAAACTGGGGGGCCAAATTCTGCTAGGCAGCAAATGCAGATGCACAGTAAAAAAAAACCACTGATTGTTAAACAAATGGCAGGGGAGGAGTCTTGCAAGCTCACCTTAACAAAATCTGTGAAGAGGAATTGCAAAATACATGTCTGTGCATAGCCCCATATTTATATCCATCCACTCTTTAACACAGTGATATCTGTGTGCTGTATTCCTAGTGCTGGAGCTGAGATATAGATAGGGCTTATCTCCTCCAGGCAGCTGGAGTGAAATAAAAAGGCTTTTTCAGTTCTGTGCATGTCTTTACAGAAAAAAAAAAGCCATATTTGAAATGACAGAATGATTGTGTTTTAATGGGACAAATTCAGGATGAACCAGCACTGAACAGGTGTCAACCTCAAAGTGCAGCGCAGTTGTCACAGCCTCTGAGTGTTAATGCCAACAGAGTATTTGTTCTATTGCTGCAAGGATCTGGTCCATCAAAACTGTCAGTCTTAAGCAAACTTTACCCAGTCAAACCAATGCTGTTACTCAGCTGCTGAGTTACCCACACTTGTAGGCAAGGGTGAATTTATGATCACACCACAAGGGCCCTGCTTCCACCTTAGCCCAACCCAATGTAGCCTGTGCTGCAGCTCATGCAAGAAGATCGGCTACTGTGAGGCTGCTCTCATTCTCCACCCTACATGAACATGGTGTTCAGAGCCTTACCCTGCACCACAGGCAAAAGGCATGCCCAAAAACTCAGGCCTGTGTTTTTCAGACAGCCTCTGGTACAACTTGGCGGCACGCAGGGAAATAAACATGGTGCTGCTTCTGTAGTGCAGAGCTGGCTGGTCTAGCACCCTGGCAGAGGTGCAGAATCATACTCAAGCCCTTTGCACAGTATTTGTGGTAGGGGAATGCTTGCACAAGTGGACCCAAAGGGCTGCTGTTGTGGTTGGCTGGATGGCATGAGGAGACTGCTTAGAGAGAGGAGTAGAAAAAGTATCCATAAGATGAGATTCATAATGTCACTTCAGTCAATGACTTCCTTTCAGTGATTCAAGATGCTGAATACGTCTCCCTTCATCTTCATGGAATTTTATATCCTACCCTATGTTTTTTTAATTTAAATGAATAAAATATTACATCTCTATTAATAACTGAACAACTTCAGCTTGTCTTCTTCAGAAACTTTTAGAGCATCAGTAATAGAGCAATAGCAGTGGCTGGTAAGAGGCTGGCTCCACCCATTCCTCCTAAATAATGGAGTAATGTTTTCAATACAGCACTTTAAAGCTGGACTTGCCAACAGAGTACGTTTCTCATCACTTGCTGTGGTTAGGATAGTGCAACTTTGCATTTTCCTCTACAGTTCCAGTCCTGAAGCCCAGCTCTGGGGAAGCTGCTGCATTAGCTATTCCAACCATGCCAGGGAAATGGTTGTGACAGTGGTCACTGCGAGTAGTGCAGTAACCAGATATAACTGGACACGAAGGAACGCTTGAAGCGTGTCACAGTTTATTTTTAACTCACTACCCTGCCCTACTTAATCATTATTCTTGATGCAAAATACTTTTAATTCCATGTGAATAAATGAACAAAACAAATCATGAGGCACAGCATGTCTCTAGTGCTGAGCATGAGACTCAGTCTCTGTAGAGGGTGGTGCTCTAAGCTCGTGGAAAAGGGTGTATCCAGAGACCCCAGAAAAAGGTTGTCTGAGTCAATGGAGCTTATTCACCAAAGGCAAAGAACTGGACAGAACATACAGAACCCACTTTGTATTTTTGCAGGGCTATAAAGAAGCTGGAGAGTTTACATACAGTGAGAAAGGGTGGGTGAACTTTCTGTTGATCCGGAAATCAGTACAGCAGTCATGGTATCAAACAACATAATTAGCACAAGAATAGATCTGGGCCAAAAATGTCAGGAAAATAAAAGTGATGGAATGAGAAGTGATAGAATTAAGGGAATAGCATGGTTTATCTGAATAACAGAGAGAATTCTGGAATTGCTACCACCAAGCACAATCTTCCTTAAGCAGAAAGTACCAAAATCAGATCTATTAAAAACTGGCAATACCCAAATTATGGTCCATAAAGGAGTCTTCCAGTCTCAGTGTGCTGCTCATCACAACCTTATTTGCTTAACAGGGAACTGGTGATTCCCTGAAACCACAATTTTCCATTTCTTTATCTCTGAGTTAAACACATGGATGTTTGGAAACTGGTGCTCCGTTGTCCCTGAGCTCAAATCCTCACGGCAGGAAAGCTTTGGGGCAGCTCTGCTCCTCTACTTCTGGATGGGAGTTTCTTCATTCACATTACAGCTTTTCTGTTAGGATCAGATGTATATTATCTTGATGCACTGCGTGGCACTTAATGTCTCAGGAGATCTTTAACTGATGAACCGGGGGAGCCTTCTGTTTCTATTACAAAACCAAAATTCATTGAAAACCTAAACATTTATTAACTGATAAATTAGGCACATTTTTATTTAACTTCACTAAAATTTACTATTCTTTCTTATATCACAGAGATCCCCAGATCTTTACATGTGCTGAATTCCTCAATATTGAAAATCCCATACAGATTTGGATGTTCCGAAATCAACAATTAGTTTATAAATATGACCTTGCAGAACTAGCATGTACTCCTGTAGCTATATGCCTTTCTCCTCTTACTTTTATTTACTGTATTCATATATAAATTAAAAATATTCTAAAAATATTTAAACACTTTTTCAAAGAGAAACAAAAAAATCATTCTGTTTGTCAAGCAAACTGTGATTCTGGAGGTGTTCCTAACACAGAGAGGTCTAGCCATATGTGTGCTTTTTAGATTGATCTCTGCTCTGTTCCCACTTTGATTATTTAGGCAAAAAAGCCTTCCTGGATTTTCCGTCCCATGTTTTAATTTTTCACTACATGAATTAAACTTTCTGTGCTTTCATCAGTTCATTGAATCTGTGCATGTTCATACACATATCGACAGATGAACTGAGTTTATTCATCCCATGTGTCTTTTCTAACCTCTCAGGTCTTTAATTAAAGGATTTTCCTTTTCCATCCAGCCTGCATGTACCATGCAAATAAATGTTGTTGCACTCAAGCCTAGTGAGCCATTCTTTTCTCATTAAAAAGGCAAAGCTATTGGCTCAACCAGGCAGTGAACGAGCTTAGGGAACTGGAAAAGACCTTCTACAAGGGAGTAAGGAAGGCACATTTGCAGATCGAAGCTACTCAGTCATTTAATAGTTGTTAGCAGCTTGGAAGTGAAAGGTCCGTGGAGGTTAGGAACTGTGGCACATCTCCCACAGTTTGGCTCATCGACCCACTGAAATTCAAATAGTTGTCGGAAAAATATCAACTAAACCTTTTGAGTGTTAGCTGAGCTCGGAGAGGGTTCATGTACATCCATTGCGGGACTGCCAGTGCTCACACTCCCTGGACGGACCAGCAGGAGCATGCACACCTCTTCTCTATGCTGAGTCCCACCTGGTGAACCAGCCTTTCCACCACCAGAGTGCTGGGTGCTCCCTGTGAGCCAGGCTAAGCCTTCAGGCCGGTCTCAGGGCCAGGTGGCAGCAAAGCAGCAACATTTTCACCTCTGATACAGCTCCAACTGTGCCCCTAGTCTCAGCCATTCGACATCTTACCTTACAGCGATGCCCCTTCTCTGTCACAACAAGATGAAGAAGAACAGAAATATACAGAAGGATGATTAATGTCCTGAAATCCAGCATTCTGTCACAGGGACAGCTGTGGTCAGGGATCTATCAATCACAGGAATTAACTGCTACTCATCAGGCTGAGGGACCTGATTTACTTCACGTCCCTACAACCACAAAGGCCACCAGGGCTGTGAAGAAAAAGGAGAACAAGGGGGGAAAAAAACCCTGTGATTGGCACATTTTCAGCTTGAATAAGATTGCTCTAGCAGAATATTTTAGTACCCTCACATCTCCACACAATCAATGCCCAGAGCAATTCCAGGGCAGTGTTCTCACCTTTGGAAAGCTTTCTGCTCTCCAACATAAACTCAGTATAAACTTCAATATTTATAGAGAGAGAATGGCCTGTAAGGCAGGTTACTGGTGTGTGAAAATTTGCTACCTTATGCAAGTCCACTTTAAATTCAATATGGACAGAAATTGAGGGAGAGATTGACTTAAAAAAATACTACTAGTTTCCTTAAATTCAAGCTTTTCAAAATGTTCTGTAACTGCACAAATTGAAAAGTTTTAAATGGCTCTGGCTTTACAGAAGGTTTAGGAAAAAAAAAAAAAAACAACAACTCATATGCCAGTCAAATGAAATAAACAATATTTGAGTTTATTTCCCTTTTTTAGAAAATACATCTTTTCTATTAGAAAACCAGCCATCTTTGCAAGTGAAAAATACATACTAAACTTAGAAAAGTGAGAAAAAAAATGAAAGGTAGAAATAATGCCAAACAAAAAAAGCCAGTTTGCCAGCTCCTAGTATGGTTATTCAAATTATCCACATAGAGAGTCTAAAATGTCTCTGATTTTTTCAACTAATTATCCAGAGAACAGAGATTTACTGATGACAACCCCTGAGTTTAACCTAGTACACTGTAATCAACTCCTTTCTTGATGTCTTTTTCCTGATTTGTACCTCATTGCAACAAAGGCCACTATAGAAGAGCTGCAGAATAAATCAACCAATATCAAGCCATTGTTAAAAAGTTCTCCACCAGCCTAAAGCCACAGAAGAAGCAGAATCCTTAAAATTAATTATCTTGGCCTCAAAACTGTCATGCTTCATTTAGAGACCTGGTATATACACACATGAGAAGACACAGTCAGAAAAGCCACTAGCAGAGAAGAACATCAGTTCCACAGAAATTTTTTAACTTCATAGTCAACTTTATTCACTCTGTTCACAATCTCTGCCCAAGAAAAACAATTCCAAGTCATCCATCTTCTTCATTCCCACTTCCTTCAGGATTCTTAGTACAGTCACCACAGACTATAAAACCAGAGCACTAGGATACAAATTTTGCTGCCAGTACTTCAAGTTCAAGATCCCTCCAAGGCTAACCTCATTACCAGTCCTCTGAATGTGAAGTGTCACCTAGAGCAGTCACCCATGGCACTGAAGCATGCCAGCAGCTGTGGTTAGGCTCAAATCCAAAGATTTCCCTTGTCTCCTTGTCACCAACACTGCTATTTTGCAGGTCCCATTCCCACAATTCTGACATCTCATTAATTCCTCCAGTGTCTGCCTCTTAACTTCAAGGGTAATACAGAACATCAGTGGTTTGGACCATTCTTTCTCCATATGAGCCCCACCTCAACTAAGCATCTTAAATGGAAGATAGTTTTATCTAATCATCATAATCTGAACACATACTGTGAAATTCTTTGTCTTCTTCATCCAGCAAATCAGGTGTTTAGCCCTTATGGTTGTTATCTTCTAATCATAAACCAAATAATTTCTTTGTACTGAATCAGTCACTAATTTGGAAATTGCCTGTTAAAACACCAGTGTAACAGTCAATCCTACATGTCAGAAACTAACACAGTCTCAGAACGCCTGAGCACAAACACAGCTTCTCTAAGAAAATAAAATCTATAGTACACAAAAAATATTCTGACTACTGTAACTCAGAAACCAACCCAGGTTTCTGGGGACACTCAGCATGGGCAAATTCTGCAACTGGTTGGAGAATGTTTAAAGAGTTCTGATAAAGGTGATTAAAAAGCCCTTTTCACAGAAATTCTCCGGGGGAAACGTGCTTTCCATGGAATTG
>NW_009953964.1:6496491-6501753 GCF_000747805.2 Chaetura pelagica
AATTTTAGAGAGCAGCTCATAAATATACAATTCTCAGTCATGAAAATCTGATATGTGCATGGTTTCTGGGAGGGGGGTGATCTGTTCCTGAAGATCAGAAGTGCTGTATCCATAATTGCTGATAAACTGACTGATTAATTAAGTACTAGAGAGACATATTAATTCATCCAGTGCCTGATCCAGTTCTCATTTAGAACTCCCATTAGTAACATTAATGTGAATTGTAATAGGTATGTCATCCATTTCAGTCTCTCCACGCATTATGCTTTAGGGAGAGCTGATTGAATGCAGCAAAAAGAGTTCATCTTGGCAAATATTAATTTGCACTTTGAAATGAATTTACTGTGACTGTTCCAGTTTGCCAGCTGGAATACCCATCAGAACAGGGAATTTTAAGCAGAGATTGGACATCATTCAACAAAAGTAAATCAGGATTGTATTATAGTCCCCAGGAAAGCTTTTCTGCATATTTATAAATCCATTCAAAGAAAAATACACTATGTGACTATAACATGCAGTTAAAATAGTAGTGTTTTGCCACCTGGTACCTTACATCAGTTAAGGACTATGAACTACTTACAGTGTGTCACAAACCAAGATCTATTCACAGAAATAATTTTATTAATGTTGGCAAAGAGCAAAACCCCTCAGATATGAGGTGATCTTAGGGGTGGCAGTTTGCAGGCAGAAAAAGACATAATTCACTGAATCCCCTTTCAAAGTCTCCCCTGATAACTTGAAAGTATCCATACAGGAGACCCCTCTGCCCATGATTGCCCATGGTTGGAGAACAGAAGGAAAAAATCCAAACCACATTTCTCAACTAAAGCATCCATGGGACTTTCCTCCGTTACAAAGCAATTCACATGCCAGCCTGGACACCCTTCTTGCTCAGCTCTCTGCTCTCTGCTTTATCCCCTAAAATACACAAGGGCTAGTCTACTCCATCTAAAAGTGTCAGTCTTCTGAACACATGTAAAGAATTTCACCTCCTCAGGAATATTCTGCAATTGCAGTGTATGAACCAGATCCTGAGTTGGCTGGCAGCAGCACTGATCCTATTTCAGTATTTCTCTAAGCCAGGACCAAAAATAAAGTATGACTGGGGCACTGGATTAATAACTCAGTTTCCCACTGGATTTAGGCAGAGTATGTGTGCCCAGCAGGGTATCCTTAAGGATAAAAGACATTCTTTCAGAGGTGATAGAAAGATTTTCATCACAATTTTTGCAAACCTGGAAAAAAGGTGTCTGAGAAGGACCTCTAATAAGTCTGGCAAGTCTTTGCTGCTCTGCCTGCAAGGCACACACATTCCTACTGCCTGGCTCTGCCTTGCTTTGCAGAGGCTTCTAGCTCTCCAATGCAATTAATTATTTTTTTTTAAACCAGAAATACATGAAGCAAATGCTAAGCATTGCTGAGGTCTCTTGCATCTCTGTAAGGCACCCCTGTGGGAATGGTACTACTTTGCTGCAGGAGACAGGCAGGGAGGGGACTTCACAGGGTCTGAACTCCTGTGTGGACAGATGAAAAAGGACACTATTAATTTTCATCTTTATGTCCTGCAGTGCCCAGTCCTGCTCTCTTAAAGCACAGGGAAATAAGCACTTTTAAACAATTTTTCAGCAGATCTTTCAGCTCAAGCCTCAGCTGGGTGGCATAACCCAGTGTGCTGAGGGCCAGGAATTAGCTGATCAGTTGGCAAACACAGGGAAATGGTAGAGCTGCCTGTTAAAACCATCACACTCACTCTGTGGAGCAGAAGGTTAAAGTGTTCAGACAACACACACAGCTCAAATTATTGACAAACGAATCATGGGCAAAGCTTAAAAAACAAGACTATAAAACCCAATCCATGAAATTTAAAAACTCAGTACGCTGCACATTTAAATGCTTTTTATACAGAGAAGCTAGCAAATAGCTTAATGTTTCTTTTGAAATCTTCTATTTTCTGCTTCTCAAATTTTGGACACCTCCAGACTCAGGAAAGCAGAGATGGAATTTACATGAAAATTAAAAAGCATTTTACATGTTCTATCCGTGTCACTTTTTAGAAGTTACTTTCATGAGGGCGGAGGACGTTAGACTGACAGCTCTGGAGACTGGTGTCTCTATTTATAGCCAAGGAGCTGGGAAAACATGAGATGGAGTAGGGCAGGCACCTGCCCAGATGCCCTCTTGTTTCCTCCCTTCTCTGCCTCTTCTCTGCCTCTTCTCTGCCTTGCTCAGAGTTCCTTGGGGAGCAGCAGATGTTGGCTCTCCTGCTAACCCTGCAGAGATGCCCACAGAAGCAGTGATGCCCATTGCCAGCCACCATCCAAGCTGGGGCAGATGCCATCACCCTGCGTGTTTGGGTGCTCGCAGTCCAGGAGTGATCAGCCAACATGTGGCCAACAATTTGAAGACACGGAGAAATGTAACAGAGAAGGTCAGGATTCTTCTTCCAGGATAATGCCCATCAAAACAGTCTGAGGTGGGCTGTTTCCAGGATAGAGGCTGAAAGGTGTAGAAATTAGAGTAGTGTAATTTAATGGACAAGACTAGAGACTGACATTGCAAGAGCAGGACAAATAATGATAAAGCAATCAGCATGGGGCAGGAGTGGCATTTAGCACAGAGCAACAAGTTTATCATAAATTCACCTGAAGCCATGAATCAAGAGGAAATGCTTAAGCAAGACTAAAAAATTTCTAAAACAGCCTACACAAACCAGTGATTTTGTTCCTACAGCCACATTTTCAGTGGGAAAACACTGCAGGTTTGTGAGACTGCAAAGACTTGATTCAGTTGTCAGCTCTATTTGCATATCTTACCATCTCACTTTGGAGAGACTCTTGCTTTCTTTTAAAACTCTTTTTAGATTTCAAGAGCAGACAATAACATCTCAAATTAAGGCAAAGTTGTCCTCTCTTAGTATTTACAAATTGAAGCAAGGTAATAACCTGAAAAGGCACGGAGCAGTTACTAGGATAAATTGGTTAACAACCAGACAATGGTCATTAGATCAGAGATTATTCATGCAAGATATCTGAACGATCTTGAAAAGGAGTTAATGACAATGTCAGTGAAAATGCTGAAACTGGAAACTGTACCCAAGATCTGGAGCCTTCTTTTAAATGACAGGACCTTGATTAGAGGAAATTTTAACTACTGAGTTTGTCTTCCTTTACAAGGAAATTGACTGAAAATATAAAAAGAGATCAAATAATAAATCTACTAGAAGAACACAAGGAGTTACAAACAAAAAACAAAATGGAACAGCTTTTGACAAGAGAAAGCTTCTTGTCCAACCCAGTAATGTTACCTGGTTAATGAATAAAAGGGAAAAATAGCTGATACATTAAAAAATGCTATTTCTAGATGCAAGGTATTGTCATGGTTGAAACTATTGAAGAACCCAGGTCAAAAACAACTATAGTGAAAAGAAGCAAACCTGGAATCAGACTCAATGGAAGGTGGAAAACCGAGATCAGCAGTTCGGCTCTTCTGCATAAATATAATTTCAGCTGAAGCACCTTAAAAAACCTGCAGGCTGAACTTTAAAGTTGAAAAAAGAGAAGTGAGTTGACCTTAGGTTTGCAAACTTCCAAACAAAGCTAAAGATCAGCCATGAAACCCTGTGAAATCCATGCATCCTTTTACTCAAATAGTTGGACATACTCTTCCATGCCTTTCATGCTTCAACTGGCTCACCCTGTAATGACAAGCAGATTGCTTTGCCTGCCTTTAAAAATGTGCCTTTCATGGTTCCTTATCCTAATCCAACACCCATGGGAAAGCTCCCATGGCTTCTTTGGGATCTGCTTTTGACTCCTTTGGGGCAACCTGTTTATTTAAGAGAGAAAAAAAAAAGACAAATTGGACCACATGAAAACCTTTCTATTTGGCCACTCCAGCAGAGCTTGCATGAAGGTGTGGAGGGACAGGAGGAGCAGAGGGAAGGGGAACACCTGAACAAGCCTGGTGGCAACCAGACACACATCAGGACAGGAGGAGCTTCTCCCCAGGCGCAGGTGCTGCTGTAGTACAAACCTTTTCTCCTAGGCAGATGGCTTCCTAAGCAGACAGGATAAATAAAAGGTGATCTGTCAGGCTGTGGTTTCTCTCCAAAGACTTGAAAGGAAGGTTTTTAAAGTTGTGCTGAAGGCAGCAGTGACTCCAGTGCTTGGTGAGTAAGATGTCTAACATTAGTGTGAAACCAAAGCCAAAGAGGGAAACAGGAAAGAGAAAGTGGATGAGTCAGATGAGCAATTGCGGGGGAGTATCAATATTTATAGCAAAAATCCCCAGGCTTCAACTGACTCTAGTGGTATAAAGTAGATTTATTTTTTTTAACACTAATCAGGAAATCTCTTTGACAACAATGAGGACCTGTTGAATCAAACTCTGTGCTCTGCAGAGCTACACCAAGCTCTGAAGGTTATTTCTTCAGAAGTCTGTGCTGTTTCCTCTATATTCCAGAATACAAATGTTTTCTAACAGCTTCCTGAAAGGACAGATCACTTTGTTTTTTCAGCCTGCAGTGGCTGCTTGGATTGGATTTTACCTAATCTGCTATCCTGCAATTAAGGAAAAAGAAGCTAAGAATGAAATCAGCTAGATTAATCTATCATTTGTTTTCTACATCCCAATAGCTCTTCCAATTTCATAGTTGAAAAAATCTGAGTTTGCTGAATCTGTTGCTAAGCAATTGAAGCCATCAAAGTTTAAATCTTGAATTATTATCCCTTAGTATCTGAAAATATTATGCAAGTGAAAGGCTTAAAATGGGAGCTGATATGTTCTAGTTCAACTCCCAAGGGCCTCTCCTAGTCAAATTGCACCGTGATCCATGTGACACAGGATTAAGCTCATTTTTAGAAGAGCCAAATTCTCTTCTTGCTAACCTGTCCCTTCCAAAATACCGTTTGCCAAAGAGACTTTTGAGGGCATGGAAGCAGCTTTGAATCATGAAATGTATAAATGTATCACTGAGCATGTTAAATGTTTATAACCCAGCACTTACCTTCCGGGGGGGGATTTTAAAGAGCAGCAAAAACAGCACTTAATGGAACAGACAGTTTCTCACATCCAACCATTATCTTGTCCCACAAATGAATGTCTTTCACTTACAACAGCTAATGATATACTATGCTCTGGTTGTGTTCAGAGTTGTGCTTTGTTTCCTAAATACTTATATTCTGTTTATTACCCACAGACATTTAATCACCCCTGGCTTAACTTTCAAAGCACATTATCATCACTCGCTCACTTAATCGCTTG
>NW_009953964.1:6501816-6523736 GCF_000747805.2 Chaetura pelagica
AAGCCAGTTTGGGAATTATTGATTGCTGATATTTTCATGCTGTGCATATTTTTGTTTCAGGTTGGTAGGGATGTGGGATTCTGTGCTCTCTCATGCTGTCTGAAAAGCTTTATCCTGATAAGAATGAATATGATTGGTAAAAGCGAAGTGAAATGAATAGCACTGCATATCACATTTCTGCTTTGATTTAGCTACTTAGTGGCTTTTAAAATTTAGTTCTTGATTATAGAAATGCTTTTGAAAAATAAAATCAATGTGGAGTTTTAATGTTTCTACAATTTCCAATAGATACATCAGAATAATGTCACATATAAAAATGCACAGCATGTGATGCACAGTTCTTTATTCTTCCACAATTTTGTAACGATGTAGAATAATTGTTCAGTGGAAGATATAGCTATAGTGTAAGGTAGACAATATATCCTGGAAAATATTCATGGCAACCTTTGGGCTTTTAAAACAGGGTAAACCTGTGTGTCTGGAAACCCTGGGACAGCTGCAGGAAGCTGTTGTTTCTATGGCTGAGAATCTGGCCTTTCATGAATTCACAAATCTCAGGCTTTTGTGGATACATCAGACCAAAAAAGCATTAAAACCTGTCCCATTAATTAATTATGAATGTGTGCACAGTAATGGCTTTCAAGAAAGTAACCTGATGCAAATGAAACTTGTTACTAGCTATATTTTCTATCTGTTCATCAATAGCAAGGGATATAGAAGTCTCTTTCCAATGGAAATTTCCTCATTTAGAGTCTGGACAAATACTCAAGAGATGTGACCTCTTATTCCTGCTTTCTGTCCGCTCACTGGCAGTGCATGAGGGCTCCAAACCCTTTGGAACAGCAAAAGATGAGATCAAACACAGGTTCAGAAGTTAGTCTCTTCTCACCCAGAGATAAGGGAATTTATGTTTATTGCTAATGTGCAATACATGAGGAACTGAGCAACTCACAACATGCTCTATAAACAAAAGCTATAATTTGTGAGCTGTAGAATCAATTGACATTTGAATATTGAACTATGGGAATCTAAAAAAGAAACAAAGAAAAATACACCGAAAACCACATCTTTTCAACAGACATTTTCCTCTTCTATCCAGTGCTTCTTAAAGTACCCATGCATGGCTTCAAAATACGAAGGCCAAGACAGGCATCTTGAAGAGAGTGTTCCAGGAAGCTAGGGCTTCTCTTCCCCTCCTGATAAGATTCTCTTGGGCTCCCTGCCAGGTTTTAGCGCCTCCACCTTCTGACCCATAACCTGCCCAGCTGTGCCACAGCCATGGGGCTGTGCCCAGCTCCTTCCCCCCTTCATAACCACCCGCTGGGAGAGGGAAATGCACTCAGGTGTTCTTGTGGGTATTAGAACTGGCTCTGGTCCTTGTCAAATTGACTGAAAGTATGGTGAGAGTCACCCAAGTGCAGATACAATTAAATATTTTTAAATGCATTGTCTGTTCAGTGTGAAAGTGTTGCTGGGCTGGATCCAGCTGGTCAGATCGGATCGATCGGTCAGTGCTGCCCGTCAGAGCACCAGGCACTGCTCCTGCTGCTGCCTCTGCCTGGCTTCAGGCTGCCCACCTGCTCACTGCAGGAACCCTTCTCAACAGGACACTGTCCTGGTTTGGGCCTAACCTGACAACAAAGAACCAGCCACATGGCTGCTCACTCAACTTACACACACATACAACCAAAAAACCCACCAAATCAAACCAGCACAGACACTTAAATGATTAAAATTGAGGTGTCGCTGTGGAGGCTTTTTCACGCATTGCTATAATTACAGTGCACATAGCACATGTGTTCTGATGCTTCATTTTCTTTCCTTCTCCTTTTGCTATGGTAGATTTACTAAAATGTGAAATTTAAATATTTATACTGTAGAGTTTTTGATTAGCATATTTTGAAGGTAATCATAATAGGACTTAGCTCGCTGAGTAGATGTGTCAGTAAAATGAGTAATGAATTCAGTGACAGGGATGAAGAGGAAAGGATGAAAAAGAAATTATTTGAAATTGTGGAAAGGATAATGCCTGTTACATGGGGACAGACATACAGAAGGGTAAACAGGAGTCTGCTCCTGCTCCCTTTCTCATTCAAGGTGCAATTTTTTAGACAATGCGCTTTTAAAATATTAAATATCTTAAGTTAAAAGCTTCCACTAAATTAGTTTTCAAAGCTTCTCTTAACTTTAAGGGGAAAGGGTTCAGACTCTTTGAATATATGGTACAAAGCTCATCACCAAAAGCATCTAAAATCTTCTTTGAAAGTTTACAAATAGACACAGTTTTTAGGATTTCAAAACCAGCCTTCTGCAAGTGCAAAATAAAAGATGAATAGAGTTGTTCTGTTATAATATATATATATATAGTATGTATACATATAGTCTTGGTATTTTGGAGATCTCATTTATACTTTGCAGCCACAAAAGTCAGAGGATTGTTAGGAAGCCAAAACAGATAAATTTGCATGACTGAAAGTACTGAGCTTTAAAATAAATTCCTGGCATTGTGTAATTTGTCACAAAATGATGAGAACAAGCAAAACAGAAGTCAAGTAAATAGCACAGAGAGATTTATTTTGTTTCATCTTAGACAACTATGTCATAAACCATTTTTTTTCAGCTACTCAGCCCAGATAAAAAGCATCTCTAGAGCTCTGTCTACCCAGTCTCTTGGAGAGGTCACCTTTCAATGACTGGACTAATCTTGATATTGCCTCTTGTTTGCCAGCAACCATTTCCTTGATTTTGTTCCAAGCCCTGCCACCCGGACACAGTTCAAATGTTCAAATAACTGTGTCCCACAGCAGCACGACAATGAATCAGTACTGCTGTCCCTGTCCTGCAGTGCTGCAAGCCAAAAGAGGCCTGGAGCACTCCTGTCTTCTGAAGGGACTGTCCTTTCAAAGCATGAGGATCTGGGTGTTGAACCTCTCAATGCTATAAACCTTGCAAGCAGAATTGCCTCAACCACATATCCAGAGCTACCACAGATTCATAGGAATGTCTTCATCTGGATATTCTTCAAAGGAGCAAATTGCACATTTGTGTCTTGAGAAAAAAATTGAAAACCAAAATCTTTTGCTACTGTGTTTAAAAACATAATAATAATAGTAATAACATTCAGGTGTGATGATGTTGGACCTTGAGCTTGCTACCACAGGGAGTAAAGAGTTTCAGGCATTTTCTATGCCAGAGGTGGCATTGACAGTAGTCTGCTTGGACTTCAGACCATTACAGGTAGCAAGAAAAGCCAAAAGCATGAAGAATATAGTTCATGCATCAACAATTAATAGGAAATGGTCAAGCTCTGGGATGCTGAGTGAATGTTTCACTGCTGAATAAGATCCTTGGCTTTCCACTTTGGCAGAATTTAGTACATGGCTTCTGTTAAGTAATCCTGGCACAGTCAAATAAACCATCAGGATTCAGTTACTTAGTGAAGTATCTTTCCCATTCAAAATATTGAAGTAGTTTTAGGTTTTCCTTTCACTTTTCCTTCATTTATTTGCTGTCCAAATGAAGTTTGAAATTCTCCCAGTACAAATCCGAAGTCTTTTGTGCTTCTTAGATAGGGTCACAATCAAACTTGACTTGCAAAGACTTTCCAAATTACCTCAAAACTTATTAATGTTCTTTAGAGGAAATTACAGATGGGAACTTGGAAGGTGAAACTAATAAACAAATGATTCATTGCTTAACACATCAGATGAAGACCATGTTGTGCAAGATTTGCCACTCAGCGTTACACCAAGTCAAAATAAAAACCCACCACTTACATCAACTGAAACCATTCACAAGTATGAGAGGCGATATCATCAACTTGGTTTGGCTATGCAAGCCAGAGACAGAAATTTCAAAGCATTGGGGAAAGAAAAAAAAAAAAAAAAAAAAAAAGATTCTGACATCTTTTTAATCAAAAGCTCAAGTTTGTTTTGTTGCGGTTTCTTTTCTGTGAAGAGCATTTCAATTAGTTATTAACTTCAATATATTTTTAAAGGAAAGAATCATCCCTAAATTAAACCAATTCATTAATGCATAGTTAGGGGGTCAAATGGGATGCACTTTTTCACTGCAAACCTAATTTTTCTGTGTTTTTTCTTCCATCCACATTATATTTGTAATGTAACCAATGAATGAGGTTGGCCAGGCTGATGGGCTGGCGCAGTGACAAGCTCCATTCAGAAAGCCAGTTCATTTTTGGCAAGTTCAGGATCAGGAGCAAACTGGAGGCTTGATCCTGCCAATTTTATGCCTATACAAGAACAGATTTTTGTATAGATGTGTTGACTTGGCCTTTTCAGGCTGTGACTTATCCCAAAGTTACTATAGCAGTGAGACCCATGGTTGGCTTTTCCCATTGCTTGTTATCACCCTTCTTGCAGAACTTCCTTTTTGCCAGCTCATCACCCACACGTTTCCTTACCTACTTCATGAGCCAAGCCTCTTAGATCTGTGCTGGATCCTGGACACACTGCAGCCTCTCTGCACTCCTCAGCATTTCAGCTGGGCTTCACGTCCATTGAAAAATCTTGGACAAATGTAAAAATCCTTAGCTTATTCCCAAACAGAATTTGCAGGTGGGAATAGAGGCAATGTTGCTCTGCTGTCTTTCATTAAGCTCTTCATTGCAAGCCAAAACTGTAGGTGATTTTCCCAACAAGGAGGAAATCAAATGATCCGGTGTTTTTAAAAGGGACACAAATAATTCATTTCCAAACACTTTTTGTAACAATATTCAGAACTTAGGTTGGATCTCCTTAGGAGACCAAGGTGAAGAGATTATTACATCCTTATGAATTTTAATGGAATTTGAGCACCTAATTCCCTGAGGCTTCTTTGACAACTGTATTCAAAGTAATTTCCTGAAGAGATTAAGATCTTTTTAAAGCAGTTTCTCTGGTCTGTACTTGCTATTTTTCTTCTTTCCTTTTGTTGCATTGGTTGTTATAAATATTCAGTGATTTTTTATGAGCATCAGCAGACCAAAAATGATCTTCAAAGAACTCACTCACATGTATTCATATATTTTTTAATCCCTAAGAATTTCTTTAAAAGAAATATCTGAATATCTGCGTGTGTGGAGCTAGTGAAAAGAAATGTTTTACAGCAAATAGTACTTTCACTGAGGAGCAAAGGAGAAGAAGAAATGATGGGGAGACTGGAAAGCTATATATGTTCAAAGAAATCCTCTTATGGAGCTCTTGAGAAATATTTGTCTACTCCAGCACAAAAGGTTATTAAACTAAATTTGTTCAAGGGTTGATTGTGTGAGATAATGAGAGAACTAAGACTCCAATGAGATAAACCAAAGACTGGTTGTTCTGTATCCTATCTGTTATATGTTATAAATGAAGGGAAAGGGCAAACAGAACTGTTAAAATAGCCCTGAAATGTTGTGGTTTGTACTCACACCTCCAAAGGTGAATTATCTGATGGGCTTTTCAGTTAATGTTTTTCTAGCCTGCTGGAGGCAGTAAAAGCAAAAGCTCTTCCAGAAGTGGCAGGTGTAAAATGAAGCAATTCCAGGACAAAGTCAGAAGAGTAAGAGCTGAAATCACAAGATGGGTCTAGTTAGAATGAAAAAAAAATACATATATTATCAAATGACCCTCCCTGTACCTTTGTGTGTGCTTCTCAGAACTGTCTCTAAACACCACCTGGGGTGGCCTGATGGACACTCTGCCCATCACCAGCAAAAACAAATGTGAAGGTCCAAACACAAGGACACTCCCCATTACAAGGTTACCAGCAGCAATAGCTTTTAAAGACCCCTCAAGCAACAGCTCCAATATATCCTGGCATCTATTTTACATCCTCCATAACCTTGCAGGCTGGTTTGTTCAAGCACTAACTTTTCTCTCCTGAACCACCGTATTTCAAGCTAAAAAAATACCATTTTACTCTGGGTTTTCAACCTAGCATTTACACAACTGTTGTGAAGTACACACAAGAAATAACTAAAGCAGTATATGGGGTGTACATTTCAAATTTGAAACACAGGAGTTGATAGCTCTACTGCAAAGCTGTCAGTCCTCAAAGTCTTTGGGCTGAAAAAATCACTTGTTTAGATTCAGAAACCACAGTGTGAAGCTTGATGGGCTTAGAGAGGAAGTCCAGTAAATGCTGAACTTTGTGTCTTAGGTCCATATAAGAGCTCTCAGGTTACTCAGTTTTGCCTCATGCTGCACTGAAATGGCCATTAGTCAGAGATTAAACAGGAAGGGCCTTCAGACAGTATCTCCCTGGGTTTAATGTCAGTTTATGATGAAGGCAGTGGCTCAGTGTTTGAAAACTCTTGGCTAGTTCATAAGCAATGACATGCACAAACGATGTACAGCTTTTCCAAAGTTCTAATTATAATCAATAATGAAAACTCCATTTCCAGGGTATGTATTCCCTAATGCATTCCCTGACAGCTATCCCACCTCTGCTCAGCACTCATGTCAGGAATGGAAGCACATCTGGTTTTCAGCAGGTTTTCTCTGGTCTCCTGACCATTCTGGTGGACCTTCTTAGCAACTCTTCCCATTGGCCTCCCAGTCCCTCACATCATTCGTCCCAGCAGTCTTTGTTGCATCAAGAATTCTCACTTTTGGGCAAAGATCCCTGGTTTATTGGATTTGGTTTTGGGTTGTCTTTTTTTACAACGTTGCCTGAAATGCTCGATTCTGCTGGAAAAAGTGTTGGTGTTCTTCTGTGAACATTTCCTGGGCTGCTTGCCTAAAAGGCTCTTCTCAATCTCACACTCTGCTTGCAGGGAGGGAAGGGAGCTCACAAGCCCTGGGGAGGGAGAAGAGCTGGCAGCAGGTGGAGGAAGGCTGCAGCAGGGTGTGAGGGAGGAGAAGGAGGGTCTGCCAGCAGCCAGTCTCACCAGCAGCAAAGGCCTTCATGAAAATCTTCTAAGTGCTTGGCTGACATGTCAAAGGAAAAGAAATATAAGAAACCTATTTTGGTTCCTTCAAAACAGCCAGTACTGCTGGTGCAGGAGAAGACAGCATCTTTATCTGGAGAAATTTCCCATCAGGTTTTTTTCCCCATCTCCAACCAAAGCTCATTGCACTGATGCCCCTTTGCACCCTCACATTTCACAGCTGTTTCCTCATTTGTCCTCTATGTTCTAATCTCATATTAAAACATCTTTCTCTCTCTTGCCTGCTGATAAAACACAGGTTATTTTTATTTCCCCCAGAGGTGCAAAGCATAGATAATCACAATCCAAAGCATCATTTACCCTGCCCTGGTAGCTTCTCTAACCACAGTTCAAGCAGCTCTAGGGGAGCAGTCTCCAGACCCTGCAGCCTGGCCAGTGCTGTCACCTGAGTGCATCCTCCTGGTTTATTTGCTCACTGCAGGTGCCTTCTGCCAGCTCGGGCACTGACAACACAGTTCTGTGCTGCTGGATCACCAAGTCATATAACACTCTTTGGATGAGATAGAGGAATCCAAATGCTTTGGGCAAGGTGTTAAGTTTCCCAAAGCCTAGAAAATCACAGTTTTCCAGTTTTATAGCTCTGTGTTTCCTCTGCATCTCTCTTTTCTTTCTCCTTAATGGGGCCAGATATTAAAAACAGCAATTTTTATTTACTTGTTTTTTTCTTGCCAAGAACATTGTTACCAAGACAAGGGCTGGAAATTTCCTTCTCCCTGGCTATAGACAGACTAACATGTTTCAGGATCAGTGCGTGGGAATTAGACACACCATAATCATTGATAGTAATGGTAATTTTATGGCTCTGTCATAAGTGTGGTGTTGGGGAACACACCCAAACACTCACCAGAGATGAAAAGCTCATAGGGTGGCACCTTTCTCCAGGAGGGTTCGTCTGTTATTTCCCTGCTAAGTGGCCATCCCAATGAGTCTGTTGACATATAAATTCATGCTTTAATTTGCAAGTTAACCTGCTCAGATCTTTTTGAGAAATTACATCCTGAAAGACTTCACATAAAAAGCTAGGAAACTGCAGGCAAAAGAGTAAATTGTTTTATTTAGGTAATGAAACTTCATGAAAGTTTTTAGGATGCAGCTTAGCTTTAATTTGTATGTACAAGATTTATGGGCTCATTTCTACACTGTCAGTTCAGTTACATCCTTGCCATCATTGGCATCTCTCATTATTGGCAGCTTTGAATATTTGATGACAACCTCAGACATACATGCATGCCTACCAACAGGCTCTGATCTATTTGTGTCATCACAGCATAAGCAAGATCCTGCTGGATCTGTCGTGGAGCCTGGACCTCTAAAGAAAATCCATGTAGCTGCAGTTTGGGAAAAGTAAAATGTCTACTGTTAGCTCAGTGCTCCAATCCGTGGCAATCATGCACTTTACCTCAGTGTCAGGCTGTGTTAGGTTTCTCTATCTGAGCAAAACAGAAAAGCAAAGATCCAGTTTTCATTCCCTAGCAAAGATCCAACAATTAGGATGGAGGATTTCTCCCATTCTGCTGAATTTCCACATGAGCAGTTAACTGCCTCCTACCTCAAATCTCCTTCAAAGGTAACACACACAGGAGATTTTCTGCCTTCTTGCCCCACACTAGTTTGCACTGAATGATGAGGGTTGTAAAAAGACTCTTATTTCAGTCCAGAAAGAGCTGCTAGGAGCTAGTGGATAAAAGGATCATTTTTTAGGCAGTTCCTTAGAAAACTGGGCTCAAAAATGTGGAGATGGTTTAGTGGTTGGGGGTTGTAGGGCGGGCAGTTGGACTTGATCTTGAAGCTCTTTTCCAACCTTGATGATTCTATGATTACATGAAAAGTATAGCAAAAAGGTATCTTACAATGAAATTTGTCTTCAAGATGTTTTAAATTCTGAGGAAAGCATATTTCACTTGCACAGTTTTTCAGTTAAAGCGCAGAGAATTGCACACGAAGCAGTCGGGAATCACTGCAGCTGATTCTTTTAGAAATTAATTGACCCTGACAGGGCTTTATCTTGTGCAAATTTTAATGATCTATGCCACTAAAAGCCCTGTTCTCTGCCTGAGCTGAGTCCTCTTCAACAAATACTTTGATCAGCCTTGGAATATAACCCAAGAAGTGCTGGGGCTGGGGCTGGACGCTGTTCCATGTCCCCACCGAACCGAGTCAGACGCGGCGCTGCAGTCGCTCTGGGGGTTTGTTAACATGATGGAAGCAAAGCCTGGGCATTAATTTCATTGAATTAATGTGTGTGGGAGAGGTCAGGGATGCTGCAGAGGTCCCAGAGTTCATCAGCAGCTGTTCAAGCCCCAGAGAGGGAATGATCCTCTGTGATAGTTCCGTCTGACAACGGGAATTTCCAGGGAAAATGTCATGACAAACTGCCCCCGTCGCACACTGAGCACAACAGTAGAGCTCCCTTGTGGTAAAGGAAATTACAGGCTCGTGAAGTCTCTGTTGCAGGGAAGGGAGCTGGGGGGGATGCTGCGTGTGTGCACAGCAGAGGAAGAGCAGCTGATAAAGAACAGAGCTTCAGGGACAGAAAAAAAAAGACCCTCCTTCATCTGACTGATCAAACTTAATACATCGGGGCAACATAAGCAAAGGAGCTGAAAGGGGAAGATGCTGTTATGTAGGAAGGGACTGAAAGAAACCATCACTAAAAAGCCTTCAGGTTACTTCCAAAATAGCTCCCTTTTTATATGCAATGTATTAATAACCTAGATATTATCTAAAGTGATAAAACCTGCTTTAATTTTATGCTATTCTGAAGCTGCAATTTTTTTCTTCTTTTTACTTTTCAGTTTTGGCACTTTCCCTTTAGATTTAAATACATATTAAACTTTGGTTGTTTTACTTTTGCTTGATATAGCTTAGAATTTACACTCTAGGCAAATAAATAGCCACTCTGACACATACACAGGTTAGAAAATCTGTGAAAACATTGCCTAGAAAATATCACCTTCCAACTGAAAACCTCACAAAACCAGCCCCACTCTGAGTTTCCAGGGACATTTAAAAATGCTCAGATTTCAGGTATTTGTCATTTTACTGCATGCATTGCATGACATACTTAAAAAAAAATCCTGAGTCTTTTGACTAAATTAATGCTGTTTCTTCCTTTCGTAAAAGAGTTTCATTTTATAAGACAAAAGGTTTTATAATTCACTCCTCTATTTCAGGAGAATATTCACACTAAATAAGAATTCGTGCTTTTATAACCAAATCATTTATCTTTACATTTTCTGTGGGAGGAAAACTTCATCCAGACTCAGAGCCTAGAATATCACCAAAGAAAATAGAATTCAAAGAGATATGGGCAGCATGCATAGGAAATAATACTTTTTATGGTTGTTTTGCATGTATAACAGGAAAAACATTGATTGCTGAGACCATCCCTTAACCCACCCAGCTGTGCTTAATACATCTTTATTAGAGGAGCACTTGGCAGGAAGGAGGAGCAGATGTGGGAAGGGCAGAAAATGCCTCAACTCCTAAAGCCCCAGGAGTGGGGGAGCATCTATCTATTAGTAGCCTAGGTTTGGGTGCCACATCTACCTCCCAGCCCAGGGAGCACCTAATTCAGAGCCACCTCTATCCAGCACCAACTGACCAGCAGAGCTGTGCCTGGTGGCCTTTAATATTTGACAAAATAGCAGGAGTTGCATAACAGCACATGTCTCTTGGAACCACTTACAAAGAGAAAAAGGGGAAGAAAAATTAAATAAAGGAAAGGAAACCTTTGCTTTAAAAGGCCTTTGATACAGAGGAAAATTTTGAAAGGCTTAAAGCATTTGTTTCATGTTAACAAGTCCTCTCAGTGGTTCAGCATTAACATGGCTGTGATTCTGCATCAACCTAATGCCTCTGGAGAAGGGGAAGAGCAAGTTGCTGCCTTCAGAGGTGAGGCTGGACCTCCCCACACTGCGGACCAGTGAGTGCAGAGCCTGCCAGGGCTTCCCTGAGCACCCAGCACTGAGCCCTGGGAGCAAACGGTGGACTGGGACAGAGGCTTTGGTGTTATCTGAACCCTTGCAGAGCTCCTTCCACCCAGCCTCATAGCATGGAGGGGCTAATAGGTAGGGGAGACAGGCACATTCCCTGCTGCACCCCAGTGCACTGTATGTCAGTGTCTTTGTCCCCTTCACAGTTACTAAATAGCAGAGGACTCTTCCCTAACCTTCCTGGGGAGCACTGCTCTCATTCCTTTAGCCTGGAGCTCTCCTTTCAGCCCCATCCCCATGCACTAAGAGTTGTTCAGGCTGCAGGGAGGGGAAGGTGCCAAGAGCCTCACTGCAGCTGCTTCAGAATGCTGCTCTAAAAATTTCTCCTGTCGTGTCACCTCACAGCAGGTCCCTCCTGCCAGGAGAGCAGGCTCGTGACTTCCCCACGCACAAACCTCCCCAAATCCTGCAACAAAGCAAGTGCAGGGGCACACCAAGCAGCAGTGTATGCTTGTGTGGGTCTCCAACCTTTTATTTTCCTGAAGCAGCCTCCTCTAATACAGTCTTTCCTAAACAATGTCACAGCTCCTGCAGTGGGATCACAAACCCACCCCCAGCCCCTTTGTGCAGCACCCAGCAGGGTGTGAGGTCCTGGGCTGGGAGATCTCCCAAGTGTCAAATCCGAAGCCACAAAGTAAATCAGCTCCAAAGTCAACGTCAAAAGATCCAGAGCAGAGCAACATGGATCAAGTAATAAAACAATACAAGAAGGGTCTTTTTTTTTTTCTATAAGATAGGCTAAGTGACACCATAACAGGACCAGAGTAACAAGTTATATCTTGATGAAGATTTGATCTTAGCCCTCCTAATGAGAGCACGGTAGGGGTGTGAGCAGTTAGAAATGTGCCTTCAGACACACTCCACATCTCCCCTTGGAAGCAGCCCTGGGCTGAGATCTTCCAGGGCTCCTCATGGCTACCCAGCTCGCACACTGGCTGATCTTCCATTGCAAATTTTCCAGTTCCTCTCTGGAATGAGCATCATCAAATGTCTGTTTGCCTGACTCATCCCTGCCTGGAGAGGATGGCTGAAAATCTGAGCTCACTTTCTACCTCTCAGGCTTGTGGTTGAGTTCCTGTGACTCACACACAACAATCTCAGTCTCCTTTGAGTTCAGGCCATTTTGTAATTTCCACCATACTGTAAAGATGCACTGTCTGTGACCCTTTTTTGAAACTTTAGTTATTTTCCTTGTTTTAATCCACTTCTCTCTTTCTGCTGAATGACTTCACTGTGTTGTTATTGCACAATAAGCATACAGCCCGAGCCCCTTCACTTGCCTACACCTCTCATGCATTATTCAGGCTTTCCTATTTACTCTGCTTTCCAGGACAAAGTGAACTGCAAATACCAAATAGTTCAAGAAACAAATTGCTGGTTTTGTTGAGTATATATTCCAACAGACATCCTATTTGGCTTTTCAAGCTCTTGGTTCTGTCTGAAGACAGTCATCCATCAGACGTGCCTTCTTCACCAGCTGAGGAACAGGCTTCAGAAGAGAGTATCTTGGACACAAATCAAGACTGTGGCCCCATCTGAGCTCCTCATCTCCTGGCACACCATGTTAAATGCATCTCAATGTAGAGCTCCTGGGCTATCCCACGGTTAAATATTCCCTTTTGTGGCAATTGCAGCATTCTGCCCATGCTTTGCTCAACAGTGAATTGCAGTGTGCATGAAGGACAGAAGCACATTACAGAAAATAGGATGCTAAATTTGAAATTTGTTTTATTGCTTCTTCTCAACCACAAGCTTTTTCTTTAGATGTTTACGTAGCCTACATATGATAACTTAAGATTTCTGTTTCAAATCTGAAAACAACCATTTACTGAAGAAATAGACAAACAAGCAACTGATTCCAATCAGAATTTGTTCCCTTTTATTTCTTAAAAACCCCTGAAGAATCATCTACTGCTATATTAATAATAAGTAATCAATATAGCAAGGTAAAAGATAATCCAAACTAACTTTAGAGGTGCACACATCATCTATTTAGGCAGGTTTAGGGAACTTGGGCATGTAAAAGTGTAACATGAAAAGTGAAAATACAGATTGGAATTCTGAACACGGTGCTGCCATGCAGCCTCTTTGCAGGAACAGAACAAGTACAACCCTTCAAACCAGCTTCTCCCTGAAAGCTAGTTCAGAAAGGTACTGCTCCATGCTGGAAGCAAGATGATGAGCACAGACAGGCATTAGGCAGCCACTCATGCACCCTGCAGGATGAAACCCCACCTGTGACACTCACTGCTCTCTTCCTGACACTCTGATATTCCCCCCAAGCATCCCCCAGCTGGGGCAGGAGCAGGAGGGGAGCAGGGGAGAAAGAGATCTGCAACAGCTCCAGCACATAAAAACAGATGATAGGTAATACAATATGGAAGGAGAGATGGGCTGTCTGCATGGGCTGGTGGGCAAGTTCCTGGCAGAGCTTTCCTTTTTAGGAAAAGCAGTGAAGAGAGACAAGAGATGTGGCACCAAGCTAATATTCATGAACCTCAGCCAAAAGGTTTAGCTTTGCCATTTCTCAATATTCACATATTCAAATATAATTCATTCCTAAAGGGTTGTTTCAACATGAGGTGTTAGTTATAAGTGCAGTGTTATTAAAGCCAGCAGAGCTGTGACAATTTATACAAATTCACCGTGACTGTACAAAACACTGGTGAAAAATGGGCACACAGTGTGCACTAAAAGATGTTGCTTTTGGAACAAATATTTCAAGGGGGTACTTGCTTTTAATGTTCATTTCTTCCTTCACTGGAGCCTGACATGAAACTGAAATTATTTCATCTCATTTGCAGAGCAATGTATCTGAACACAGTATAATGCACATCAGCTTTATCGTTATCTAACAGAGAAAACAGTGGTTAACTGACAGCAGAGTGAAAGGGATAAAACAATGACGTTATTGGGGTCTGCTTCACAGACAGGGTGGCACTATATAACTGCAAGTCCATTACAGGGGATTTCTCAGATGCTAAGAAGGTTAAATGGCTGAATGACCTAACCCAAAAGTGATTGCTTTTCTGATCCCTGGTTCCTCGTGTTATGGCAACATGATCCTATTACTTTCAAAATCACTCATGTGGCTTTTTTTAATTAGGATTTGACTCTTCTGTAAGGTACCATGCTGACCATCTGGAGCCTGTCAGCTCTACCCATGGCATGTAAAGCCACAGCCAGATCTGTGCACAGCCATGGGCAGGACAACAAGGTGTGAACAAGCCCAAGGCTGTGCCCATTGGAGCAGGGACCAGGGAGAGATGAAAATTTTGTGCCTCACCCATGTCACCCAGAAGCAGGATTTTCTGTATCTGTCACAGCCTCTTTCAGCTGCCCACAGGTGAGGAGGGAACTTGGCCGTTCACCCCAGCTGATGGGAATTTCTTTCCTTGATGAAGCACAAGGACATGCCAATGGAAATTAAGGCATCCTGTTGCTCCTTACAGGCAATAACCAGGGTTCAGCTTGCTCTCACTGGAAGGGAATCTTCCTATTCCACAGCAGGGAGGTGGGCAAGTGGGTGTTTGATAGGAGGAAGAAATAGTGTAGGTGCTTCAAGTGACTGAGGGAATGAGACCTGGAGAAATATGGAGGTTTGTTTCATTTTCCTCTCCCTTCTTTTTCTTCTCCTGCTTTGAGACTGCAGATTTCCCTCAGCTGGGACAGTTTCTTTCTCTTTGTCCAAGCTTTCCATAAGTTTTAGGGGAAAATAACAGACTAACACTAGCCAGGCAGAGAGGAGCTGGTTGCTGCAGTTGTTAGCAGTGGGCCAAGAGAGCAGGAAGGGGTAATTTGGGTATCTGCAGAAGAAATCCTGTATGGGGCAATTGGACCATTACATGAGATCACTCTGAGATGCGTGTCTAGTGGAGTGGATCTTCCAGGCTTTCTCTCCTGTCTCTACAAAGCTTCAAACACTGGAGAAATTGGTCAGGGAAAAGTGATGACATCAGTAAACTAAAGGAAATACTTTCAGAAGCTAGAGGAAAAAAGGCTGAGGTGTCCCTCTCTCCTGAGATGCTCCAGAAAATGAAAACTGCATCCTCAACCTAAGCAATTCCTGGCCTTCTGTCTTCCTATCAGCTTTATCAAAAGACTTGGATACTTGAAATTGAAATTAATCATGTAAAGGAATTCTAGACTTGTCTTTCAGTTCTGTAATAAAAAAATATTCCTTTGATCCTGTAACTGCAGGATGTCACACTGTTGCCTGAGCATGTCAGTAAAACCAAATTATGGAGCTGCCTCTCAGTTCATGTGATACAAGAACTGTAATGGTTTCTGCTTCTTTGGGCTCAGATAAATATCAGCAATTTAGTTGCTTTCCTTGAGCTTGGGTTTGGAAAGTTGACGGGAGTATCAGGAAAACAGTCACTGAAGTGTTTTTTACTCAGCTAAGAAAAAATAATTGTAACTATGGTGCCTAGAAGCAAAAAAAAAAAATTCATTTAAACAATAATCCCACCCTTCCACATTCATTTTAGTACCTCAAAAAAGCTACATCTAATTGAAATACAGAATCAGAATGCAGCTTGCATGCAGAATGCAGCTATTTCATCTGCCTTTGTACAGTCTTCATCAGTAAAAATCCCATTCAGAGAGACTGGAAACACACAGGATATTCTTGTATAATATCATGGACTATTTAAAATGCATTTTGCAGGAAAATACAATCCTGCAAAGCTGCTGCAAGCAATTCATGCCTCAAAGCAGGAACATGTGATACCTGAAGCCAGAATGCAGAAACTCTGCACGGTGGGTTGGGAGCACAAGTTGAATATGTTGTTTGTATGAGGCAAAATAGGTGTAAATTCCAGCAATACTGGCTGGCAGGTGTATGGGGACTGATTTTCCCCAAGGTTCTGCCCAAGGAAACCCTCTGCAGTTTGGTTTGGGCATCACAGGTGAGAGCAGCATCTCACCAGCCTTGACCTTTGCTGCCAGCAGCGTGTTATGAGTGGGACCTTACTCCATTTTTCTAGATTCGCCAAACGCCTTGCACTTCTCCTGCACCCTGTGCCTTAGTGTGAACAGAAGCTCCAACTGTTCATCTTCCTTTTTATTTTTTTTTTTAAGTCCTTTCAAGCTGTGTCAGCTTTAATAGGAGAGACTTCTGCTGGTTTCATTTCCTGGATAGCAATGCTGGAATCACCCTGAGCACACAACTGTCAATTAAACACACCCATGGAAGCAAGTGATTTGCAATTCCTGACACTCTGGTGCATCCTTTTATTAAAGGAAAAAAAAAAAAAAAATCCAAAAGAAACCTCTTCCTCTTTGCTATTGTTTAATAGTAAGTCCTCAATATTGGAGGAGAAAGCCCAGATTTACAGGCAGGGCTGTGGTGCTGGGAGTTCTGGGTTCCCAGCTCCCATCCTCCATGCTGTTTCCCACTTTCTTTACCATTCACCAGGAGGTTCCTGGTCTAGCCTGACAGGCTTCCTTGGGCAGGAAGCCTTCCCAGCCCTGTTCTTCTACCTTTTCTAATAACTTAAAAACACCTTAGCCTCTTTCAGTTAACCTAATCATGCCATAAGGTGATGCTGCTTCAAGAGCAGCAGTTTTCATCTCTAATATTTAAACTGAAATGTCTCAGTGAGGTAGATGGAGACCTCCTTGGGAGCATCAACATGACATAGAATGGAGACAGCTTCTCCTCTCACCTGTGGTCCCACCACAGTCAGGGCAGGGAAAATCTTTCTCTGCCTCTGCAAACCTTGTCTTAGCTCATGTTCAAAAGTTCAGTGCAGATGAACTTGGTTCTGTGTGGAAGGAGAAGGAGCATGCTTGGTGAGGATGCGTTCATCAGAGCTGCTCAACTTGCTCCTGAGCACATGCAAAATGAAGTGGTTCCAGAAGAACCTCAATTGCTGAAGTTCATGTCTATTTTTCCCTGACAGTACAGAAAAATCCAACAGAAGGCACCACCAGCTCTGGCCACCTGCAGAACTGTCTGCCCTTGCTCCAGAACACAGCAACCTGGAGCGTCTCCTCACAACATCAATTTTCATGTGGGAAACACAACTTTCTTTTTCTCCTGTTTTCTTATGCTGCATTGACTTCACTGTTGTGACTGACACTTTAGAAGTTTGTAGATTTGCCTGAGGCACATATCCAGCATAGAAAAATCTGGATCCAAAATCATTGAGGCTCAGCCAAGAGATAAGCAATGGGGGAAAAAAAAAATAAGGGGGGGAAAAAAGGGTCTTCTGCGAGAAACATCAGTTTTAAGGTGGTCTGGAATTTCATCCAAATCCCACTGTGCAAATCAGCGGGGGAACCGTGAGTGCAGAACTTTGTCATCTCGTAT
The DNA here is from genome assembly GCF_000747805.2 of Chaetura pelagica. Taxonomy (NCBI): domain Eukaryota; kingdom Metazoa; phylum Chordata; class Aves; order Apodiformes; family Apodidae; genus Chaetura; species Chaetura pelagica. The sequence continues at coordinate 6,519,059 of NW_009953964.1, forward strand.
ATGCCAGGATAAATCTAATTGAAATCCCAGGGAATAAAATATATTACTGTAGATTTATTCAGCTGTAATAGATCAACATTTGTCCCTGAGTGACTCCAGCATTTCTTCCCTTTGTGTACAGTCTCTTCCCTGCTAAAGCATCCCCAAGGATGGGAACATTTCTTCTGCAGGCAGGAAATGGGAAGAAACCAATTGCATTTTTCTTGATGGGAGGATTTCAAGTGTACAATTGCTCTGAAACAGGGTCCTGTCTCAAATGAGTGTAGATGTGTAACCATGTGTAAATACAAGGAATGAAGCAATAAACTCACATTGTGAAGCTCTGAAACAAAAACTCCTGAAAGTTCGAGAGGATTCACACCTCTGCATTACTCTCCTGAAAACACCTTTCACATTAATCCAGAGAGGGACCCGTTGTCCATTTTCTTGTCAGCATGTTCCCTGCTTGCTGCATGCATTAGGATGCATCAGAAACTAAATCGCTGCTCAGCTGGCATCATCTCTTTCCCTGAACTTGCTGATTAGGAAGTGCTCCCAGGCAGAGCAGGGGTTGCCTCAGCGTTGTTTCTAATCTTGTTCCAAATGACACAGATAGCCAAGTTAACCACACAGCTCCCACAAGGCTCCTGACCCTTGTCATGAGGCAGCAGGAAGGGAACAGCTCTATCGTGCTGTGTCGCGACAGCAACACCCACCCAGCTCCCTCCTGCTGCACGTGACTGAGGAGGAAAACAGAATAAAGTGAGGAGTTTATTGCTGAGATTTTGCTTAACTCATTGTTTTCCTGTAAACATAATCATTTTATGTGACTGTATTTCTGGTGACTCATTAATTCCTTGCAATGACTTGTCTTTCTAAGTGTTGGTCTGGTAGCTTTTGCAATCAGAACATCTCTGGGATGGGAAACCTTTCTCACCAGGGTGACTTGGTGAGAAACTGTGACCCAGATGGAGTGAGAAGCAGCAGGCTGCATCCAGAGCTGGCAAGGAGGACATAACATCACTTGCAAGTTTCTGCTGTCCTCTCTCATGCAAGCACCCCAATACCTTGGATCCCAGATCACAGAGAGAAAGCAAAGATCAGTGCAACCTCTGTGTGCTTCCTAATGACTCTGCATAAGGGTTTGCAACTCTCTATGCCTCAGAAAGTTTTATTTTATGAGGTAACCCAAGGCAAGAACTGCTACCCCATCTAGAGCACAGTGGATATTCATGCAGGAAAACCATCTATACTCCTCTTCCCCATTTTTTAAAATTATTTTTTAAAATTAGTATCTTAATCTTAATAGGGATGGCTCAAAAGAATCACAGCTATCCAACAATCAAATATGATTCTTTCCACCTCACAGCAAATTCTGCACTGGTGGGGAGGATGTTTGGGATTGTTTGGTGGGTGGTTTTCAGTATTAAATCTTTTCTGCCCAGCTTAGAACTCAGATTCATTAAGCACATTTAATTGCAAATATTTTCTACAACTAGGGAGCAGTCCACAGCATGACCAGGGTGAAAGAAAAAATAAATATACTAAATGTTCCTCAACTTTAGCTGCAGGCTGGTGCCCATGTCTAGACACACAACTTTCCCTGCAGTGGTAAACATTGGTTTGATCAGACAATTGTGCTTTCTCCAATTCTAGCCTCATGAGGCAGCATTACTACTTGGCAGCTGAGATCTGAGGAAGGTCAGAGGCAGGCCAGTTAAAGTAGTATTTTTCTGTTTTAATAAAAAAATATTATTTGATATATTTTTCTCTAACCCTCGTGGAAGTAAATGTTGTTTTACTGCAAGGCTCTGACTGCAGTTAAGCATCACATGGGAGTCCAATGGTAAAGAACAGCACTTGTAGCATTAAAAATGCATTTTCTATGTATCAAACCAGAAAAGCATGCCTCTGGGCAACACTGGTGGCCTAATTCTGGCTGCAGAATGAATAAAACCAAGGCTTCCACTGAAACTTCAGCATCAGATTCTGCTGCAGCCCCTGAGCTGCAGGAAGGGAGGGAACACAAGGAGGCAGTTTGGGCAGCCTCTGAGGAGCTGGGGTGGCTGCTGTGCAGAAGGCACCATGCCCGGGCAGTGCTGGCTGAACATTCCAAGGGCCCTGTGTCCACTTGCAAGGAGTCTGTAAGACTGGATCAGTAACATTTGTCTCCTGAAACGTCTGAGTTTTCCTAAAGGAAACCACCCCTGGCCAGCCCAGGCTGCCCCTGCCCACCAGAGAAGCCCTGGCTTCTCCCATCAGTGTCACAGCAGAGGTCACAGTGATGATTTGTGGCCGATTTTGGGAAGCTGTCCCCTGAGCTCTGCTGGCAGGAGGCACCAGGGGACCACAGAGCAGTGGCTTTGGCAGGACCCCCACTGTCAGACATCCTGTACTGGCTGCAGGGGTGGGAATGTCTCCATCTGCTTGAAATGGAACATTCAGGATTAGCTGCCCCTGCTCCCAGAAATTGCACCCAGAGGGACTATTACAGGCACTTTATTATTTTTTTACGGGCCAGGCTGACTTCAGAAAGGGATGGAAGAAGCAGAACATCTGGGGTGCCAGCATGGGGCACAACGTGACAGCTGTAATGAAGATGAATCAGGTAGCATTGCAGCAAGGCCCTGGGACCAAACCTAACAGCAGTGCCCCCTGAACCCACACACCCAGCACTGCTGTGACAACAGAAGAAGCAACAGCTCCTCCAAGAATGACAAACAGTAATGACATGAAAGCGGCACTAAAACCCCCTCATATATGTTCCTCCCATCTCAGCTTCCCACTGAGACAGGTGACAGATTGGAACAAGCTGGAATTAAAGTATGAAATGGCATTACACCCTGTGCCTGGGGTAACAAACTGTAACTGTGTCCTTCCAGTAAAAGAACATACATTCATCACAGGATGCTGGCTTAAATAGCAATCACTGAAATCATAATATTGAAGTATGTCTAAGAACATCCCCAGAATTGTCTGTGATGATTAGGACTGTGCATTTGGTTTTCTTGTACAACTTTTCCATGCACTGCTTGCACAAGCAGCAGCCCATGCTGGAGCTGTGCATCACTGCAGACTGCAGCTTGCATCTGCCTGAGAGGCAACATCAGGACTGAGGGACTGCTCTGCAGCATTTCCTGTCATTCTTATATTTTCCTTAAGGAATTAAAATATATGAAACGTTGTGATTAACTTAACTGTTGAAACAATTACAGTCTGCTTAGTGCACTTGAGCTGTGGATACATCTACTTGCTGCTTTTTTCAGCATGATGCCGAATTTCTCGGTTCCAGTTGAGGAGTCATGAGGGGGAAAACTCAGCAATGCACCCAAAATAAGGGAGTCCTTCAGAGCAAATAAGACATTCAGCCCAAGGAAGGGAAATCCTCACTTCCAGAGGTCAGAAACAGCTTCTTAGAAAGGAAGGTGCTCCTCCCTAACGCTACTTTCCTCCTCAGCTCTTTGTCTTCAGGTTTGTCTGTGGCATTTCGGGGGCTCCTTTTCTGGAGGATCTTGGGGCAGATATTAGTGATTGAGCTGGTGCCTTTGTTATCTGCAGGTGCTACAGTTTTAGAAGATGACATAAAGCACATAAGAAGGTAGATTTCAGGAATGATTTTCTGTCAGCTGTGACAAGGGGAAGCTGTAAAATAAAACGAAATATATTAAAATAAAATAGCACATAAGCACTTCCATTTTAAGGAAAAGTGCATCTTCTCCACCCCAAACACCCCTCTCTGCACCAGCTCAGCTGCACTAGAAACCCCAGCAGCTTTCCCTGGTGACTCTTTCCTACATTTAATTTTGAGAGCAGACAACAAATGAGGGCAGAAGAAATGACCACAGGCCATTTTGAAAAAAAGAAAGTGATAGAGAAATTGAACAGTCCATTGATTGTAGCCTGTGGCATGTAAAGTGTTTATTTTATTGCCTTGTTTTCAGCATTGGAAACTCAGGTGTCCCCAGACCAGACTGCAGCACTGGGGCTGAGGAGACCCCCCTCTGACCCTTTACTCACACCACCTCAAGTCAGCACAGTTTCAATACACTTACCCTCGGTTACATCCATGTCAAGGGGATGGAAATCCAGCCCTTCACTGATGGGTTTTTCTCCTTGGTGTCAGGATTGATAACTATCCTTAACTATCCTTATCGACTTGCTTTTCTCATGCAGCTGGGTCTGTGCTTAAATCACATGTAGAAGAGACGTGTGTTTGTGTGTTAGAGCTGAGTAAATACTGGAAAATAAAACCAATCACTGAAAATGTTTTTGGATCTGGGAAGGGCAGATGCTTGGCAATATTTGAGGAGTGTTATTTCAGGGGATAAATACACCGTCTCTGCCAAAACTATGAGCTCAATGACATTTTTGCCTTTTCTTGAAAATGTCTCAGTCCGAGGTTCTCACATCCCACTTCAAAATATGCAGCAGTGGGGACACCCTGAGAGACGAGCTCCCCAGGATGCTGCATCCATGGACATGTGTGTGTGGGGACGTGAAGAGGATCAGGGTCAGGCTTAGCCCACAGCTGTCTTTGACACAGGGAATGGCTGAGTTAGAGACAGGGGCTTGTGCTGTTAAAGGAACAAGCTGTTCACTCTATCAGTTCAAATCACACTCCTACAATTTGCTTCATCCTCACAAGTAGGGGGAAAAAGGCAGAAGGACAGAGAAGTGAGCAGAAGGAATTTGCTCCTGC